>NW_027464238.1:690000-1035000 GCF_050947455.1 Rhinoderma darwinii
ACTATACATAATTGGTATCGCCGCGTCCGTAACGGCCTGAACTACAAAACAATGTTGTTATTTATCCCGCTCGGTGAACGCCGTAAAAGAAAATAATAATAAACCGTACCACAATCACAATTGTTTGGTCACTTCATCTCCCAAAAAATGGAATAAAAAGAGATCAAAAAGTCGCATGTACCGAAAAATGGTACTGATCGAAACTACAGTTCGTTACGCAAAAAATAAGTCCACGCACGACTTTCCTGATGGAAAAATAAAACAGTTATGGCTCTTAGAATAAGGTAACACAAAAAATAAATTATATTTTACAAAATGTATTTTATTGTGCAAACGCCATAAGACATAAAATAAAACTATAAACATCTGGTATCGCCGTAATCGTATCGCCCCGCAGAATAAAGTGAATATGTCATTTATAGCGCATGGTGAACGCTGTAAAAAAAATAGAATAACAAAACAATAGTAAAATTGCTGTTTTTTTAGTCACCGCGCCACTTAAAAATAGAATAAAAACTGATCAAAAAGTCGCATGCACCCCAAGAAAACTACAATGAATTCCTCAAGGTCTCTAGTTTCCAAAAAGGGGTCACTTTTGGGGGGTTTCCACTGTTTTAGCACCACAAGACCTCTTCAAACCGGACATGGTGCCTAATAAATTAAATTAAATTAATTAAATGTCACCTCTACTTTGCTCTAAATTCCTGTGAAACACCTAAAGGGTTAATAAACTTTCTATATGCTGTTGTGAATACTTTGAGGGGTCTAGTTTCTAAAATGGGGAGTTTCATAGAGGTTTCTAATATATGGGCCCCTCAAAGCAACTTCAGAACTGAGCTGGAAACTAAAAAATAAAATAAAAATGAGGCAATACTTCGCTTCTTACATTATACTAATAATGAGCTGTGCCCACCTCGAGGTGACCCCAGTTTTGACCGTTTGTATAAACGGAGACCCCTATTAGACCGTTTCAGTGCCCGGTTTGCCAAGCATTCACCCCCGAGAAGTGTATTTCTATTGATGAGTCCTTGGTACATTTTAAAGGGAGGGTTCAATTCCACCAGTACCTGCCGGGTAGGAGGGCAAGGTATGGCGTGAAGATGTATAAGCTGTGCGAGAGTGCATCAGGGTATACCTACAAATTTAGGATATATGAAGGGAAGGACACCAGTATTCAGCCCCCAGAATGCCCCCCCTTACTGGAAGTTAATACAAAAATTGTGTGGGATTTGGTGCACCCACTGCTGGACCAGGGTTATCACCTCTACCTGGATAATTTTTATACCAGCGTCCCACTCTTCAACTGCCTCGCTTCCAGAAGTCCTGCGGCATGCGGCACTGCTACAAGAAACCTGAGAGGCCTCCCTAAGACTCTGCTTGGGCAAACAAGAAGGGGTGAGAGCAGGGCACATTCTAGCAGCAACATATTGTGTGTCAAGTACAAGACCAGGGAGATGCCACACCAGTATCCATGTACCTGTACGAGGTACCAGTACAGAGACCCCCAAACCAGACTGCATCCTGGACTACAATAGGTACATGGGAGGGGTGGACTTGTCAGATCAAGTCCTGAAGCCCTACAGTACTTTTGGAGGCGAGGCCACACGCATCGTACCAGGGCAACACTTTTTAGGAGAAGTTCCCCAAACTGGCAAGAAGGGAAAAAGTCAAAAGAGGTGCAAAGTCTGCTATAAGAGGGGGATAAGGAAGAACACAATATATCAATGTGACGCGTGTCCCGAAAAACCAGAGCTCTGTGTGAAAGAGTGTTTTAAAATTTATCATCCATCCCTTTATTTTTAATTTACCCCAGTTTTACTCGCTCTGATCCACTTCGCACAGCTTACCCCTCCTCATCTTTCCGCTCTGAGCCCTGCTGTGTGCCCAGGCAGCTGATAACAGCCACATGTAGGGTATTGCCGTACCCGGGAGAACCAACATTACAGTTTATGAGGTGTATATCTCCGGTGGCGCATGCTGGGCACAATATATCGGACACTGAATTGGCATATATGTATAGAAAATTGCAAATTTCACTCTGCCCCAACTGCTGCACATTATCTTTTACACAATACCTGTGGGGTCAAAATGCTCACTACACCTCTAGATGAATGCCTTAAGGGGTGTAGATTTTAAAACAGGGTCACTTCTCGGGGGTTTCAACTGTACCGCTACCTTAGGGGCTTCTGCGTACAAGACTTAGCACCAGAAAAGCTCCAGTAGGCCAAATGGTGGTCCTTTCCTTCTGAGCCCTGCCGTGTGCCCAGGCAGCTAATAACAGCCACATGTAGGGTATTGCCGTACCCGGGAGAACCCACATTACAGTTTATGGGGTGTATGTCTCTGGTGGCACATGCTGGGCACAATATATCGGACACTGACATGGCATATATATAGAAAATTGCAAATCTCACTCTGCACCATCTGCTGCACATTATCTTTTACACAATACCTGTGGGGTCAAAATGCTCACTACACCTCTAGATGAATTCCTTAAGGGGTGTCATTTTTAAAACAGGGTCACTTCTCGGGGGTTTCAACTGTACTGATACCTCAGAGGCTTCTGCACACATGACTTCCCAGTAGGCCACATGGTGGTCCTTTCCTTCTGAGCCCTCCCATGGGCCCAAACGGCAGTTTATCACCACAAATGGGGTATTGCCGAACTCAAGACAAATTGGGCAACAAATTGGGGTATTTTATTCCTTGTGAAAATAAGAAATTTTGAGCCAAAACTACCTCTTATTGGAAAAAATTATTTTTTTTTAAATTCACAGCCCAATTCAAATAAATTCGGTGAAAAAACTGTGGTGTCTAAATGGTCACAACACCCATAAATGAATTCCTTGAGGGGTGTAATTTCCAAAATGGGGTCACTTCTGGTGGGTTTCCATTGCTTTGATACCTTTGGGGCTCTGCAAATGCGACATGGCACCCGAAAACCAATCCAGCAAAATCTGGGCTCCAAAGAACACATAGCACTCCTTTCCTTCTAATCCCTCCCATGGGCCCAAACGGCAGTTTATCACCACAAATAGGGTATTGCCGCACTCAGGACAAATTTGGCAACAAAATGGGGTATTTTATTAGTTGTGAAAATAAGACATTTTGAGCCAAAACTACATCTTATTGGAAAAAAGTTTTTTTTTTTAAATTCACAGCCCAATTCAAATAAGTTCTGTGAAAAAACTGTGGGGTCTAAATGGTCACAACACCCATAAATAAATTCCTTGAGAGGTTTTGTTTCCAAAATGGGGTCACTTTTGGTGGGTTTCCATTGCTTTGATACCTCTGAGGCTCTGCAAATGCGACATGGCACCTGAAAACCAATCCAGCAAAATCTGGACTCCTAAGAACACATAGCGCTCCTTTCCTTCTGAGTCCTCCCATGGGCCCAAACGGCAGTTTATCACCACAAATGGGGTATTGCCGCACTCAGGACAAATTGGGCAACAAAATGGGGCATTTTGTTCCCTGTGAAAATAAGAAATTCTGATCAAAAATGACATCTTATTGGACAAATTGTCATTATTTTAATTTCACAGCCCAATTCAAATACTCGCTGTGAAAAAACTACCAGGTCAAAATGGTAACAATAACCAAAATTAATTCCTTGAGGGGTGCAGTTTCCGAAATGGGGTCAGTTTTGGGGGATTCCTACTGTTTTGGCACCTCAACACCTCTCCAAACCTGGCATGCTGCCTAAAATATATGCTAATAAAAAAGAAGCACCAAAATTTACTAGGTGCTTCTTTGCTTCTGGGGCTTGTGTTTTATTCCACGAGCGTACTAGAGCCACATGTGGGACATTTCTAAAAACTGCAGAATCTGGACAATACATATTTAGTAGTGTTTCTCTGGTAAAACCTTCTTTGTTACAGAAAAAAAATAGAATAAAATTGAAATTCAGCAAGAAAAATGAAATTTGCAAATTTCACCTCCACTTTGCTTTAATTCCTGTGAAATGCCTGAAGGGTTAAAAAAACGTTCTAAATGCTATTTTGAATACTTTGATGGGTCTAGTTTTTAAAATGGGGTGTTTTATGGGGGTTTCTAATACAAAGGCCCCTCAAAGCCTCTTCAGAACTGAACAGGTACCTTAAAAAAAAGGCTTTTGAAATTTTCTTAAAAATATGAGAAATTGCTGTTTATGTTCTAAGCCTTGTAACGTCCAAGAAAAATAAAATAATGCTCTAAAAACTATGCAGATCTAAAGTAGACTTATGGGAAATGTGAACTAGTAACTATTTCGGCTGGTATAACCGTCTGTTTTACAAGCACATGCATTTAAATTCTGAAAAATTCTATTTTTCTAATTTTTCTCTAAATTTTGCCATTTTTCACAAATAAACACTGAATATATCGACCAAATTTTACCACTAACATAAAGCCCAATGTCTCACGAGAAAACAGTCTCAGAATCGCTTGGATAGGTTTAAGCATTCCTACGTTATTACCACATAAAGTGAAATATGTCAGATTTAAAAAATAGCCTCTGAGCCTTAAGGCCCAAACTAGGCTGCGTCCTTAAGGGGTTAAAAGCCAAAAATGCTGGAAATAGATCACTCTGTGTAATGAGTCTATACAGTGGCCACCAAAAGTTCCGAAACACCCTCATAACTTTTGAACGGCTCGAGGTAGAGGGTTGAAATTTGGTGGGATTTAATGGGGTCATAAAATCTACCAGTTTGTTGAAAAGAAAAAAAAACACCCTTGGGGGCGGTGGGGAGGTCGGGGTTAGCAAAATCTTAAATGGCACGGGGGTCGAGTGGGGCTCATTTGAAAGCGCTTTTCAATATGAAAACAATGCCGCTGAGATATTTAACTTTAAAGTTATCATTGTCATTATCGGCTACCGCCGGTGTTTGCATTGCCCAGAATGTACCGCTCGGGTAAAATCCTAAATGTGTGTGGGCACGTGTGCATGAGCGAGCTTAGGAATGTCACATCAAGGTGACTTTAAATTACGTATTATTACAATCGGTCTCGGCGATACAAAATGGACCTAGTCTATGAATTTCAGAGAGCGCTAATTCGGAGAGTAATTTTCATTTTTGTACATTTCTATTGTCATATCACAAAATGCATTTGACCGAAACGGAAAGGATCACTTTATTGATGAGAGGGTATGGCGAAGAAAAAATAAGATCCTATCAAGAAGTAGCGGCTTTATTCAATGCCACTTATCCTATCCGTGATCCAATTTCATTGTCAACTGTTAAAAGAACTGTTCATCGTTTCGAAACAAGTGGTTCAATTAAAGACGCACCAAGATCCGGAAGACCCAAACATGCTAGTAATGATGAAAAAGCTTTAGATGTTCTGCTCAATGTACATGATGACCCTTAGGGTACGTTCACATGCAAACTCAAAAACGTCTGAAAATACGGAGCTGTTTTCAAGGGAAAACAGCTCCTGATTTTCAGGCGTTTTTTGAGCCACTCGCGATTTTTGTGGCGTTTTTTACGGCCGCTTTTGGAGCGGTTTTCAATAGAGTCTATGAAAAACGGCTCCAAAAACGTCCCGAGAAGTGACCTGCACTTCATTTTCACGACCGTGTAAAAAAAAAGGCCCATCGGAATAGAATGCCGTTCTTCCCATTGCAATCAATGGGCAGATGTTTGGAGGCGTTCTACTTCCGATTTTTCGGCCGTTTACGGACAAAAAACGGATGAAAATAGGCCGTGTGAACACACCCTTAAACATCTGTCTCGAATGGAGCACAACAAAATGATATCAGCGCCACATCAGTCCGTCGAATTTTGAGGAGGGATTATTATCATCCTTATAAAATACGTCTAGTTCAGGAGCTATCCGAAGATGATTATGACGGAAGAGTGGAATTTTGCGATACACTGATGACAAGAAGGGGGCCCAAGCTTGTGGAACAGCCCAGGGCCTATAGTCTACTTAATCCGCCACTGGGTCCTGGACTAGAGGAGATGAGCCGTCACTATATGCATATATACTTCCATTGCGATGCTGCCACCTAGTGGCCAGGAAGCATTTTTATGTGTTGTTTTAGTCACAGGACCTTATATAGTTACATAGTTACATAGTTTGTACGGTTGAAAAAACACACATGTCCATCAAGTTCAACCAAGGGATGGGAAAGGGGAAGTGGGATGGGAAAGGGGAAGTAAAAAATTTCTACACATAGGAGCTAATATTTTTTTGTTCTAGGAAATTATCTAAGCCTTTTTTAAAGCCATCTACTGTCCCTGCTGTGACCAGCTCCTGCGGTAGTCTATTCAATAAATTCACCGTTCTCACAGTAAAGAAGGCTTGTCGCCTCTGCAGGTTGAACCTTTCTTTTTCCAGACGAAGGGAGTGCCCCCTTGTTTTTTGAGGGGGTTTTACATGGAACAGGATTTGACCATATTTTTTTGTATGTGCCATTTATATATTTATATAAGTTAATCATGTCCCCCCTTAGTCGTCTTTTCTCAAGGCTAAATAGGTTTAGCTTACCTGTGCTTACATGTTCTGAGCTGTGCAGATGCTCACGTCAGCAAAGCTCACTGCTATGTAACACTGTTCAGAAAATGGTGGCTAACCCTGTTTATTGCAGGCACCGGGAATACCGGCTCGGGCACAGTCTTTAATATTTACTTTAGTGTGCAAAAACAGTGTAGTATGGGCAAGTAATCAGTGTCGGAACATTGAATAACTTACAAAGGGGCTGTTTTTAAATTTGATAAAAGGTGACTGATCCCACCTAATGGGTTCTGGTGCAAGGGCTGCAACCCATAAATCAGCAACTATTGTGCCAGCAGGGCTGAGTAGGCCCTGAAGCCAGAGAGGGCCCATTGCTGTGGCGGTGCAGTGCAGGAACCTCCACACAGATGATTGCTGTGAAAGAGGCAGCATTGGATGTAACAAGTGGAAGTTGCGTGAAGCCTCCTTGTAATTTAGTTGCTGAGACGATGGGTTACCCCTGTATCAGGGAAGAGTCCGAGCTCTGTCCCAAGGAAACCAAGCTGGTAAAACCCCATTTCCTGAATTGCCTGAAATTGCCGCCATTTTGTGTAATATTTTAAGTGACTGTGCCTATCTGCTAAGAACAGTTTTTTGTATTTCCTTTTGGTCGTTTTGCAAACATTACCGGCCTACTAAAAGAAACCTGCATCAAACCTGGGTTTCTTGTCATCATACTGCCAGTAACAATGCAAGGTCAAATACGTTACTCGCACTCACTAGCCTCCCCTCATGCCAAATTTTATGGTCAAAAGGACCATAACAATTTTATTCTATTGGAAATAAAAGGTGGATTTCTGACTTTAAAGAACAGAGGGTAAAATAATAGACATGTTCCTCACCTCTGTACCTGAGATATGGTTGTGTTATACTAGATATTGTCTATAGAAAATATACATGTTAAAAACACATATATTCTGATTTATCCGGAAGATACTATCACACCTCTGCGGGTCTAGAACTCATATCTAGCCTGAGTGTTATCAGTAATTAATATAAATATTAATTACCTGTCTTGTGATTCCTTTCTTGCTGCTGACAGGATTATATTTCACGTTCCTTCTTCTCACTGGGATCAGTCATCTGTAAAGAATCAAAGGTGTGATAATATGTTCCTGATACATGTTATAGACACTTTTATGTATTACACACTAGGGCCATAATTATTTATCTGAGGTATAATGTACAAATAGAAAATAAAGAAAAAGACGACACTAAGGACCTGTTCACATCACCGTTGCCCTTCCGTTGAGGGATTCCGTCGGAGGTTTCCGTCGGGTTAACCCCTCAAAAATGAAACAAAATAACATGCCCCCCCCCTTTCCTGTACTGTATGGCAAAACCCAATTTTATGGTCAAAATTAGAATAACAAGTGTATTCTATTGTAAGGCCCCTTGGGTGCCTAGAATTATGGAGCTTATGGGTATATTGCTTATATAGTTTAAATTAATGTTTATTATCAATGTAATCTTAAATGGTTAACACAATTATTTTTTCTGAGTCGTTATAAAGGGTTACCTGTGCCTAGTAGGCAACAGTTCTCCAAAAAGATTCAGGATTGTTACCACACAGGGTTCTTAGTGGTGGAGTGGATGCAACGGCATGGAAATCCACTTTTTAAGGGAGTCCATTTTCCAAAAGCAATGGCGCTGAAGAGCCCTTTCCAAAAACGTATGGACTGTTATTGTTGTCCCGTGCTTTTTAAAAGGATGTGTTATCCTCTAAAAATAGTTTCTCCAACCCCCCTTCCCTGCATGTGGCATGGCCGGAAGTTCCCCGCTTGCAGTAAAGTGGTCCGGGGATGTGGGACAGCGCTGGTGTAGAGGAAGGAGGAGTCAGTCCTTACATTGCAACCTCATCTAACAGCTCCATGAGGCAGGGTTCTGCTCTGTCCCTGAGGAAGCAGTAGGGGCATGGATGGCTCGAGGTGTGGTGGAAGGAGCAGTCCTGTGGTTATAAAGTGCAGGCAGACTATGGAGGGCAGTCGGTAGCATCAGTGGTGAGACAAGTGTAGACTCCAAAGGGAGTTTATTGCCCCCTCAATGCGATTGGTGGGAAAGACCGTTGTCATAGGATACGGACGAAGACTGCCTCCTATTGCATCATTGGGATCTGCAGTTGACCACGGTCAAGAGACTGGTCGTCCAGCTGCTGGAACAATCTTGGAGGCACCCTTGGGTGATGCCAGGATTCCTGTGAGTGGTGAGTCACCTTCATGTTTGGCTGCGTAGTCAAGCACAAATGTGTTGACGGATGTGGATTTGTTCTCTATTTTAAAGGACAACTTGGGCTTGTTTGGGTGGCAAAGGGTGGATTATAAGCTCTGCCAGTAAAGCCAGTAGGTTAATACCCCGCCTGACTAGATGGTTTGTACAGATTAACCTTTTGTGGCTTATTATTCTGTGGTGTGGCTCCTCTGGGAATTTACCTGTCCACCAATATAGGGGACAAGATCCACAGACGAGAATTTGTGATATTTGGTTTCAGTGGATCACGTAATGGTGGATAAAGAGCGTATTGTGGACAAGAAGCTTAGTTTTGAGAGAGGGTCTGAGAAAAATTCCAAAGTGGTAAAGACCTGTACGATGTAACATGTCATTTAAAACGAGATAGCCTTGCTGTAAATATCACAGAGATGCTACATAAGTGTCAGGATTGCGAATAGACATGACGTCCTGGCTGGAGGTAATGTATATTCACTTTCAGGACACTTGAGTAACGTTATAATGTGTTTATGTGGCTGCACATAGCGATATAGCTATATCACTATGTGCTGTGTAAATGAATGGGGAGAAGTGTATGACGCTGATTGGTCATTGATTGGTCAGCGCCATACACTTCTCTCCACAATGCCCACTTGGTCAAAAAGTAAAACACGCCCAGTTGTCCATTAAGAAACTCATTAGCATGAAGCTAAAATAGGTCATAACTCCTTAAAAATGATCGTTTTTCTAAATAAAAAACACTGCTGTAATCTACATTACAGCGCCGATCATATTATGTAGACGATAGGCCACTTATAATGTGAGCCCAGAGCTAAGCAGAGCTGGGCAGAGGGCGGTCATGACGGGTCTGGACCTGCAAGGGGTCATTTAGAGGGGTATTTTGGTTATAGGTTGGTGGGTGGGTTTGAGTCAGGAATTGTGCTAGGGGGTTGTGAGCATTGGGGGTGGAGTTAATGGGATGTATATATAGTGGGATAAGCAGGGAAGCCATGTTATGGCTTGAAAAATTTTGTCAAGAATAGAGGTGTGCAGCCAGTGTCAGGGTAGCTGTTTTCTGGTCAGTTTTAGGGCCTAGAGTTATGGAGGGTTTAGAGCAGTTAATTGCTAGGGTTAGGGAGCAGGCAGCTGATAAGGGGCTGGAGTGTGTCCAGGAGCAGCTAGGGGCTTTAGCAGGCTACCCGGCGGGGCGTCCTCCCAGTCCTCTTGAACGCTTGAGCCCCTCTGCTTCCCCAGCCCCCCGGCGCAGACGGAGGAGTGTGACTCCCCCCTTACCTGTTTCCGCGGTAGTGGTCCCTGGTGTGACAGATCCGGTGGCTGGCGATGGTGGCGTTGTTCCGGTGTCGGGGACTGGAGCCATGTCGGGAGCGGCGGCAGCAGTGGAGAGGCCTGGAGTGAGAGGCCGAGGTGCGGTTCGCCGGGTGTCCAGTCGGGGTCAGCGCAGCACAGTCCGTGTGCCTGAGGAGCGACGTGGAGATGGACGTTGAGGGAAGCGGTGGTGCAGCGGCGGGGAGCAGTCCCCCTCCTTTCCAGTGTGGTGGGCTCGTTCAGGGAGCCTGTCAGGAGTTCTTCTGTGGGGCCGGAAGCAAGCCAGGACTCTGCGGCTGTCACGGTGAGTGCCTTCAGCGCTGCTAGAGCGCCATCTGCTGGGTCAGGGGCCAGTGTGCATAGTACACCCGTTAGCATGGGTGATTTGGCGCCATCTAGTCACCGTTCGGAACATTGCAGTGTCGGTGGTAGGCCGGCGCCACCTGCTGTTCAGGAAAATTATTACATCGTGGTGGCAGGCCTGCGCCACCTCCTGGCCATTTTCGTTATAGCAGCAGTAGTGGTAGGTCTGCACTGACTTCTGAATATGTACAACATTTGCATCATCCAGCGCCTCCTGAGGGTGACGTTGGCCAGGTGGCAGGTGTTTCGTTTGTTTATTTGTTGTTCCAGGTGTCGTCAGGACGGGAGTCCGGTGTAGAAGCGGCCGATGCTTTGCGGCGGGCACTCGGGGTGCCTTGGATGCTCGGTCAGGAGACGGCTTTGGTGGATTCAGGACGGACAGCCCCGTTAGTGTTTGGCGACGGGCAGCCTTCTGGTGAGTCACGGCGTTTACACACCATACACGTGGGCAGTAATTTTAGTAAAGAAGAGGCTGGACGCAGCCTGCAAGGCTTAGGAGGGAAGCCTCCATGACGGACCTAGTAGGGAAAGGGTTAACTATGAGGGAGAGGTAGGGGGTGGAGGATGAGAGGAGGGAGGAGTTAGGGGGCCGTTACCAGGCTTCCCGCTGCTTTCGGCATTGAGCCGGAAGCAGCGGGAGGAGTAACACATACTAGTATAAGCTCCTCCGTTGTCCCGCTCTGTGCCATGTCGAAGGCCGACATACTTGCGCGGCTGCGTGCTGCAGCTGTTCACCACGGTCCCGGGTGGTTGGAGGAGACCGTGGCGGCACTCACCAGGATCCCGGACGCCGAATCGTCGCCACGTCAGGCACGGCACCCGAGGTCTGTTGCTGAAGGGGACAGGCTCCCCTCCCCCGGCCCCCTTCCTAGCAGTAATATGGCGGCGGGGGGGGGGAGTCGGCAACACCCGCTCCTGCTCAGAGGAGGCAGAGAGCGTCGCCAGGGGCGACGGTGACTCAGGCCGGGTCTACCCGTCGCTCCCAGCGGTCCCGCCCTCCAGAACGCCTCAGCCCTGAGGTGGTCCCGCGGACGCGGCGTCGCAGAGGGAGCCCTACAAAGGACGCTGCAGGCCAGGCAGCTGGGGAGCCGCCTCTTCCCAGGCCCTGCGTCCTGGCAGGAATCCCCAGCCGCGACGGGGTCCGGCGGTAATCAGGGAGTCGCAGGCCGGCTCCCTGTCACCCCTCCCCCATCGGATGCAAGATTTGGAGGACAATCTACGGCCGCCCCGCCTGGTGATGCTCCGGGCAGGCTTCATCGGGATCGTCTAGACGGACACCTAGAGCTGCAGCGACGACGAGGCAACAGGTCCGGTCGGAAGTCTGGGTCCCAGCGGTCGGGCGGCAGGTTGCCGGCCCATCTGTCAGCGCGTCGTCGTTCCCGTGTAGGAGATGTCGGTGGGATGGCCAGTCGTCTGCGAGAGAGGAGCTGGAGGAAGGTGAACTGGACGTTTATCGGCGAGGTCAGGATGGTCCGGCTGACGGGAACACAGCGCCTGTGCAGCCCGGTGAGTGCATAACTCCGTCTTTGTCATATCCTGCGATTTTTATGTTGGGTGTCGGCGGGGGGGCTGCTAGCGTAGCGTCGGCGGCCGGTAGCGGCGCGGTCGGGCGTGACGACACGGGTCTAGCGGACTTAGTGGGTTGCTTGCGGGAGCTGGTCGGGCGTCTAGATAAGGCGGCGGCTCCAGTAGTTACGGAGGTGTCCCCGGCGGTAGTTTGGGAAGGCCCCCGGGAAGTGGGATCGTTACAGGCGCGGCCCGGGATGGGGGCAAAAGAGGCGGTCGCGGTGTCAGTACAGACCGAGGCCCAAAAGGAAGGCGATAGGGTGCTTATTGATGATCGTGCTCGTGGGGAGGTGTATGTTTGCTTCGAAGGTCCATTGGGGCCGCATTTAAAGCAGGAGGTGCGTGAGTGGATATGGAAGGACGAATATGTCGAGATTTTTTCTCTCCTGCCGCTTGCTAAATTCAATTTGGATAAGAGCAAGCGGGACGAGAGTAAGAAGGATGAGGAGGAACGTCGGCGGTATAGGCTTATCCCGCAGACATTCGTCAATTGGTCGCAGGCGTTTGCCATATTAGCCAGTGTGATAGGGGAAAAGGCGCCGGAAAATTGTTCGGCGTTGTTTTGCTATTTTGATGCCATTGGGGAGGCTCATAGGGCGTATGGGGGGCAGGCGTGGCTAAGATACGACGAGCAATTCCGTCAGCGGAAAGCGGTTCGGCCGGCGATTCGGTGGGACCAGAATGATATTGCTCTCTGGTTAAGGGTTACGGCTCTGGTTAGGCAGTCCTTTCCCGGGAGCGTCGGCCAGGGAGGCCAGTCCAGTCAGGTCGGGCAAGGCGTCGGGGCAAAGCTGGGATTCTGCTGGCAATTCAACGATGGCCAGTGTAAGTTCGGGGCCACGTGCAAGTTCAAGCACGTGTGTTCAGAGTGTAATGGTGCATCCCACGGGGCTGCAAAATGTATGCGAAAGAAGAGGTCAGGGAACCAGTCCTCCTCGGTTAGTCAAGGGGTTGTCACCGGTGAGGGTGGAAAGGATGGTCCCTTATCTAAATGAGTATCCGGATAGGGCGGCGGCCATGTTACTTTACGAAGGGTTTTGTGTTGGGTTTATTATTCCTCCGCCTCCTTATGAGGTCCCGGTTACGCGGAGGAACCTTAAGTCGGCCTATTTGCATGCTCAGGTTGTGTCGGAAAAATTGTTTAAAGAGGTTTCGTTGGGTCGTATGGCGGGGCCTTTTGTTCATCAGCCAACAAAAGATTTAGTGGTGTCCCTGTTGGGTATTGTTCCAAAGTGCGAGCCTCGGAAATTTTGTTTGATTCAGCATTTATCGTTTCCCAGGGGTTCGTCAGTGAATGACGGGATTGATCACGAGTTGTGCTCCGTAGTGTATACCTCATTCGATAAGGCGGTGGGGTTAGTTCGGGCTGCGGGTCCCGGCGCGCTGTTAGCAAAAACCGACATCGAGGCGGCTTTCAGGTTGTTGCCAGTTCATCCAAAGAGCCAACAGCTGTTGGGTTGTTTTTGGAATGGGGCTTTTTACGTGGATAGGTGCCTTCCGATGGGATGTTCCCTTTCTTGCGCATACTTCGAGGCATTTAGTAGCTTCGTTGAGTGGGTGACGAAGGGAGTAGCTGGGGTCGACTCTTTGATACATTACTTGGACGATTTCTTGTGCGTCGGCCCGGGGGGTTCGCCGGTTTGCGGTAATTTGCTTCATGCATTGCAGAAGGTGGCGGGGGATTTTGGGATCCCTTTGGCGCCAGAAAAGACTGAGGGCCCGGTATCGACTATTTGCTTTTTGGGTATTGAAATTGACTCGGTGGCAATGGAGTGTCGTCTTCCTGCGGATAAGTTGGGGGCTTTGATTCAGGAGGTACGCCGGGCTTGTAGGTTAAAGAAAATTACGCTGCATGAGCTTCAGTCGTTGCTGGGGAAGTTGAATTTCGCTTGCCGGATTATGCCAATGGGGAGGGTATTTGGTAGACGTTTGGCGGCGGCAACGGCGGGGGTGCGTGCGCCACATCATTTTGTGCGGCTCAAGGAGGAGCATCGAGCTGATCTGCAGGTATGGGATAACTTCTTGGGCCAGTATAACGGTCGCTCGCTATGGATGGCTCCGGCACAGGATACGAGTGATTTAAATATTTTTACGGATGCGGCGGGGGCGGGCGGTTTTGGAGCGTACGGGGGAGGTCCGTGGTGCGCAGGTCAATGGCCGGCTAGCTGGGTGTCCAGTGGACTCACGCGGAATCTGGCCCTGCTCGAGCTGTTCCCCATCGTGGTTGCGGCGACCATTTGGGGGGACAGGCTCAGGGATAAGAAGGTTCGTTTTTACTGCGACAACATGGGGGTGGTGCTGGCCATTAATAACATCACGGCATCATCTCCGCCGGTAGTTCAGTTGTTGCGACATTTAGTGTTGGTGTGCTTGTCATTGAACGCGTGTGTGTGGTGGCGGTTCATGTGCCGGGGGTACGGAATTGTATCGCTGATGCTCTTTCTCGCTCGCAGTGGGACCAGTTTCGGCAATTGGCACCGGGAGCGGACCGTCTCGGTTTGGCTTGTCCGGAACATCTCTGGGATCTGGTCTCGGTCCCGTAGAACGATTGGTGGAAAGGTCTTTAGCGCGCACAACGTGGAGTGCTTATTCTGCTTGTTGGAGGCAGTGGGAGGAGTGGGTAAGAGAGTTGGGTGACGTCAACACGGATAGAGACAGGTTGGTGGCACTTTTGTACTGGTTAGGGGACGCCTGGGAGGCGGGGTTTTCTTTGGCAAAGGTTAATCGTTTCATGTCTGCGGTAGCATTTGGTTTTAAGTTGCGGGGCTTTCGGGATATATCTAAGGAATTTTTAGTGGGACAGGCTTTGAAGGGTCTGCGCCGAGGTAGGGTCGAGGCGGATTGTAGAAGGCCTGTGTCGTTTTCTCTTCTTAGCTCTTTGGGCGGATCATTAGCATCGGTCTGTCGTTCTTCGGCCGAGATGGAGTTGTTTCGGTTCGCATTTTCTTTGGCGTTCTTTGGGGCATTCAGAATTGGCGAGCTGGTGTCGCCTAGTACCAAGCGGGCAGGGGGGTTGAGACTGGGGGATGTGAGCCTATATGCGGATCGGCTCGAGGTATGGTTGCGCCGGTCAAAAACTGACCAATTGGGAAAGGGAAAGCTGATAGTTTTGTTCGCCCTCCCGGGTTCGGCTATGTGCCCGGTCGCTTGCATGCGGGGTTTTGAGCCACGAGGGGGGTCTCCAGAGTTGCCATTGTTATGTCACGAGGATGGGTCATTTTTGTTCAGATTTCAATTTGGAGCTGTATTTAAAAAATGTTTGGCGGCGGTCGGTGTCGCGGCGGGCCCGTATTCATCTCATTCCTTCAGGATTGGCGCAGCAACAGAAGCAGGGCGCTGGGGGTTGGATGATGAAGGGGTGCGGCACATCGGTCGTTGGGAGTCCAACAGATTTAGGTTTTATGTCCGCCCCCATCTGTTATGAGTCATGTTGTTAGCGGTTGAAAAATGTTTGTGTGTTGGTATCTAATTTTCTTTTCCGTTTCAGATACGCCTCCATGTCTGGTGTGGTTGTTGGGCCACTCTTACGTGCATTGGGGGGCTTTGAGGGCGGACGTCCGCCCGGACGGTCGCCAGTTGCGCATTCCGCGGCAGGATGCGGTTTTGCATTGGCTGGGATTTAGAGGTATGTCATGGAGCAGGGTGTTAGCGGAATTCCAGACATATCCCGGGCTGGATAGGGTTGCAGAGGTCTTGGTATTGCACGTGGGTGAGAATGACTTGGGGGTCCGCCCCTTTCGTGAGTTGGTGCGGGATATTAAACATGATATGTTGTGTTTGTGGGTTTCTTATCCCAGGTTGGTGATAGTGTGGTCGGACATTGTCCCAAGGAAACATTGGCGACTGGCTAGGTCAGTGGAACGAGTCAATAAGGCTCGCATTAAAGTTAATCGGGCGGTGTCCCGTTTTGTAGCCAAAAATGGGGGCATTTGCGTGCGGCACAGGGATTTGGAGTCAGGAGTGGGGAACTACTGGAGGAGTGATGGGGTTCATTTGACCGAGGTTGGGATCAATCTGTGGAGCCTGGCAATAGCAGAGGGAATTGAAAGGGCGGTGGTGGTGTGGCGGAACTCACAGGCTTAAGGTGGTCAAGGCCTGTTTCGCTGTGGCGGGGGGAGTCCTTGAGGTCAGTCAGTACAAAATGGTGGGGGGGTCACATCGGGGGTATGCGTCCCCCAAAAAAGGTACATGGTTGAAGACTTCATCGGGTGTTATCCCTTTGAAGTGGTCTTCTGGTGGTTGGAGCCATCTGCAGAGGTGAGCGGTGCCTCCGAGCTGGTTTACGGCTGGAGGTAATTGGTTGGTGGTGGTTGCAGATGGCTAACTCGGGGTGTTTAAAAAGGAATATCTAAAATGGCTTCAAGGACTTCCCCTGCTCGGATTAATGTTAACGTTAAATTGTTATTTATGATTCTGACCCATGTTGGGTCATGTGAATTATTAGAAGGAATTCTCTGGTTGGATTCCTAATTAGTTATCCGAATGTTTCGGATTTAAATGGTATTTTATAAAACTGTGAAATTAATAAACGGCTGCTGTGGCCATTTCACATCCAACCTCGGTGTCACGTGTCTTTTCTAAAAGGTGGGAGTGGAGGGATAGGAAGGGATAAGTGAAGGTTCACTAACACACGACTCTACTTAGGCAGGTCATGAGAGTAGTCTAGTGGGGCAAGTACCTGTAGGTTGCGGTTCTACGGGGGATTTGTCAGTCACGAGTGGAGTTTGGGGAAATTTGTTAGATGGGTTACGTCAGTTGTTAGCTTCAGTTGATACTTCTCGTGGGTCACAGCTAGCAGGTCCCGTTGGAGCTTGGTCAGTGCAGGGACAGTTAGAGGGGGGTGCTCGTAGGGAGAGTACTGCGAGTGCTGAGGCAGGCTCTTCGTCATTTAACGCCTTAGATGCCGGGGTCCAGACGGAGAAGGTAGATGGGGCTAATAAGCCCTTGCCAGTTTCGGATACTGCAAAGGGGAGCATGTACATTCGCTTTGAAGGACCATTAGGGACCCACTTAAAGCCAGAGCTCCGTGAAAATATTTGGAAAAGGGAGAATTTGGATATTTTTACTTTATTGCCGTTGGAGCGATTTAGTGTGGAACGGTGGGAAAAGGGCAAGGAACATCGTAAGGAGGAGGATGATGAGAGAAGACGGTATAGGCTGATTCCGCGCACATTTGGGAATTGGCTACAAGCTTTTTCCATCATGGCTAGCGTTATAGGGGAGAAATGCCCAGAACATTGTTCCGGTTTATTTTATTACTTGAATTCTATTTGGGAGGCTTATAGAACGTATGAGGGTACTGCTTGGCTTAAATATGATGAGCAGTTTCGTCAGCGTATGGCGGTTCAGTCATCCCTGCGGTGGGATCATAAGGACATAAGCTTTTGGCTGCACCTTATGACTACACCAAAGGGGGCTGGTCAGGGGGGTCATGTTGAAGTCGCGAGTTTGCATAACCCCTTTCAGTCGTCACCCGGCGGGTCTAGATCAGCGGGTTCGTCGGGGAGTTTTAAGAAAGGGGTCTGCTGACTCTACAACGAGAGCACCTGTAAATGGGGAACTAATTGTGTCTATAGATACGAATGTGCCGGGTGTGGGGGTGGTAGCCACCCCATCTTCAAGTGTTTTAAGCGGGCACGAGGAGGCACGGCGAAGCCAGGGGATGGTTCTGCTAAAGTAGGTGAGTCCAGTAAACCTCGACGCTATGACGCCTTGGCTAAAGAAGTACCCCGACAATGAGAGGGCGCAGCTGTTATTGAACGGTTTTGGGGACGGATTTAGGATTCCGTTCTCCCCAGGGGTGGGTGTTTTGATGGCTAATAATCTGCGTTCGGTACATCATTTAATGAGGCGGTTCATTTGGTTAGGACGGCGGGGCAAGGGGCGCTTATGGATGTGGAGTCTGCATTTCGCCTTTTGCCGGTGCACCCAGAATCCATGCACTTGCTGGGGTGCTCGTTTGATGGCCTTTTTTATATTGATAGGTGCCTTCCTATGGGGTGCTCTATTTCTTGTGCCTATTTCGAAGCCTTCAGCACGTTTTTGGAGTGGGTGGTCCATGAACGAGCCGGCTCTAAAGCAGTTATTCATTATTTGGATGACTTCTTTTGTGTGGGCCCTGCGGCTCGGCCGTCGTGTGCAATAGTGTTATGGGCAATGATGGATGTTTTTGTTGACTTTGGGGTTCCGTTGGCGTTTGAAAAAAACGAAGGACCAACCAGTACGATCTGTTTTTTGGGAATTGAAATTGATTCCCAGGCAATGGAATGTAGGTTGCCAGAGGCAAAACTTATTCATCTGCGAGCAACGGTGCAGGAGGCTCTGGTGAGAACAAAAATCACCCTGCGGCTCCTGCAATCTTTATTGAGGAAACTCAATTTTGCCTGTAGAATTATGCCCATGGGCCATGTTTTTTGTAGGCGCTTAGCACAAGCAACTGCTGGTGTTAGATGTCCCCACTATTCTATTCGCCTTGGCAAGGAGCATAAGGCGGATTTGAGGGTTTGGGATTCCTTTTTGGTAGACTATAACGGCGATCATTATGGATTGCAGAGGGAGTTTCAAATGTGGAGATGCAATTGTGTACTGATGCTTCCGCTTCTATCGGTTTCGGGGCGTATTTTCAGGGAAAATGGTGTGTTGGTACTTGGCCACTAGAGTGGAGGGAGTGTGGTTTGATGGGTAATCTTTGTTTTCTGGAGTTGTTTCCCATTCTTGTTGCAGTGGAAATTTGGGGACAGCTTTTGTCCAATCGGTCTGTGGTTTTTCACTGTTATAACATGGTGGTCGTGTGCGCTATTAATAGTTTGTCCGCCAATTCCCCCCCCGGTAATCACAGTGCTACGCCAGTTGGTCCTGCTGTGTTTGAGATGGAACATTCTATTTAGGGCTCATCATGTTCCTGGAGTTTCCAATGACATTGCAGATGCTTTATCTCGATTGCAATGGGATAGTTTCCGTTGTCTAGCTCCAGAGGCGGAGAGGGATCTGGTTTATTGACCCGAGCACCTTTGGAGGGTGGTGTCGCTCTTCTGATATGGTGGACGAAGCGTTCGCTGGCCCCTGCTACGTGGGATGCTTATACCACGATCTGGGTGAGATGGTTCCAGCTGGAGGATTCGTGGTGTAGTCAAGGGAGTCCTTTTAGTGCCTTAGAGGGGATGTTTTGTTTTTTGTTATCTCTTATGCAGAGTGGATCTTCAGCTTCCTCTGTTGTTAAGTCGATAGCGGCACTTTCCTTTTTCTTTAAGTTAATTGGTTGTACGGATGTTACTAAGCATTTCTTGATACGGCGGGCTCTGCAGGGTTTTCAAAAAGGGCATGTCGGGCAGGATAAGCGTGGGCCCGTGTCTTTTGCAATGTTGGAGGGACTTTATTCTCAGTTGCACAGGATATCCAATTCAGATTATGAGAGGTTGTTGTTTCAATTGGCTTTCTCTTGGGCTTTCTATGGGACTTTTAGGGTTGGCAAATTTTGGTTAGTCCCTCAAAACGGGTGCAGGGCGGTATTCAAGTAACCGATGTGTTTTTTTCAGGATAGTGTGTTGAGAATAATGTTGTATCATTCAAAAACTGACAGGAATGGAAAAGGTTTTGAGATTTGTTTGACTTAAATTCATGAGGGGGAATCGTGCCCAGTGGGGTGTTTTCTGCATTTCATGGCTGTGTGTCCTCAGGGATTTTCCTCTTTGCTGGTGCTTGCGGATGGTTCAGCGTTGTCCAGATATCAATTTATTGCTGTCTTTAAGAAATGCGTATAAGGGTTGGGCCTTTCACATCTGGATTACAGCTCTCATTCTTTTAGGATTGGAGCTGCTACTGAGGCTTCTCGTTTTGGGCTCGACACTGCTTCAGTTAAGAGGATTGGCCGCTTGGAGTCCAGCCGCTTTTGTTCCTATGTTAGGCTGCATTTGCTGGAATGTTGATTTCTTTATCTTGGGTTTATTTTGTGTGGGGGGGATGTCATTCTTTTTCTGTGTGACTAATTTTCTGTTGCTTTCAGGTTCTGCAAAATGTGTGGTTTGGCTTCTTGGCCATTCCTATATTTACTGGGCTGAAAGGAGTGCCCGTGTGCGTCCGAATGGTAGGTATTTGGGTTTAGATCCGGATGAGGTGGAGGTACACTGGTTCGGAGTTTGTGGCCTGACCTGGGATCAGGTAAGGCCTTTGTTTCAGGATGCGGTTAGGTCCTGGGGTCTACCTGACATCTTGATAATTCATGCAGGGGGTAATGACATCGGGAGTTATCCCATGCGGAACCTCATTAAGACCATTAAGAGGGACTTCTTATGTTTTGTAGACACCCATCCTGGGCTTTTGATTATCTGGTCCAAAATTGTACAGCGGGTAAAATGGTGCAATGCGCAGTCAGTGTCGGCGCTGAATAGGACTAGAGTTAAGATTAATAAGACAGTGGCCAAGTTTATTCGCCTAAATGGTGGGTTGTTAGTTCATCACCGACTGTTGGAGCATCGGGGCGCGTACATTGGAAAGGATGGGGTTCACTTAACGGATGTGGGCCTGGATGTTTTTAATTTTGGCCTCCAAGAAGGCCTGGAGTTGGGTTTCCAAATGTGGCGGCGCATGAAAATTTAAGGAGTCATGTTTTCATGCTGTGGCGGGTCCTTGGCAATGCTATTTATGTTTTTATATATTGCTGTCTTTGACACAATATATTGGTTTTATTTTAAAGCTATGGATTTGGGCTTCTCTAAGGGGCGGACCCTGGGAAGCGTGGTGCTTTAGCATACTCGTGGTGACGCCACTGTAGCTTATATGGTCACGGCTAGTGGTTTAAGGGTATTGCTTTATTTATGTTTTGGAGGTTGTCAAGGACTTAGCCACATAATGTTAATATGTTAATTATGTTTATGATATGTTTATACTTGTTTTTTATATATTCTCAGGTTCTGTAAAAGAAATCATCTAATAAAGCTGTGACAAGCACCTTCCAATTTTAATTGTGTCGTTGTATATTTATTAGATAGGAGGGTGTTTGTGTGGCCCCTTGTCGCCCTTGTACCGTCATGTGAGCCCAGAGCTAAGCAGAGCTGGGCAGAGGGCGGTCATGACGGGTCTGGGCATGTAAGGGGTCATTTAGAGGGGTATTTTGGTTATAGGTTGGTGGGTGGGTTTGAGTCAGGAATTGTGCTAGGGGGTTGTGAGCATTGGGGGTGGAGTTAAGGGGATGTTTATATAGTGGGATAAGCAGGGAAGTCATTTTATGCCTTGAAAAATTTTGTCCCGCCTGCCGTCCCGTTAATTTTTCTTTTGAGCGGAGATGAGCGGTCACTATATGCATATACACTTCCATTGCGATGCTGCCACCTAGTGGCCAGGAAGCATTTTTATGTGTTGTTTTAGTCACAGGACCTGTGCTTACATGTTCTGAGCTGTGCAGATGCTCACGTCAGTAAAGCTCACTGCTATGTAACACTGTTCAGACAATGGTGGCTGACCCTGTTTATTGCAGGCACCGGGAAAACCGGCTCGGGCACTGTCTTTAATATTTACTTTAGTGTGCAAAAACAGTGTAGTATGGGCAAGTAATCAGTGTCGGAACATTGAATAACTCACAAAGGGGCTGTTTTTAAATTTGATAAAAGGCGACTGTTCCCACCTAATGGGTTCAGGTGCAAGGGCTGCGACCCATAAATCAGCAACTATTGTGCCAGCAGGGCTGAGTAGGCCCTGAAGCCAGAGAGGGCCCATTGCTGTGGCGGTGGAGTGCAGGAACCTCCCCACAGATGATTGCTGTGAAAGAGGCACCATTGGATGTAATAAGTGGAAGTTGCGTGAAGCCTCCCTGTTGTTTAGTTGCTGAGACGATGGGTTACCCCTGTATCAGGGAAGAGTCTGAGCTCTGTCCCAAGAAAACCAAGCTGGTAAAACCCCATTTCCTGCATTGCCTGAAATTGCCGCCATTTTGTGTAATATTTTAAGTGACTGTGCCTCTCTGCTAAGAACAGTTTTTTGTATTTACTTTTGGTCGTTTTGCAAACATTACCGGCCTACTAAAAGAAACCTGCATCAAACCTGGGTTTCTTGTCATCATACTGCCAGTAACAATGCAAGGTCAAATACATTACTCGCCCTCACTAGCCTCCCCTCATGACAAATTTTATGGCCAAAAGGACCATAACAATTTTATTCTATTTGAAATAATAGGTGGATTTCTGACTTTAGAGAACAGAGGGTAAAATAATAGACATGTTCCTCACCTCTGTACCTGAGATATGGTACAATTTGTCCCGTAAAAATTAAGCCCTCATATGGCTGTGTCAACGAAAAAATAAAAGAGTTATGACTTTTGGAAGGCGGGGAAGAAAAAAAACAAAAACATAAAAATGAAACTTAGCCTGGTCCTGAAAGGGTTAATCTAAGACTGAATAGCTATTAAAAATTATATTAAAAATAAAAGGGGAGTTCTGACTACAAAACAGAGGGTAAAGAACAGAGATGTTCCTCACCTCTGTACCTGAGATATGGTTGTGTTATACTAGATATTGTCTATAGAAGATATACATGTTAAAAACACATATATTCTGATGTATCAGGAAGATACTATCACACCTCTGCGGGTCTAGAACTCATATCTAGCCTGAGTGTTATCAGTAATTAATATAAATATTAATTACCTGTCTTGTGATTCCTTTCTTGCTGCTGACAGGGTTATATGTCACGTTCCTTCTTCTCACTGGGATCAGTCATCTGTAAAGAATCAAAGGTGTGATAATATGTTCCTGATACATGTTATAGACACTTTTATGTATTACACACTAGGGCCATAATTATTTATCTGAGGTATAATGTACAAATAGAAATTAAAGAAAAAGACGACACGAAGGACCTGTTCACATTACCGTTGCCCTTCCGTTGAGGGATTCCGTCTGAGGTTTCCGTCGGGTTAACCCCTCAAAAATGAAACAAAATAACATGCCCCCCCTTTCCTGTGCTGTATGGCTAAACCCCGTTGTCATAGGATACGGACGAAGACTGCCTCCTATTGCATCATTGGGATCTGCAGCTGACCACGGTCAAGAGACTGGTCGTCCAGCTGCTGGAACAATCTTGGAGGCACCCTTGGGTGATGCCAGGATTCCTGTGAGTGGTGAGTCACATTCATGTTTGGCTGCGTAGTCAAGCACAAATGTGTTGACGGATGTGGATTTGTTCTCTGTTTTAAAGGACAACTTGGGCTTGTTTGGGTGGCAAAGTGTGGAGTATAAGCTCTGCCAGTAAAGCCAGTAGGTTAATACCCCGCCTGACTAGATGGTTTGTACAGATTAACCTTTTGTGGCTTATTATTCTGTGGTGTGGCTCCTCTGGGAATTTACCTGTCCACCAATATAGGGGACAAGATCCACAGACGAGAATTTGTGATATTTGTTTTCAGTGGATCATGTAATCGTGGACAAAGAGCGTATTGTGGACAAGAAGCTTAGTTTTGAGAGAGGGTCTGAGAAAAATTTCAAAGTGGTAAAGACCTGTACGATGTAACCTGTCATTTAAAACGAGATAGCCTTGCTGTAAATATCACAGAGACGCTACATAAGTGTCAGGATTGTGAATAGACATGACGTCCTGGCTGGAGGTAATGTATATTCACTTTCAGGACACTTGAATAACGTTATAATGTGTTTATGTGGCTGCACATAGCGATATAGCTATATCACTATGTGCTGTGTAAATGAATGGGGAGAAGTGTATGACGCTGATTGGTCAATGATTGGTCAGCGCCATACACTTCTCTCCACAACGCCCACTTGGTCAAAAAGTAAAACACGCCCAGTTGTCCATTAAGAAACTCATTAGCATGAAGCTAAAATAGGTCATAACTCCTTCAAAAATGATTGTTTTTCTAAATAAAAAACACTGCTGTAATCTACATTACAGCGCCGATCATATTATGTAGACGATAGGCCACTTATAATGTGAGCCCAGAGCTAAGCAGAGCTGGGCAGAGGGCGGTCATGATGGGTCTGGACCTGCAAGGGGTCATTTAGAGGGGTATTTTTGGTTATAGGTTGGTGGGTGGGTTTGAGTCAGGAATTGTGCTAGGGGGTTGTGAGCATTGGGGGTGGAGTTAATGGGATGTATATAGTTACATAGTACATAGTTAGTACGGCTGAAAAAAGACACATGTCCATCAAGTTCAACCAAGGGAAGGGAAAAGGGAAGGAAAAATTTCTACACATAGGAGCTAATATTTTTTTGTTCTAGGAAATTATCTAACCCTTTTTTAAAGCCATCTACTGTCCCTGCTGTGACCAGCTCCTGCGGTAGGCTATTCCATAAATTCACCGTTCTTACTGTAAAGAAGCCTTGTCGCCTCTGCAGCTTGAACCTTTTTTTCTCCAGACGGAGGGAGTGTCCCCTTGTTTTTTGAGGGGGTTTTACAAGGAACAGGATTTCACCATATTTTTTGTATGTGCCATTAATATATTTATATAAGTTAATCATGTCCCCCCTTAGTCGTCTTTTTTCAAGGCTAAATAGGTTTAATTCTTTCAATCTTTCCTCATAACTTAAATTCTCCATGCCCCTTATTAGCTTCGTTGCTCTTCTTTGTATTTTTTCCAACTCCAGGGCATCCTTTCTATGAACTGGAGCCCAGAACTGAACTGCATATTCTAGATGAGGCCTCACTAATGCTTTGTAAAGTGGCATTATTACATCCCTGTCCCGTGAGTCCATGCCTCTTTTAATACACGACAATATCCTGCTGGCCTTTGAAGCAGCTGATTGACACTGCATGCTGTTATTGAGTTTATGATTTACAAGTACACCCAGATCCTTCTCAACAAGTGAATCCGCCAGTGTAGTGCCCCCTAGGACATATGATGCATGCAGGTTGTTGGTACCCAGATGCATAACTTTACATTTATCTACATTAAACTTCATCTGCCAAGTGGACGCCCAAACACTTAGTTTGTTTAAATCTGCCTGTAATTCATGAACATCTTCCATAGTCTGAACTATATTACATAGCTTGGTGTCATCTGCAAAAATAGAAATAGTGCTATTAATCCCTTCCTCTATATCATTAATAAATAAGTTGAATAATAGTGGTCCCAGCACTGAACCCTGGGGTACACCACTTATAACCGGTGACCATTCAGAGAAGGAATCATTGACCACAACTCTCTGGATACGGTCCTTGAGCCAATTCTCAATCCAATTACAAACTATATTTTCTAAACCTATAGTCCTTAATTTACCCATTAGGCGTCTATGGGGGACAGTGTCAAATGCCTTAGCAAAGTCCAAAAACACTAAATCCACAGCGGCCCCTCTGTCTAGACTTCTGCTCACCTCTTCATAAAAAACAGATTAAGTTATATATAGTGGGATAAGCAGGGAAGCCATGTTATGGCTTAAATTTTTTTGTCAAGAATAGAGGTGTGAAGCCAGTGTCAGGGTAGCTGTTTTCTGGTCAGTTTTAGGGCCTAGAGTTATGGAGGGTTTAGAGCAGTTAATTGTTAGGGTTAGGGAGGAGGCAGCTGATAAGGGGCTGGAGTGGGTCCAGGAGCAGCTAGGGGCTTTAGCAGGCTCCCCGGCGGGGCATCCCCCCAGAGCCCGGCGTTCACAGCCTCTTGAACGCTTGAGCCCCTCTGCTTCCCCAGCCCCCCGGCGCAGACGGAGGAGTGTGACTTCCCCCTTACCTGTTTCCGCGGTAGTGGTCCCTGGTGTGACAGATCCGGTGGCTGGCGACGGTGGCGTTGTTCCGGTGTCGGGGACTGGAGCCATGGCGGTGTCGGGAGCGGCAGCAGCAGTGGAGAGGCCTGGAGTGAGAGGCCGAGGTGCGGTTCGCCGGGTGTCAAGTCGGGGTCAGCGCAGCACAGTCGGTGTGCCTGAGGAGCCACGTGGAGATGGACGTTGAGGGAAGCGGTGGTGCAGCGGCGGGGAGCAGTCCCCCTCCTTTCCAGTGTGGTGGGCTCGTTCAGGGAGCCTGTCAGGAGTTCTTCTGTGGGGCCGGAAGCAAGCCAGGACTCTGCGGCTGTCACGGTGAGTGCCTTCAGCGCTGCTAGAGCGCCATCTGCTGGGTCAGGGGCCAGTATGCTTAGTACACCCGTTAGCATGGGTGATTTGGCGCCATCTAGTCGCCGTTCGGAACATTGCAGTGTCGGTGGTAGGCTAGCGCCACCTGCTGTTCAGGAAAATTATTACATCGTGGTGGCAGGCCTGCGCCACCTCCTGGCCATTTTCGTTATAGCAGCAGTAGTGGTAGGTCTGCACTGACTGCTGAATATGTACAAAATGTGCATCATCCAGCGCCTCCTGAGGGTGACGTTGGCCAGGTAGCAGGTGTTTTGTCTGTTTATTTGCCGTTCCAGGTGTTGTCGGGACGGGAGTCCGGTGTAGAAGCGGCCGATGCTTTGCGGCGGGCACTCGGGGTGCCTAGGATGATCGGTCAGGAGACGGCTTCGGTGGATTCAGGACGGATGGCCCCGTTAGTGTCCGGCGACGGGCAGCCTTCTGATGAGTCACAGCGTTTACACACCATACACGTGGGCAGTAATTTTAGTAATGAGAGTAGTCTAGTGGGGCAAGTACCTGTAGGTTGCGGTTCTACGGGGGATTTGTCAGTCACGAGTGGAGTTTGGGGAAATTTGTTAGATGGGTTACGTCAGTTGTTAGCTTCAGTTGATACTTCTCGTGGGTCACAGCTAGCAGGTCCCGTTGGAGCTTGGTCAGCGCAGGGACAGTTAGAGGGGGGTTCTCGTAGGGAGAGTACTGCGAGTGCTGAGGAAGGCTCTTCGTCATTTAACGCCTTATATGCCGGGGTCCAGACGGAGAAGGTAGATGGGGCTAATAAGCCCTTGCCAGTTTTGGATACTGCAAAGGGGAGCATGTACATTTGCTTTGAAGGACCATTAGGGGCCCACTTAAAGCCAGAGATCCGTGAAAAGATTTGGAAAAGGGAGAATTTGGATATTTTTACTTTATTGCCGTTGGAGCGATTTAGTGTGGAACGGTGGGAAAAGGGCAAGGAACATCGTAAGGAGGAGGATGAGGAGAGAAGACGGTATAGGCTGATTCCGCGCACATTTGGGAATTGGCTACATGCTTTTTCCATCATGGCTAGCATTATAGGGGAGAAATGCCCAGAACATTGTTCCGGTTTATTTTGTTACTTGGATTCTATTTGGGAGGCTTATAGAACGTATGGGGGAACTGCTTGGCTTAAATATGACGAGCAGTTTTGTCAGCGTATGGCGGTTCAGTCATCCCTGCGGTGGGATCATAAGGACATAAGCCTTTGGATGCGCCTTATGACTACACCAAAGTGGGCTGGTCAGGGGGGTCATGTTGAAGTCGCGGGTTTGCATAACCCCTTTCAGTCCTCACCCGGCGGGTCTAGATCAGCGGTTTCATCGGGGAGTTTTAAAAAAGGGGTCTGCTGACTCTACAACGAGAGCACCTGTAAATGGGGAACTAATTGTGTCTATAGACACGAATGTGCCGGGTGTAGGGGTGGTAACCACCCCGTCTTCAAGTGTTTTAAGCGGGCACGTGGAAGCACGACAAAGCCAGGGGATGGTTCTGCTAAAGGGGGTGAGTCCAGTGAACCTCGACGCTATGACGCCTTGGCTAAAGAGGTACCCCAAATATGAGAGGGCACAGCTATTATTGAACGGTTTTGTGGACGGATTTAGGATTCCGTTCTCCGCGGGGGTGGGTGTTTTGATGGCTAATAATCTGCGTTCGGTGCGGGATCATCCAGAAGTGGTACGAGACAAGTTGCGGAAGGAAGTTTTGTTGGGTAGAATGTAAGGCCCCTTTTCTGATGTTCCTATTTCCAATTTGCGTGTCTCCCCGCTGGGGATTGTCCCCAAGAAGGAGGCGGGTAAATTTCGGCTTATACATCATTTATCTTATCCGAAGGGTTCTTCGGTAAATGATGATATCGATGAGTCTTTGACGCGGGTTTCCTATACGTCATTTGATGAGGCGGTTCATTTGGTTAGGACGGCGGGGCAAGGGGCGCTTATGGCTAAGGTGGATGTGGAGTCTGCATTTTGCCTTTTGCCGGTGCACCCAGATTCCATGCACTTGCTGGGGTGCTCGTTTGATGGCCTTTTTTATATTGATAGGTGCCTTCCTATGGGGTGCTCTATTTCTTGTGCCTATTTCGAAGCCTTCAGCATGTTTTTGGAGTGGGTGGTCCGTGAACGAGCCGGCTCTAAAGCAGTTATTCATTATTTGGATGACTTCTTTTGTGTGGGCCCTGCGGCTCGGCCGTTGTGTGCAATATTGTTATGGGCAGTGATGGATGTTTTTGTTGACTTTGGGGTTCCGTTGGCATTTGAAACTACAGAAGGACCAACCACAACGACCTGTTTTTTGGGAATTGAAATTGATTCCCAGGCAATGGAATGTAGGTTGCCAGAGGCAAAACTTATTGATCTGCGGGCAACGGTGCAGGAGGCTCTGGTGAGAACAAAAATCACCCTGCGGCTCCTTCAATCTTTATTGGGGAAACTCAATTTAGCCTGAAAGAATTATGCCCATGGGCCGTGTTTTTTGTAGGCACTTAGCACAAGCAACTGCTGGTGTTAGATGTCCCCACCATTTTATTCGCCTTGGCAAGGAGCATAAGGCGGATTTGAGGGTTTGGGATTCCTTTTTGGTAGAATATAACGGCAGATCATTATGGATTGCAGAGGGAGTTTCGAATGTGGAGATACAATTGTGTACTGATGCTTAAGTTTCTATCGGTTTCGGGGCGTATTGTCAGGGAAAATGGTGTGTTGGTACTTGGCCACTAGAGTGGAGGGAGTGTGGTTTGACGGGTAATCTTTGTTTTCTGGAGTTGTTTCCCATTCTTGTTGCGGTGGAAATTTGGGGACCGCTTTTGTCCAATCGGTCAGTGGTTTTTCACTGTGATAACAAGGCGGTCGTGTGCGCTATTAATAGTTTGTCCGCCAATTCCCCCCCGGTGATCACAGTGCTACGCCAGTTGGTCCTGCTGTGTTTGAGATGGAACATTCTATTTAGGGCTCATCATGTTCCTGGAGTTTTCAATGACATTGCGTATGCTTTATCTCGATTGCAGTGGGATTGTTTCCGTTGGCTACCTCCAGAAGCGGAGAGGGATCCGGTTTCTTGCCCCGAGCACCTTTGGAGGGTGGTGTCGCTCGTCTGATATGTTGGGCGAAGCGTTCGCTGGCCCCTGCTACGTGGGATGCTTATACCAAGATCTGGGTGAGATGGTTCCAGCTGGAGGATTTGTGGTGTAGTCAAGGGAGTCCTTTTAGTGCCTTAGAGGGGATGTTTTGTTTTTTGTTATCTCTTATGGAGAGTGGATCTTCAGCTTCCTCTGTTGTTAAGTCGGTAGCGGCAGTTTCCTTTTTCTTTAAGTTAATTGGTTGTACGGATGTTACTAAGCATTTTTTGATACAGCGGGCTCTGCAGGGTTTTCAAAAAGGGCATGTCGGGCAGGATAAGCGTGGGCCCGTGTATTTTGCAATGTTGGAGGGACATTTTCTCAGTTGCACAGGATATCCCATTCAGATTATGAGAGGTTGTTGTTTCAATTGGCTTTCTCTTGGGCTTTCCATGGGGCTTTTAGGGTTGGCGAATTGGTTAGTCCCTCAAAACGGGTGCAGGGCGGTATTCAAGTAACCGATGTGTTTTTTTCAGGATAGTGTGTTGAGAATAATGTTGTATCATTCAAAAACTGACAGGAATGGAAAAGGTTTTGAGATTTGTTTGACTAAAATTCATGAGGGGGAATCGTGCCCAGTGGGGTGTTTTCTGCGTTTCATGGCTGTGTGTCCTCAGGGATTTTCCTCTTTGCTGGTGCATGCGGATGGTTCAGCGTTGTCCAGATATCAATTTATTGCTGTCTTTAAGAAATGCGTACAAGGGTTGGGCCTTTCACATCTGGATTACAGTTCTCATTCTTTTAGGATTGGAGCTGCTACTGAGGATTCTCGTTTTGGGCTCGACACTGCTTCAGTTAAGAGGATTGGCCGCTGGGAGTCCAGCCGCTTTCGTTCCTATGTTAGGCTGCATTTGCTGGAATGTTGATTTCTTTATCTTGGGTTTATTTTGTGTGGGGGGGATGTCATTCTTTTTCTGTGTGACTAATTTTCTGTTGCTTTCAGGTTCTGCCAAATGTGTGGTTTGGCTTCTTGGCCATTCCTATATTTACTGGGCTGAAAGGAGTGCCCGTGTGCGTCCGAATGGTAGGTATTTGGGTTTAGATCCGGATGAGGTGGCGGTACACTGGTTCGGAGTTCGTAGCCTGACCTGGGATCAGGTAAGGCCTTTGTTTCAGGATGCGGTTAGGTCCTGGGGTCTACCCGACATCTTGATAATTCATGCAGGGGGTAATTACATCGGGAGTTATCCCATGCGGAACCTCATTAAGAACATTAAGAGGGACTTCTTATGTTTTGTAGACACCCATCCTCGGCTTTTGATTATCTGGTCCGAAATTGTACAGCGGGTAAAATGGCGCAATGCGCAGTCAGTGTCGGCGCTGAATAGGACCAGAGTTAAGATTAATAAGACAGTGGCTAAGTTTGTTCGCCTAAATGGTGGGTTGGTAGTTCATCACCGACTATTGGAGGATCGGGGCGCGTACATTGGAAAGGATGGGGTTCACCTAACGGATGTGGGCCTGGATGTTTTTAATTTTGGCCTCCAAGAAGGCCTGGAGTTGGGTTTTCAAGTGTGGCGGCGCATGAAAATTTAAGGAGTCAAGTTTTCATGCTGTGGCGGGTTCTTGGCAACGCTATTTATGTTTTTATATATTGCTGTCTTTGACACAATATATTGGTTTTATTTTAAAGCTATGGATTTGGGCTTCTCTAAGGGGCGGACCCTGGGAAGTGTGGTGCTTTAGCATACCCGTGGTGACGCCACTGTAGCTTATATGGTCACGGCTAGTGGTTTAAGGGTATTGCTTTATTTATGTTTTGGAGGTTGTCAAGGCCTTAGCCACATAATGTTAATATGTTAATTATGTTTATGATATGTTTATACTTGGTTTTTATATATTCTCAGGTTCTGTAAAAGAAATCATCTAATAAAGCTGTGACAAGCACCTTCCAATTTTAATTGTGTCGTTGTATATTTATTAGATAGGAGGGTGTTTGTGTGGCCCCTTGTCGCCCTTGTACCGTCATGTGGTGACAGAGCCTCTTTAAGGGTTCACGGTTATGGCTCATTTTTTTTGTCAGCGCTTCCCTGAAAAGGGCGCTGTACTCTTTGCATGCTTAGATAATGTAGCATATTTAGTGCACACAAGCTGCATGGAGGTGCAGCTTGGTGGTGCTATGATGAGAAATTCAGGTGTCGTTTGTCATTATGTCCGGAGATTGGCTGGGCATCCAAGGCAATCAGTGTTTGGAATCAGCTCATCCTGTATCAGCGACATCCTCAATCCTCTCTAGAAGGAGTCATTTCCTCTGGATCGTATCCTTGGGGATTGGCTAGAGTGCCCAAACAAGTGTCTCCATGCAGATGATTTCTGTGATAGAGACAGCGTTGAATATAACAGGTGGAAGTTGCCTGGGGCCTCCCTACGATTGAGTTGCTGAGGCGGTGGGTGGAAGTTGCCTGGACCTCCCCATAAAAGCGATAAGTTGAAGGGTAAGAAAGAGGAAAAGCCCCGATTTGAAGTGGATGTTAGTACTGTATCAGTGAGGAGCCCAAGCTCCGTCCAAAGGTAGGCAAGCTGGTGAGCCTGCATTGCCTGAAATTGTGGCCATTTTGTATAGATTCTAGCCTACTAAAAGGATTTGCATCAAATCTGGTATTCTTGTCATCATTTCATGACTAACCCTGCGAGCACTTAACTGATACCCGCTCCTAAATTTTTTGGCATAGTTGGCAGGATAGTCACAGCCCAGGAAAGATGGCATGCTGTATGGAGTGCCCAAGGAGTGAGCAGAGGGCATGGCAGGAAGGTTTACATGATGAATTTCACAGAGAGTATAGTCGGAGTTCCATTGGAGGGTAAGCTAGTGCCGGAGTTGCAGTCATGAGTACGCTCTTGCCAAGTGCACCTTTGGCTGCATTTCAGTAACTGTAATGAGCCACAAGGAAGCGTTCAAGAGGCGGGTAGAGAGGAGTCTCCCAGCAAGAGAAAGACAAGAGGCTGAGCCAAAGAAGGGAGTCCTGGGACCTTGAGTATGAGACTGCAATTGTTAAGTATGTGCCTCACCTGTGAGAGACTGTAACCACTAAGCTTTGAACCTTATGCATGTTTAACACTGTATTTCATTTATAGGTCCAGGACTAGAGGAGATGAGCGGTCACTATATGCATATATACTTCCATTGCGATGCTGCCACCTAGTGGCCAGGAAGCATTTTTATGTGTTGTTTTAGTCACAGGACCTGTGCTTACATGTTCTGAGCTGTGCAGATGCTCACATCAGCAAAGCTCACTGCTATGTAACACTGTTCAGACAATGGTGGCTGACCCTGTTTATTGCAGGCACCGGGAATACCGGCTCGGGCACTGTCTTTAACATTTACTTTAGTGTGCAAAAACAGTGTAGTATGGGCATGTAATCAGTGTCGGAACATTGAATAACTCACAAAAGGCTGTTTTTAAATTTGATAAAAGGCGACTGATCCCACCTAATGGGTTCAGGTGCAAGGGCTGCGACCCATAAATCAGCAACTATTGTACCAACAGGGCTGAGTAGGCCCTGAAGCCAGAGAAGGGCCTATTGCCGTGGCGGTGGAGTGCAGGAACCTCCCCACAGATGATTGCTGTGAAAGAGGCAGCATTGGATGTAACAAGTGGAAGTTGCGTGAAGCCTCCCTGTTATTTAGTTGCTGAGACGATGGGTTACCCCTGTATCAGGGAAGAGTCCGAGCTCTGTCCCAAGGAAACCAAGCTGGTAAAACCCAATTTCCTGCATTGCCTGAAATTGCCGCCACTTTGTGTAATATTTTAAGTGACTGTGCCTCTCTGCTAAGAACAGTTTTTTGTATTTCCTTTTGGTCGTTTTGCAAACATTACCGGCCTACTAAAAGAAACCTGCATCAAACCTGGGTTTCTTGTCATCATACTGCCAGTAACAATGCAAGGTCAAATACATTAGAAAAATGGACAAAAGTAGATGGTCCAGCGTAGTCAAGTTTAACCCCTTCCCGACATTTGCCGTACATGTACGTCATGGAAAGTACTGACTTCCCGCATCTTGCCGTACATGTACGCCAAATGTTTGGCACCGGCTCAGAAGCTGAGCCGGTGCCATAATCACCGGATCTCAGCTGTATCTTACAGCTGACATCCGGCTGTAACGGCGGGGACCGAAATTAGCTTCGATCCCCGCCATTAACCCCTTAAGTGCAGCGCTCAAACGCGATCGCTGCACTTAAGGTGTTTGCAGCTCATCGGAACCCCAGTAATGAAATTGCCGGGGTTCCGGTGGCTGCAATGGCAACCGGAGGCCTAATACTGGCCTCCCGGTCTGCCTAGCACCGAAGCCGGTCAAGATCCGCCCGGCGGCGGAGCCTGATCGGCTTCCGTAGCTGCCGGCAAGATGGCGCCGGGTCAGGAGCTGATCCGGCGTCATCAGCGGTGGAAGTCAGCTGTACTGTACAGCTGACATCCACCTGTAACGGCAGGAACCGGAGCTAGCTCCGATCCCTGCCATTAACCCCTTCGATGCAGCAATCGAAAGCGATTGCTGCATCGTAGCGGTTACTAGCAGATCGCCAGCCCTGACAGGCAATCGGGACTGGCGACTGCTGTTATGGCAACAGGAGACACAATGGTCTCCTGCTCTGCCATTACGGAAGCCGATTTAGGCCCCGCCGGGAGGCGAAGCCTAATCGGCTTGCTGTCAGTGAATGACTGACAGATCTAATACATTGCACTACATAGGTAGTGCAATGTATTAGAAAAAAAAAAATCTGACCGTTGGAACTTCAAGTCCCCTAGTGGGACTTGAGAAAAAGTGTAAAAAAAGTATAAAAAAGTGTAAAAAAAAGTGCACAAAATAAAAGTTTGAAAACAGTAAAAGTTTCAAGTAATCAAATAAAACACAATCCCCCTTTTACTCTTATCAAGTCCTTTATTATTGAAAAATAATAATAAACCATATGTATTTGGTATCGCCACGACCGTAACGACCGGAGGTATCAAAATATTATATTATTTATTGCACGCGGTGAACAGCGTAAAAAAAAACGTAAAAAACGTTACCAGAGTTTCTGTTTTTTGGTCACTTTGCCCTACAAATATTAGAATAAAAAGTGATCAAAAAGTCGCACGTATCCAAAAATGGTACCTATAAAAACTATAGCTCGTCCCGCAAAAAACAAGCCCTCATACACCTCCGTCGACAAAAAATTTAAAATGTTATGGTTCTCACAACTTGGCGACAGAAAAAATACATTCTTTTTACAAAAGTAATTTTATTGTGCAAAAAGTTGTAAAACATGAAAAAGTGCTATAAATTAGGTATCGCCGGAATCGTACTGACCCACAGAATAAAGTTAACATGTAATTTATAACGCATGGTGAACGCTGTATATAAAAAAAAAACGAAAAAAGCTGTGCCAGAATTGCGTTTTTTTGTTTACCTGGCATCCCAAAAAATAGGATAAAAGGTGATCAAAAAGTCGCATGTACCCCAAAATGGTACCAATAATAACTACAGCTCGTCCCGCAACAAACCAGCTCTCATACCGCTACGTCTATGAAAAATAAAATTAGTTATGGCTCCAATAAGTCAGGAAATAAAAAAATATGCAGTTGTGCCCGAGGGGAACATTTCTTCTGTTTGAAGAGGCGATTTTTCAAGGACCTAAAATTAGGGAACCAGGAAAGGGAGGGCCCAAACATATCCGCTGGAAGCGACGGTGCCCGTATTATACCAGGACAACACTTTCCCAGCAAAATTCCCCAAACTACAAAGGCGCGGAGTGTGGACCAAAAGGGGGATAAGAAATGACACCATTTATCAGTGCGACACCGGCCTCTGCGGAAAGGATTGCTTCACAGCGCAACACACATCTATGGATTATTTTATTGTTTTTTTTTACCCCGTTATTATACCACCTGACTATGCCCCTTATATACTCCGCCCGGCTTACATATGCCCTACATTATAAACGGAAACACCAGTAAGACTCCAAACAAAACTACTACCAAGCAAAATCCACGCTCCAAAAGCCAAATGGCGTTTCCTCCCATCTGAACCCTACAGCGTCCCCAAAAAGCAGTTTCCTTCCACATATATGGCATCGTCATACCCGGGAGAACCCTTTTAGCAATTTTTGGGGTGTGTGTCTCCAGTGGCATAAGCTGGGCACAACATATTTGCCACTGAATGGCATATCTAGGGAAAAATATAAATTTTTAATTTGCACCATCCACAGCGCATTCATTTATGGAAAAGATCTGTGGGGTGAAAATGCTCACTACACCCCTTAATAAATGCCTTGAGGGGTGCAGTTTCCATAGTGGGGGTCACTTCCCAGGGGTTTATTTTTATTATTTCACATCTGAGCCTATGCAGTTGTGAACCAATACTTTGTAAATCGCCAAATTAGGCCTCAATTTTACATGGTACGCTTTCACTCCTGAGCCTGGTCGACTGTCCAGGCAAGAGATTAGGGCCACATGTAGGGTGTTTCTAAAACCAGGAAACCCAGCATAATAATTAGAGAGCTGTCTCGTTATGGTGGCACAAGCTGGGCACCACATATTGTCCACATATCTGTGGAAAAAATCCAATTTTCACTCTGCAACATCGAGTTCACACTAATTTCTACAAAACACCTGCAGGGTTAACATGCTCACTACACCCGTAGGTAAATGCATTGAGGGGTGTAGTTTCCAAAATGGGGTCACTTCTGGGGGGTTTTCCACTGTTTTGGGCCCACAGGCGCCCAGAAACCAATCTAGAAACATCTGCACTCCAAATGGCGGTCCTTCCCTTCTGAGCCCTGCCGTGTGCCCAAACAGCAGTTTATGACCACATATGGGGTATTGCCGTACTCGGGAGAAATTGCTTTACAAATGTTGGGTTCTTTTTTTCCTTTATTTGTTGCGAAAATGAAAAAATTTGCGCTAAAGCTACGTCTTATTTAAGAAAAAGGATTGTTTTTATTTTCACTGCCCAATTCTAATAAATTCTATGAAACATCTGTGGGGTCAAAATGCTCACTACGCCCCTAGATGAATTCCTCAAGAGGTGTAGTTTCCTAAATGGTGTCACTTTTTGGGCGTTTTCATTGTTTTTTCCCCTCAGGGGCTTTGCAAATGTGACATGGCCGCCGCAAACCATTCCTGCTCAATGTGATCTCCAAAAGCCAAATAGCGCTCTTTCCCTTCTAAGCCAAGCCGTGTCTCCAAACAGCCGTTTATTACCACATGTGGGGCATTGTTTTACTCGGGAGAAATTGCTTTACAAATTTTGTGGTGCTTTTTCTCCTTCAGTCCTTGTGGAAATGAGTAAAAATAAGCTAAACCTACATTTTCTTTGAAAAAATTTAGATTTTTATTTTCAGGGCCTACTTCCAATAATTTCTGCAAAAAACCTGTGGGGTCAAAGAGCTCACTATACCCCTAGATAATTTCCTCAATGGGTGTAGTCTCCAAAATGGGGTCACTTGTGGGGGGTTTCCACTGTTTTGTCTCCTCAGGGACTTCGTAAATGTGACCTGGCCTCCGCAAACCATTCCTGCTAAACTTGAGCTCCAAAAGCCAAATAGCGCTCTTTCCCTTCTCAGCCTCGCCGTGTCTCCAAACAACCGGTTATTACCACATGTGGGGTATTGTTTTACTCGGGAGAAATTGCTTTACAAATTTTACGGTGCTTTTTCTCCTTTAGTCTTTGTGAAAATGAGAAAAAAAATCGCTAAACCTACATTTTCTTTGAAGAAATGTTGATTTTAATTTTCACGGCCTACTTCTAATAATTTCTGTAAAAAAGCTGAGCGGTCAAAATGCTCACTGTACCCCTAGATAATTTCCTTGAGGTGTGTAGTTTCCCAGATGGGGTCACTTTTGGGGGATTTTGACTGTTTTGGCACCGCAAGAGCCCTTCAAACCTGACATGGTGCCTAAAATTTATTCTAACAAAAATAAGGCCCCAAAATCCACCAGGTGCTCCTTTGCTTCTGAGGCCGATGCTTCAGTCCAGTAGCATGCTACGGCCACATGTGGGATATTTCCTAAAACTGCAGAAACTGGGCAACAAATATTGAGTTGCATTTCTCTGGTAAAACCTTCTGTGTTATAAAAAAAATTGTACTAAAAATTTATTTCTGCAAAAAAATATGAAATTTGTAAAATTCACCTCTACATTGCTTTAATTCCTGTGACATGTGTAAAGGGTTAAGACATTTTATAAATGCTGTTTTGAATACTTTGAGGGGTGATGTTTTTAAAATGGGGTGACTTTTTGGGGGTTTCTAATATATAAGGCCCTCAAAGCCACTTCACAACTGAACTGGCCCCTGTAAAAATGGCCTTTTGAAATTTTCTTGAAAATGTGAGAAATTGCTGCTAAAGTTCTAAGCCTTGTGAGGTCATAGAAAAATAAAAGGATGTTCAAAAAACGATGCCAATCTAAAGTAGACATATGGGTGATGTTAATTAGAAACAATTTTGGGTGGTATAACTGCCTGTCTTACAAGCAGATACATTTAAATTGAGAAAAATGCTAATTTTTGCAATTTTTCGCTAAATTTTGGTGTTTTTCACAATTAAATACTGAACATATCGAGCAAATTTTGCCAGTAACATAAAGTCCAATGTGTCCCGAGAAAACAATCTCAGAATCGCTTGGATAGGTGAAAGCATTCCGGAGTTATTACCACATAAAGTGACACATGTCAGATTTGAAAAATGAGGCTCGGTCAGGAAGGTCAAAAGTGGCTAAAGAGGGAAGGGGTTAAAACAGAGTGTAGTTCCAAAGTGCCTACGCGTTTCAGACGTATACCACGTCCTTCCTAAAAGCTATCCAGCACAGTGGAGCTGTCCAGCAAAAGTGGTGCTGAAACAGAGAGTCGGTGATAGAACATCACTGCTCTAATAGTAAGTTGTGTACTTACAGCATTGTTTGTTAGATAGTTATCAATGATAGGATGAGGATAACAATGATCCAATTTTACCCTTGAGTAGTGGATAGAGTATTAATGCTTATTTTTGTTTATTAGGCTGTTGGATATGAACCTCTGCAATACCCAAATCGAGATATTAAAACATAAATAGACGCTAAAAAATACATCATTTAAACAGTTTAATACAATACATGAATACATGAACTGGAAGAAAGGGAATTATATACTGGTCTTTAAGTGTAATTGGTGTTGAAAAAAATCTTTGTATAATAAACCGCCATTTGATTAATAAGGAATGTGATGGTGGAGGGACCCGTTGGTACGGACAGTTAGGTGTCATCTGTAAAGGCCGTGAACATTGACAGGTATTATTAATTATTAGACTATATTAAATTCTGCCGATAATTTCATAGATTCTTTTACTAATAATTGAACAATAATTCTGGTCCTGAGAGGGTTAATCTAAGACTGAATAGCTATTAAAAATTATATTAAAAATAAAAGGGGAGTCCTGACTACAAAACAGAGGGTAAAGAACAGAGATGTTCCTCACCTCTGTACCTGAGATATGGTTGTGTTATACTAGATATTGTCTATAGAAGATATACATGTTAAAAACAAATATATTCTGATGTACCAGGAAGATACTATCACACCTCTGCGGGTCTAGAACTCATATCTAGCCTGAGTGTTATCAGTAATTAATATAAATATTAATTACCTGTCTTGTGATTCCTTTCTTTCTGCTGACAGGATTATATGTCATGTTCCTTCTTCTCACTGGGATCAGTCATCTGTAAAGAATCAAAGGTGTGATAATATGTTCCTGATACATGTTATAGACACTTATATGTATAACACACTAGGGCCATAATTATTTATCTCAGGTATAATGTACAAATAGAAAATAAAGAAAAAGACGACACTAAGGACCTGTTCACATCACCGCTGCCCTTCCGTTGAGGGATTCCGTCGGAGGTTTCCGTCGGGTTAACCCCTCAAAAATGAAACAAAATAACATGTCCCCCCTTGCCTGTGCTGTATGGCAAAACCCCGTTTTATGGTCAAAAGTAGCATAACAAGTGTATTCTATTGTAAGGCCCCTTGGGTGCCTGGAATTATGGAGCTTATGGGTATATTGTTTATATAGTTTAAATTAATGGTTATTATCAATGTAATCTTAAATGGTTAACACAGTTATTTTTTCTGAGTCGTTATAAAGGGTTACCAGTGCCTAGTAGCCAACAGTTCACAAAAAAGATTCAGGATTGTTACCACACAGGGTCCTCAGTGGTGGAGTGGATGCAACGGCGTGGAAATCCACTTTTTAAGGGATGGCTGGAGTCTGTCAGCTGGTGTCCATTTTCCCAAAGCAAAGGAGCTGAAGAGCCCTTTCCAAAAGCTTATGGACTGTTATTGTTGTCCCATGCTTTTTAGAGGGATGAGTTATCCTCTAAAAATAGTTCCTCCACCCCCCCTTCCCTGCATGTGGCATGGCCAGAAGTTCCCAGCTTGCAGTAAAGTGGTCCGGGGATGTGGGACAGCGCTGGTGTAGAGGAAGGAGGAGTCAGTCCTTACATTGCACCCTCATCTAACAGGTCCATGAGGCAGGGTTCTGCTCTGCCCATGAGGAAGCAGTAGGGGCATGGATGGCTCGAGGTGTGGTGGGAGTATCAGAGATAATATTTTCTGTTTTATTGAATAACTAACTACAATTGTTTTGTTTTTGATTTCACACATAAATTATGTCATTGTAAAGATCAAATGTATTTGTCAGGAAAAAGTCATTTTTGTTTCAGGCTGTTGTATATTACAGGGGGTTAAACTAGTGTTATATTGAGATGTAGTTTTGAACTCTGCTACATTACTTTCGCAGAGTCCACAAAGGGGGGAATGGTGAAGGTTCTGATCAGGTACAATTTTGGTTTGTTTTGAGTTAATTAATTTGGTTTCAGGAGATCTAAAAATGTGTAAGAGACCCCAATGAGTAATCCAGATTAAATGTGTATGAGAGTAACCTAAATTTTGAGGTATTTCTGTGTAGATGGTTCCAGATCTTTCCAGAACAGTAAATATGGCACTGGGTAAGCTGTGCTGTAGTCTCCACCCAATATGAGGTATTGTGTAAGAGACCATCCCCCTCCAGCAAAGTTACACAGGAGGCAGAGGTGACGTCACTCACACGAGTCTTTATGGATTTAGATGAGGGAGAAGGCAGAACAAAAATTGTCTGGACATTGTTAATTTGATGTAAAGTTTTTAGGAATGTTTTATTTTTATTTGTTTTTGTATTAATCAAGTATTTGCAGAACCTGATAAAAGTGAGATTCTCAAAGTATTCTGGATTATCAGATGAGTGTGGAGAAGTGTATAACATTTGGTTTTATTTTAGAGGATGAAGACGCCACCCCTTTGAGATGTTCTATCTATATGTGACATGGGTTTTTAATGTAAATTTGTAATAAAGAGATATTTTATTATACAATATGTACAAGACAGGATACGAGGCACCAGGTAAATCATCCAGAAACCACTCTCACCTTCTTGTTCATCTCAAGGAGCGGAGCTGGAGGTGCTCGCTGAGGCTTGTAACCTGGCAAAAGGTAAGATGGCCGACATATACACTGACTCTAGGTACGCTTTTGGCATCACCCACAATTATGGGCCCATTGGTAGTAGGAACTTTATTGGATCATCGGGTAAGCCATATGAGAGAGCGAGAGAGGACAGAACTGACAACAAGGATATGTGCAGCCAGGTATCAGTAAATTGGCTTGTCCCTGGATACAATAATGCCACCACTAGGTTTGTAGCAGCCGGCATGATGTGCGCACGGCATGACATAGGTAAAACAGCAAAGGTACCTGTGAAAAGTGCAGCCCGGCCAGATTACCCGTCCCAGCGACTGCAGAACATACAACTACCCGAGGTAGAAGTGTATGACAATGTGCTCGTGTGTGTAGATCTGTTCTCAGGGGGGCCTGAAGCCCGGCCGGTATCTTCCCCAATGCAGACGTTGTGTGTAAGTGACAAGGGAACAGTGTTATCCCAAGTATTGACCTGATGTTTGTACAATGATAAGATGTTAGCAGTTCTCTAAACGTTGTCCCAAAGTTAGTTTGTTTAATAACTGTATTTAAGAAGTGTTGTTGGAATATTAAATTCTGAAGTTAAGTTTTATGTAAAGTTCTAGACCAGCCTTAGCATTGGACTATTAGAGTCATGCGTCAGATAAAAGGTACAGAAGCGGAATATTCCCATTAGAAAACATTTTTATTTGTTTATTTTTATTTTTGTTGTGAAAGAAAATTTTTAGAGCAGAGAATTCTGTGCAGTGTATATGTGTAAGTATAGATATGTATATAAAGAAGAAGAATCAGTTTGTAGGTATCAGTTTTAGTTACTGACCAGTGTGAACGTTTAACATAAATCTGTCATTATTAATGTTCAAGTTAATTATCTGATTAAGATCAATTACTGATTAGGCTATGAAAAGCTTGTTCTCCACAGGAAGAGTCCAACTGGGAGCGGAAGGCGTGAGAACCAGATTCTGACAGAATGTGGACGGATAAAGGAAGGTAAACCGGTAACACCCAAGGCACTCTTAATGGCACTTGCATTGATGGTGTATGACCTCACATATGCCCCAATACTGCAAGGATCGATTTGGTAAGATCTAATTGGTATGTCCCAGGTTTTACAGCTGTCGCTGCTAAATTCTGTTAGAGCTGTTTGATTTGCCTACAGAACAGTCCTGGCAGACCGGTGCCAACCTTATCATACCCGCCTCCCATGAAGAGAACCGACCTTGAGAGGCCTTCCCAGGTAGAACGAACCAGATCAGAGTAAGAAAAATTGGTTTGAGACACTTGCCAAATAAACATGTGGGATCTGTGTATGTTTCTGTGAGGTGGAGATGTTCTAGGCAATCAGCTGAGATCAAGGTACAAATCCTGCTGAAAGAGTATCACCAAGTGCAAATGAAGTACCCAATAATTACACATCTTCTAGGTGCACTGTCCATTGTAACAGAGAAGTTTTTCCTTTTATATATATATATATATATATATATATATATATATATATATATATATATATATATATATATATATATATATAAAGGTGTTTGATGTTATTTAAGGGCCTGACATTATTGTATGTACATAGAACAACGTTTATAGTGTATGCGGATGATGTTATCACCAGATTAGTATTTATTTTAACAATTGACAAAGAGTTGGGGGTCCCCAGCAAGTGGCAGTAAATATGAACTAAAAGACTTTTAACACGATGAACTCCATCACTGAGATGCGGCAGGCGCAGCCTGAGCCACTACAACGCGTTTATCATGAACTGACGGCAGTGTCACAATTCTAAGCGGCCGCCCAGACAAGTAACTTGCCAGAGGAAGAGTACAGATGCGGAGGGTTTGATAGTCACAATACAACTCCACTAATCCGCCTACGTGGGATCTCACCCCAGGCTCACAGCATGAGGTGCTATGTACAGCCTGATGACGTAAACTAAAGGAGACGATGTCGGACAGATGAGAAGGACCAAACCGAGTCTTGATGACATCAGCAAAGATTAAAGTAAAGACCAAAGACCTGAGTGAATCCGTCAGCAGGATCATGTGTTTTGATAAGTAAGTGGCTAGGAGGGGGTAATAATAACTCCCCCACTGGACACCAACGTAGTCTGACTCCACAATTGTGTGGGTTACCCTGAGGGTGACAGTCAGTGAAGAGCAGAAGACCAGGAGAAGAAGAAGACGATGGTGTACAGGACTGGCAATGAACTGATGGGACCCGAAACCTGAGGGTGATAGCATTATGATTATTAGTTGAGGCCCTATTGTTTATAATGTATGAGGTTTATAATTATAATGTGTGTAAATATGCCACGGTGCTGCAAATTACAATCTGAGGAGTTTTATGTGGAGGTGTGAGGTGAAGGTCACTGTGCTGCCCATGACCTGTTATATCTGCAGGGGTAAAAGTCCCATTAGGACAGTAAGTGAAAGTGCGACAGTTGTTACCATTAATAAAATATAGACCGGATTAATTATATATATATATATATTACAACCAGCAGCGGTTTGTAGATTATATCAAGACAACCATCCTGTATCCAGAGGAGAATAGGGAAAGTTAGGACCACTCCGACACCTTGGAAGTCCAGGTACAAAGGGGGGTTACACATCAGGAGTAGCTCGTCTCAAGCTGGTGAAGAAATCCAAAACCCCTACCCGCCTGGTTCGAGTGGTCAGTGGTAGGTTGCTAGGCAAGACTCAGGGATAGAGTAATAATATTTTTAGGGGGGACTGTCAGGGATCAATACTATGTATATTGTTTGAAAAATATTATCCTCACACATATGTATATACATTTCAGTTCTTTGTATAATATACTGATATATATAACAAGTTCTTTGTTCATGTCGGACACACCTATGGAAGACACCGCCCCCTGGAATGCAAGAAGAGTGAGTCTGAGAAAATGGTGAGGGCTTGGGCACTCCCACATCTCTGGGTAGGAGGCATGTGTCTCTTTCTGTGTTTCTTTGTTCTGAATAAAAAGTTTTCAGTCTTCCTCCTGACAGAGAGTGAAGCTGTACCAAACATCTGTGTGGTGTACTTCTCTCCAGGCATGCCTTCAGCTTTCAGTTTACCGAGGTGGTTATTCGGTATGAAATACGGACCTGACAGGAGGAGCAGTCCTGTGATTATAATGTGCAGGCAGATTATGGAGGGCAGTCGGTAGCATCAGTGGTGAGACAGGTGTAGACTCCAAAGGGAGTTTATTGCCCCCTCCTTGCTGCTGGTGGGAAAGACCGTTGTCATAGGATATGGACGAAGACTGCCTCCTATTGCATCATTGGGATCTGCAGCTGACCACGGTCAAGAGACTGGTCATCCAGCTGCTGGAACAATCTTGGAGGCACCTTGGGTGATGCCGGGATTCCTGTGAGTGGTGAGTCACCTTCATGTTTGGCTGCATAGTCAAGCACAAATGTGTTGACGGATGAGGATTTGTTCTCTGTTTTAAAGGACCACTTGTTCTTGTTTGGGTGGCAAAGGGTGGAGTATAAGCTCTGCCAGTAAAGCCAGTAGGTTAATACCCCACCTGACTAGATGGTTTGTACAGATTAACCTTTTGTGGCTTATTATTCTGTGGTGTGGCTCCTCTGGGAATTTACCTGTCCACCAATATAGGGGACAAGATCCACAGACGAGAATTTGTGATATTTGGTTTCAGTGTATCACGTAATGGTGGACAAAGAGCGTATTGTGGACAAGAAGCTTAGTTTTGAGAGAGGGTCTGAGAAAAATTTCAAAGTGGTAAAGACCTGTACGATGTAACCTGTCATTTAAACAAGATTACGCTTGCCTTGCTGTAAATATTACAGAGACGCTACATAAGTGTCAGGATTGTGAATAGACATGACGTCCTGGCTGGAGGTAATGTATATTCACTGTCAGGACACTTGAGTAACGTTATAGTGTGTTTATGTGGCTGCACATAGCGATATAGCTATATCGCTATGTGCTGTGTAAATGAATGGGGAGAAGTGTATGACGCTGATTGGTCACTGATTGGTCAGCGTCATACACTTCTCTCCACAACGCCCACTTGGTCAAAAAGTAAAACACGCCCAGTTGTCCATTAAGAAACTCATTAGCATGAAGCTAAAATAGGTCATAACTCCGTCAAAAATGATCGTTTTTCTAAACAAAAAACACTGCTGTAATCTACATTACAGCGCCGATCATATTATGTAGAAGATAGGCCACTTATAATGTGGTGACAGAGCCTCTTTAAAGGTTCACGGTTTTGGCTCATTTTTTTTGTAAGCGCTTCCCTGAAAAGGCCGCTGTACTCTTTGCATGCTCAGATAATGTAGAATATTTAGTGCACACAAGCTGCATGGAGGTGCAGCTTGGTGGTGCTATGATGAGAAATGTAGGCGTTGTTTGTCATTATGTCCGGAGATTGGCTGGGCATCCAAGGCAATCAGTGTTTGGAATCAGCTCATCCTGTATCAGCGACATCCTTAATCCTCTCTAGAAGTAGTCGTTTCTTCTGGATCGTATCCTGGGGCAGCGGCTAGAGCGCCCAAACAGGAGTCTCCACGCAGATGATTGCTGTGATAGAGACAGCATTGAATATAACAGGTGGAAGTTGACTGAGGCCTCCATACGATTGAGTTTCTGAGGCAGTGGGTGGAAGTTGCCTGGGCCTCCCCATTAAAGCGATAAGGGATGTTGAAGGGTAAGAAAGAGGAAAAGCCCTGATTTGAAGTGGATGTTAGTACTGTATCAGTGAGGAGCCCAAGCTCCGTCCAAAGATAGGCAAGCTGGTTGTAATGACGGAATAGGAAGACGTACAAGTGAGCCCTAATCTACCCGCAACCCAGTCCCTGCCTACTTGCATGGCCCCTCCCAGGCCACGGCGTACAACTGGGCGATGGTCCCGACACTCAATATGTGCATGACAGACAACACAAGACAGGGTACACAGAATAGAGGGAAGTGGGACAGTTGCCAACGGCAACACCGTGAGCAACAGAGTAGTGAACGAGCCGAGTAAAACCAGGAGAGTATGTGGTAACAAAAGCAGAGCAGAAGAATAGTCAGTCAATCAAGCCAGGGTCGATATGAAGCAGGTCAATTGCAAGTAGCAGGAACAGCAGAGCCAGGAACCAGAGAGAATCACAGGCACAGGACAAGCAGCAAATGCAGGTATACAAAGACCAAGGGCGGGAGCTAGCTCCATCTGGCCAGGCTGTGATAGGTTCTCCCACTCCTCAGCCTCCCAGCCTGAGTGGTAGCAGAACGAGTCATTCTAGCAGAGCTAGGCACAGATGCAGACTAATTAACCACGGGCGTCGACACAGAAGCTGTGTCAGGCAAATCCTTTACACTGGTGAGCCACCAATGCCTGCATTGCCTGAAATTGTCACCATTTTGAATAACATTTTTAAATTGACTGTGCCTCTCTGCTGAGATTAGTTTATTGTTTTCCCTGTTGGAAGTTTTGCCAAGATTCTAGCCTACTAAAAGGATTTGCATCAAACCTGATATTCTTGTCATCATTTCATGACTAACCCTGCGAGCACTTAACTGATACCCGGTCCTAAACTTTTTGGCATAGTTGGGAGGATAGTCGCAGCCCAGGAAAGATGGCATGTCGTATGGAGTGCCCAAGGAGTGAGCAAAGGGCACGGCAGGAAGGTTTACATGATGTATTTCACAGAGAGTATAGTCGGAGCTCTATTGGAGGGTAAGCTAGTGCCGGAGTTGCAGTCATGAGTACGCTCTTGCCAAGTGCACCTTTCCCTCAAGAAAGATGACTAGATCCAGTAAGAGGTTGTGGAGCCAGGAAAGGCTGCATTTCAGTAGCTGTAATGCGCCACAAGGAAGCGTTCAAGAGGCGGGTAGAGAGGAGTCTCCCAGCAAGAGAAAGACAAGAGGCTGTGCATGAGACTGAGACAAAGAAGGGAGTCCTGGGACCTTGAGTATGAGACTGCAATTGTTAAGTATGTGCCTCACCTGTGAGAGACTGTAACCACTAAGCTTTGAGCCTGAGGCCCAAGTAATTTTGAAGAGGGCCTGAACTGAGTCTAACAGGGCCTTCAGAGACTGTCGGAAGAAGGCCCAATTTGTGTGAAAGGAATCTGTGTTTTTGTTTCAGTTATTTTAGTTGCTTATTTTTCCTGGTGCCTGGAATGGCACCAAATAAGGCAAGGGGGCAATGAACGGTATGGAAGGGAGTCTCCCCTATTTACGAGAGGAGCCGTATGGAGTAATGTAGAGATAGATTTTGCTGTCTCTTTCAATGCTTTTGTGTTATGCATGTTTAACACTTTATTTCCTTTATAGGTCCAGGACTAGAGGAGATGAGCGGTCACTATATGCATATATACTTCCATTGCGATGCTGCCACCTAGTGGCCAGGAAGCATTTTTATGTGTTGTTTTAGTGACAGGACCCGTGCTTACATGTTCTGAGCTGTGCAGATGCTCACGTCAGCAAAGCTCACTGCTATGTAACACTGTTCAGACAATGGTGGCTGACCCTGTTTATTGCAGGCATCGGGAAAACAGGCTCGGGCACTGTCTTTAATATTTACTTTAGTGTGCAAAAACAGTATAGTATGGGCAAGTAATCAGTGTCGGGACATTGAATAACTCACAAAGGGGCTCTTTTTAAATTTGATAAAAGGCGACTGTTCCCACCTAATGGGTTCAGGTGCAAGGGCTGCGACCCATAAATCAGCAACTATTGTGCCTGCAGGGCTGAGTAGGCCCTGAAGCCAGAGAGGGCCCATTGCTGTGGCGGTGGAGTGCAGGAACCTCCCCACAGATGATTGCTGTGAAAGAGGCAGCATTGGATGTAACAAGTGGAAGTTGCGTGAAGCCTCCCTGTTATTTAATTGCTGAGACGATGGGTTACCCCTGTATCAGGGAAGAGTCCGAGCTCTGTCCCAAGGAAACCAAGCTGGAAAAACCCGCTTACTGCATTGCCTGAAATTGCCGCCATTTTGTGTACTATTTTAAGTGACTGTGCCTCTCTGCTAAGAACAGTTTTTTGTATTTCCTTTTGGTCGATTTGCAAACATTACCGGCCTACTAAAAGAAACCTGCATCAAACCTGGGTTTCTTGTCATCATACTGACAGTAACAATACAAGGTCAAATACATTACTCGCCCTCACTAGCCTCCCCTCATGCCAAATTCTATGGCCAAAAGGACCATAACAATTATATTCTATTGGAAATAAAAGGTGGATTTCTGACTTTAGAGAACAGAGGGTAAAATAATAGTCATGTTCCTCACCTCTGTACCTGAGATTGGTACCATTTGTAATGTAAAAATTAAGCCCTCATATGGCTGTGTCAATGAAAAAATAAAAGAGTTATGACTTTTGGAAGGCGTGGAAGAAAAAAACAAAAACATAAAAATGAAACTTAGCCTTGTCCTGAAAGGGTTAATCGAAGACTGAATAGCTATTAAAAATTATATTAAAAATAAAAGGGGAGTTCTGACTACAAAACAGCGGGTAAAGAACAGAGATGTTCCTCACCTCTGTACCTGATATATGGTTGTGTTATACTAGATATTGTCTATAGAAGATATACATGTTAAAAACACATATATTCTGATGTATCAGGAAGATACTATCACACCTCTGCGGGTCTAGAACTCATATCTAGCCTGAGTGTTATCAGTAATTAATATAAATATTAATTACCTGTCTTGTGATTCCTTTTTTGCTGCTGACAGGATTATATGTCACGTTCCTTCTTCTCACTGGGATCCGTCATCTGTAAAGAATCAAAGGTGTGATAATATGTTCCTGATACATGTTATAGACACTTATATGTATAACACACTAGGGCCATAATTATTTATCTGAGGTATAATGTACAAATAGAAAATAAAGAAAAAGACGACACTAAGGACCTGTTCACATCACCGCTGCCGTTCCGTTGAGGGATTCCGTCTGAGGTTTCCGTCGGGTTAACCCTTCAAAAATGAAACATAATAACATGCCCCCCCTTTCCTGTGCTGTATGGCTAAACCCCGTTGTCATAGGATACGGACAAAGACTGCCTCCTATTGCATCATTGGGATCTGCAGCTGACCACGGTCAAGAGACTGGTCGTCCAGCTGCTGAAACAATCTTGGAGGCACCCTTGGGTGATGCCAGGATTCCTGTGAGTGGTGAGTCACATTCATGTTTGGTTGCGTAGTCAAGCACAAATGTGTTGACGGATGTGGATTTGTTCTCTGTTATAAAGGACAACTTGGGCTTGTTTGGGTGGCAAAGGGTGGAGTATAAGCTCTGCCAGTAAAGCCAGTAGGTAAATACCCCGCCTGACTAGATGGTTTGTACAGATTAACCTTTTGTGGCTTATTATTCTGTGGTGTGGCTCCTCTGGGAATTTACCTGTCCACCAATATAGGGTAAATAAAGTGGTAAAGTGGTAAAGACCTGTACGATGTAACCTGTCATTTAAAACGAGATAGCCTTGCTGTAAATATCACAGAGACGCTACATAAGTGTCAGGATTGTGAATAGACATGATGTCCTGGCTGGAGGTAATGTATATTCACTTTCAGGACACTTGAGTAACGTTATAATGTGTTTATGTGGCTGCACATAGCGATATAGCCAGGGCCGCCATCAGGGGGGTATTAGGGGTAGTGGTGTGAGGGGCCCGGCCAAACCTAATTGAAAGGGGGGCCCGGCAACTGCCTCGACATTCTTTTGGTAGGAAAAAACGGGCCCCTACAATGGGGCCCGTTTTTTTCACCAAAAGAATGTTGTGAGCTGCTGCTGCTGCGGGCCCCCTCCCCTCGTCATGGGGGGCCGTCAAACCGTCCGCCCGCGCGCGCGCACCCGATCGCGCGCACAAGGAAACTCCCGCGCGTGCGCACTCGCGAGCGCGCATCCACGAACGCCCGCACTGGAGACCGCACCCGTGCGCACCCGCGATCGACCGCGCGCGCACCCGCGAACGAAGCGAGCGGCCGCGCGCGCACCCGCGAACGAAGCGAGCGGCCGCGCGCGCACCCGCGAACGAAGCGCGCGCAGCCGCGGACACACATGGACAAAACTTACCTGGAGCCTGGCTGGAGGTGAAGGACTGGACGTCTGGACGTCTGGACCGAAGACCTCCCCTGGAAGACATCGCCGGAAGAGGACTGGAGTGGGAGCAGCTCTTCTGACACAGTGAGTAAATTATCTCAAAGTGCTGATCATGTATGGCCCTGTTCACACAGTATTTTGCAGGCAAAAAAAAATCTGCCTCAAAATTCCTTAAAGAATTTTGAGGCAGATTTGACCTGCCCACACTATCTTGCCGCGTTTTTTTGCTGCGTTTTTTGCTCGCGGCGATTGAGGACAGCAGACAAAAAACGCAGCGAAAAATGCATTTTCTGCCTCCCATTGATTTCGATGGGAGGTCAGAGGCAGAACCGCGGCAAGAAAGGACGTGCTGCTTTTTCTTTTTTCCGCGACTGGCTCCCATTGATTTCAGATTAAATCAATGGGAGGCGGTTTTGGAAGTTGTTTGGTGCTGATTCTGACGCAGTGTCCGAGTCCATATCAAGGCCCAAAAACTCTGTGAACTGGGCCTTATTGTTAGGGCTTATTCAGACGAACGTGTAATACGTCCGTGCAACGTGCGTGATTTTCACACGCCTCGCACGGACCTATGTTACTCTATGGCAGGGGTCGGGAACCTATGGCTCGCGAGCCAGATATGGCTCTTTTGATGGCCGTATCTGGCTCGCAGACAGGGCTCCTACCCAGTGGCGGATTATCATATGGGCGTTTCGGGCGGCCGCCCGAGGCTCCCAGGGGGCCCATGGCAGCCCGAAACGCACATTATCTCCTAAATCTATTCAGCGCGCTAGCGCTGCTAACGGCCGAAGATGGGGAGGAGCAGGGAATTCGCCGGTATCCAGGGGTAGGACACGCCTCCCTGACAGTGCGGGCCGCCGCCATTGAGTAACAGAACAGCGACGGACGGCTGTTCTGTTACTCCAAAGCAGCAAGAGAAGAGCCGGCGGGCGGTCACCGGCGCTGAGGTCAGTACAGGATTATCCTCCTGCCCAACTGGTTCCCGACCGCTGCTCTATGGGGTCGTGCAGACTGTCAGTGATTTTCACGCAGCGTGTGTCCGTGTGTCCGCTGCGTAAAACTCACGACATGTCCTATATTGGTGCATTGTTCGCGCATCACGCACCCATTGAAGTCAATGGGTGCGTGAAAATCACGCCCAGCACTTCCGCAGCCGTATAAACTATGAATGAAAACAGAAAAGCACCACGAGCTACAAACAGAGTGTCATAATGATGGCGGCTGCGCGAAAATCACACAACCACGCACCATATGCTGCTGACACACGGAGCTGTTATGGACCTTTTGCATGCACAAAACGCCACGTTTTTGCGCGTGCAAAAAGCACACGCTTGTGTGAATCCGGCCTTAGGGTAGGAACACACTAGGCATGAACACTGCGGATTTTATGCAACACATTTTATTGTGGAAAATCTGCAGCGTATTACAGTCGCAGCAGAGCGGGTGAGATTTTAACAAGTCTCATCCACACGTTGCAAAAATAATGGACCTGCCGTGTGGCTTTTGGCTTTTTAAGCCGCAGCGTGTCAATGTATTCTGTGGAATCACTGCTCCTCTGTTGCGGAAATGCTGCGGTTCTGCCGCAAAAATCACACAAGAGAAGAAAAAAAAGGTACTTTTTTAAATTGATAAAGTTTAGACTTGCCCCGGCCGTAGTCCTGGTGACGCGATCCTCTATTCTTAACGCAGCTCGGCCTCCTGTCATGACGTTTCATCCCATGTGACTGCTGCAGCGGTCACATGGTCTACAGCGTCATCCCAGGAGGCGGGGCTACGTTCAGAAGAGAGAGACGCGTCACCTAAACTACGGCCGGGGCAAGTCTAAACTTTTTTTTCCCTGCAGGATTCCCGCAGCGGACACGCCTCACGAAACCTGCGCCACTATTTGGTGCGGTTTTGCGGGCAGAATTCCCTGCGGCTACCGGGGGCGGATAAGCTGTGGAGTTTTACTCAGCATATCCGCCTAGTGTGTCCCTTATGATGCCGCTCCTGGAGCTGCTGCCGGTCTCTAAATAGGCAGTTGGTCCAGTAGAATTTGGAATTATCTTTTTTTGTGAACCAGCTTAAAAAAATACAAAACTTTTGTGTTAGGGCCTGTTCACATCACCGTTCGCTTCCGTTCCGGGGTTCCGTCTGAGGTTTCCGTCGGGTGAACCCCGCAACGGAAAGTGAAAGTGACAGCACAGCTTCCGTTTCAGTCACCATTGATCTCAATGGTGACGGAAACATCGCTAATGGTTTCCGTTCGTCACCATTCCGGCTGGTTTTCGGACGGAATCAATAGCGCAGTCGACTGCGCTAATGGTGATGGAAACGGAAGCTGTGCTATCACTTTCACTTTCCGTTGCGGGGTTCACCCGACAGAAACCTCAGAAGGAACCCCGGAGCGGAAGCGAACAGTGATGTGAACAGGCCCTAACACAAAAGTTTTGTATTTTTTTAAGCTGGTTCACAAAAAAAGATAATTCCAAATTCTACTGGACCAACTGCCTATTTAGAGAGCGGCAGCAGCTCCAGGAGCGACATCATAAGGGACACACTAGGCGGATATGCTGAGTAAAACTACACAGCTTATCCGCCCCGGTAGCCGCAGGGAATTCCGCCAGCAAAACCGCACCAAATACTGGCGCAGGTTTCGTGAGGCTTGTCCGCTGCGGGAATCCTGCAGGGAAAAAAAAGTTTAGACTTGCCCCGGCCGTAGTCCTGGTGACGCATCTCTCTCTTCTGAACGTAGCCCCGCCTCCTGGGATGACGCTGTAGACCATGTGACTGCGGCAGCAGTCACATGGGATGAAACATCATGACAGGAGGCCGGGCTGCGCTAAGAATAGAGGATCGCGTCACCAGGACTACGGCCGGGGCAAGTCTAAACTTTTTTTATAAATTTAAAAAAGTGCCTTTTTTTTTTTTCTCATTTGTGATTTTTGCGGCAGAACCGCAGCATTTCCACAACAGAGGAGCAGCGATCCCACAGAATACATTGACATGCTGCGACTTAAAAAGCCAAAAAGTCACACTGCAGGTCCATTATTTTTGCAGCGTGTGGATGAGATTTGTTCATATCTCACCCACTCTGCTGCGACTGTGATACGCTGCGGATTTTCCACAATAAAATGTGCTGCATAAAATCCGCAGTGTTCATGCCTAGTGTGTTCCTACCCTAAGGCCGGATTCACACGAGCGTGTGCTTTTTGCGCGCGCAAAAACGTGGCGTTTTGCGCTTGCAAAAGGTCCATAACAGCTCCGTGTGTCAGCAGCGTATGATGCGCGGCTGCGTGATTTTCGTGCAGCCGCCATCATTATGACACTCTGTTTGTATGTTTGTAGCACGTGGTGCTTTTCTGTTTTCATTCATAGTTTATACGGCTGCGGAAGTGCTGGGCGGGATTTTCACGCACCCATTGACTTCAATGGGTGCGTGATGCTCGAACAATGCACAAATATCGGACATGTCGTGAGTTTTACGCAGCGGACTCGCGCTGCGTGAAAATCACTGACAGTCTGCACGGCCCCATAGAGTAACATAGGTCCGTGCGAGGCGCGTGAAAATCACGCACGTTGCACGGACGTATTACACGTTCGTCTGAATAAGCCCTAACAATAAGGCTCAGTTCACAGAGTTTTTGGCCCTTGATATTGACTCGGACACTGCGTCAGAATCAGCACCAAACAACTTCCAAAACCGCCTCCCATTGATTTAATCTGAAATCAATGGGAGCCAGTCGCGGAAAAAAGAAAAAGCAGCACGTCCTTTCTTGCCGCGGTTCCGCCTCTGACCTGCCATCGAAATCAATGGGAGGCAGAAAATGCATTTTTCGCTGCGTTTTCTGTCTGCTGTCCTCAATCGCCGCAGGCAAAAAACGCGGCAAGATAGTGTGGGCAGGTCAAAATCTGCCTCAAAATTCGGTGCGCGGTTCCAGGCGGTCGCCGGTGCGCATTCGCGGGAGTTTGCGGGTGCGCGTGATCGGTCGCACGGGCGGCGGTGTTTGACGGCCCCCATGCTACCCAGGGCCGCCATCAGGGGGGGTATTAGGGGTACTGATGTGAGAGGCCCGGCCAAACCTAATTGAAAGGGGGGCCCGTAGCTCATGACATTCTTTTGGTGAAAAAAACGGGCCCCATTGCAGGGGCCTGTTTTTTTTCTACCAAAGGCAAGTCGCGGCAGTTTGCCGGGCCCCCCTTTCAATTAGGTTTGGCCGGGCCTCTCACATCAGTACCCCTAATACCCCCCCTGATGGCGGCCCTGGGTACCATGATATAGTACTGGACGGAGTACCGTTAACAGGCGGTGCCACGGTAGGGGGGCCCAGAAAATGTAGCTGTAGGGGGCCCTGAAATTCCTGATGGCGGCCCTGGATATAGCTATATCACTATGTGCTGTGTAAATGAATGGGGAGAAGTGTATGACGCTGATTGGTCATTGATTGGTCAGCGCCATACACTTCTCTCCACAACGCCCACTTGGTCAAAAAGTAAAACATGCCCAGTTGTCCATTAAGAAACTCATTAGCATGAAGCTAAAATAGGTCATAACTCCGTCAAAAATGATCGTTTTTCTAAATAAAAAACACTGCTATAATCTACATTACAGCGCCGATCATATTATGTAGACAATAGGCCACTTATAATGTGAGCCCAGAGCTAAGCAGAGCTGGGCAGAGGGCGGTCATGACGGGTCTGGACCTGCAAGGGGTCATTTAGAGGGGTATTTTGGTTATAGGTTGGTGGGTGGGTTTGAGTCAGGAATTGTGCTAGGGGGTTGTGAGCATTGGGGGTGGAGTTAATGGGATGTATATATAGTGGCATAAGCAGGGAAGCCATGTTATGTCTTGAAAATTTTTGTCAAGAATAGAGGTGTGCAGCCAGTGTCAGGGTAGCTGTTTTCTGGTCAGTTTTAGGGCCTAGAGTTATGGAGGGTTTAGAGCAGTTAATTGCTAGGGTTAGGCAGGCAGGCAGGCAGCTGATAAGGGGCTGGAGTGGGTCCAGGAGCAGCTAGGGGCTTTAGCAGGCTCCCCGGCGGGGCGTCCCCCCAGAGCCCGGCGTTCACGGCCTCTTGAACGCTTGAGCCCCCTGGCGCAGACGGAGGAGTGTGACTCCCCCCTTACCTGGTCCCCGGTGGCTGGCGACGGTGGCGTTGTTCCGGTGTCGGGGACTGGAGCCATGGAGGTGTCGGGAGCGGCGGCAGCAGTGGAGAGGCCTGGAGTGAGAGGCCAAGGTGCGGTTCGCCTCGCCGGGTGTCCAGTCGGGGTCAGCGCAGCACAGTCCATGTGCCTGAGGAGCGACGTGGAGATGGACGTTGAGGGAAGCGGTGGTGCAGAGGCGGGAGCAGACCCCCTCCTTTCCAGTGCGGTGGGCTCGTTCAGGGAGCCTGTCACGAGTTCTTCTGTGGGGCCGGAGGCAAGCCAGGACTCTGCGGCTGTCACGGTAAGTGCCTTCAGCGCTGCTAGAGCGCCATCTGCTGGGTCAGGGGCAAGTGTGCATAGTACACCCGTTAGCATGGGTGATTTGGCGCCATCTAGTCGCCGTTCGGAACATTGCAGTGTCGGTGGTAGGCCGGCGCCACCTGCTGTTCAGGAAAATTATTACATCGTGGTGGCAGGCCTGCGCCACCTCCTGGCCATTTTCTTTATAGCAGCAGTAGTGGTAGGTCTGCACTGACTGCTGAATATGTACAAAATTTGCATCATCCAGTGCCTCCTGAGGGAGACGTTGGCCAGGTGGTAGGTGTTTCGTCTGTTTATTTGCCGTTCCAGGTGTCGTCAGAACGGGAGTCCGGTGTAGAAGCAGCCGATGCATTGCGGCGGGCACTCGGGGTGCCTAGGATGCTCGGACAGGAGACGGCTTCGGTGGACTCAGGACCGGCGGCCCCTTTAGTGTCTGGCGACGGGCAGCCTTCTGGTGAGTCACAGCGTTTACACACCATACACGTGGACAGTAATTTTAGTAATGAGAGTAGTCTAGTGGGGCAAGTACCTGTAGGTTGCGGTTCTACGGGGGATTTGTCAGTCACGAGTGGAGTTTGGGGAAATTTGTTAGATGGGTTACGTCAGTTGTTAGCTTCAGTTGATACTTCTCGTGGGTCACAGCTAGCAGGTCCCGTTGGAGCTTGGTCAGCGCAGGGACAGTTAGAGGGGGGTTCTTGTAGGGAGAGTACTGCGAGTGCTGAGGCAGGCTCTTCGTCATTTAACGCCTTAGATGCTGGGGTCCAGAAGGAGAATGTAGATGGGGCTAATAAGCCCTTGCCAGTTTCGGATACTGCAAAGGGGAGCATGTACATTTGCTTTGAAGGACCATTAGGGGCCCACTTAAAGCCAGAGCTCCGTGAAAAGATTTGTAAAAGGGAGAATTTGGATATTTTTACTTTATTGCCGTTGGAGCGATTTAGTGTGGAACGGTGGGAAAAGGGCAAGGAACATCGTAAGGAGGAGGATGATGAGAGAAGACGGTATAGGCTGATTCCGCGCACATTTGGGAATTGGCTACAAGCTTTTTCCATCATGGCTAGCGTTATAGGGGAGAAATGGCCAGAACATTGTTCCGGTTTATTTTGTTACTTGGATTCCATTTGGGAGGCTTATAGAATGTATGAGGGTACTGCTTGGCTTAAATATGACGAGCAGTTTCGTCAGCATATGGCGGTTCAGTCATCCCTGCGGTGGGATAATAAGGACATAAGCTTTTGGATGCACCTTATAACTACACCAAAGGGGGCTGGTCAGGGGGTCATGTTGAAGTTGCGAGTTTGCATAACCCCTTTCAGTCCTCACCCGGCGGGTCTAGATCAGCGGGTTCATCGGGGAGTTTTAAGAAAGGGGTCTGCTGACTCTACAACGAGAGCACCTGTAAATGGGGAACTAATTGTGTCTATAGACACGAATGTGCCGGGTGTGGGGGTGGTAACCACCCCATCTTCAAGTGTTTTAAGCGGGCACGAGGAGGCACGACGAAGCCAGGGGATGGTTCTGCTAAAGGAGGTGAGTCCAGTAAACCTCAATGCTATGACGCCTTGGCTAAAGAGGTACCCCGACAATGAGAGGGCGCAGCTGTTATTGAAAGGTTTTGGGGAAGGATTTAGGATTCCGTTCTCCGCGGGGGTGGGTGTTTTGATGGCTAATAATCTGCGTTCGGTGCGGGATCATCCATAAGTGGTACGAGACAAGTTGCGGAAGGAAGTTTTGTTGGGTAGAATGTTAGGCCCCTTTTCTGATGTTCCTATTTCCAATTTGCGTGTCTCCCCGCTGGGGGTTGTCCCCAAGAAGGAGGCGGGCAAATTTCGGCTTATACATCATTTATCTTATCCGAAGGGTTCTTCGGTAAATGATGATATTGATGAGTCTTTGTCCTATACGTCATTTGATGAGGCGGTTCGTTTGGTTAGGACGGCGGGGCAAGGGGCGCTTATGGCTAAGGTGGATGTGGAGTCTGCATTTCGCCTTTTGCCGGTGCACCCAGAATCCATGCACTTGCTGTGGTGCTCGTTTGTTGGCCTTTTTTATATTGATAGGTGCCTTCCTATGGGGTGCTCTATTTCTTGTGCCTATTTCGAAGCCTTCAGCACATTTTTGGAGTGGGTGGTCCATGAACGAGCCGGCTCTAAATCAGTTATTCATTATTTGGATGATTTCTTTTGTGTGGGACCTGCGGCTCGGCCATCGTGTGCAATATTGTTATGGGCAGTGATGGATGTTTTTGTTGACTTTCGGGTTCCGTTGGCGTTTGAAAAAACCGAAGGACCAACCACTACGATCTGTTTTTTGGGAATTGAAATTGATTCCCAGGCAATGGAATGTAGGTTGCCAAGGCAAAACTTATTCATCTGCGAGCAACGGTGCAGGAAGCTCTGTTGAGAACAAAAATCACCCTGCGGCTCCTGCAATCTTTATTGGGGAAACTCAATTTTGCCTGTAGAATTATGCCCATGGCCCGTGTTTTTTGTAGGCGCTTAGCACAAGCAACTGCTGGTGTTAGATGTCCCCACCATTTTATTCGCCTTGGCAAGGAGCATAAGGCGGATTTGAGGGTTTGGGATTCCTTTTTGGTAGAATATAACGGCAGATCATTACGGATTGCAGAGGGAATTTCGAATGTGGAGATGCAATTGTGTACTGATGCTTCCGCTTCTATCGGTTTCGGGGCGTATTTTCAGGGAAAATGGTTTGTTGGTACTTGCCCACTAGAGTGGAGGGAGTGTGGTTTGACGGGTAATCTTTGTTTTCTGGAGTTTTTTCCCATTCTTGTTGCGGTGGAAATTTGGGGACAGCTTTTGTCCAATCGGTCAGTGGTTTTTCACTGTGATAACATGGTGGTCGTGTGCGCTATTAATAGTTTGTCCGCCAATTCCCCCCCCGGTGATCACAGTGCTACGCCAGTTGGTCCTGCTGTGTTTGAGATGGAACATTCTATTTAGGGCTCATCATGTTCCTGGAGTTTCCAATGACATTGCAGATGCTTTATCTCGATTGCAGTGGGATAGTTTCCGTTGGCTAGCTCCAGAGGCGGAGAGGGATCCGATTTATTGCCCCAAGCACCTTTGGAGGGTGGTGTCGCTCGTCTGATATGGTGGGCGAAGCGTTCGCTGGCCCCTGCTACGTGGGATGATTATACCACGATCTGGGTGAGATGGTTCCAGCTGGAGGATTTGTGGTGTAGTAAAGGGAGTCCTTTTAGTGCCTTAGAGGGGATGTTTTGTTTTTTGTTATCTCTTATGGAGAGTGGATCTTCAGCTTCCTCTGTTGTTAAGTCGGTAGCGGCAGTTTCCTTTTTCTTTAAGTTAATTGGTTGTACGGATGTTACTAAGCATTTTTTGATACAGCGGGCTCTGCAGGGTTTTCAAAAAGGGCATGTCGGGCAGGATAAGCGTGGGCCTGTGTATTTTGCAATGTTGGAGGGACATTTTCTCAGTTGCACAGGATATCCCATTCAGATTATGAGAGGTTGTTGTTTCAATTGGCTTTCTCTTGGGCTTTCTATGGGGCTTTTAGGGTTGGCGAATTGGTTAGTCCCTCAAAACGGGTGCAGGGCGGTATTCAAGTAACCAATGTGTTTTTTTCAGGATAGTGTGTTGAGAATAATGTTGTATCATTCAAAAACTGACAGGAATGGAAAAGGTTTTGAGATTTGTTTGACTAAAATTCATGAGGGGGAATCGTGCCCAGTGGGGTGTTTTCTGCGTTTCATGGCTGTGTGTCCTCAGGGATTTTCCTCTTTGCTGGTGCATGCGGATGGTTCAGCGTTGTCCAGATATCAATTTATTACTGTCTTTAAGAAGTGCGTACAAGGGTTGGGCCTTTCACATCTGGATTACAGCTCTCGTTCTTTTAGGATTGGAGCTGCTACAGAGGCTTCTCGTTTTGGGCTCGACACTACTTCAGTTAAGAGGATTGGCCGCTGGGAGTCCAGCCGCTTTCATTCCTATGTTAGGCTGCATTTGCTGGAATGTTGATTTCTTTATCTTGGGTTTATTTTGTGTGGGGGGGATGTCATTCTTTTTCTGTGTGACTAATTTTCTGTTGCTTTCAGGTTCTGCCAAATGTGTGGTTTGGCTTCTTGGCCATTCCTATATTTACTGGGCTGAAAGGAGTGCCCGTGTGCGTCCGAATGGTAGGTATTTGGGTTTAGATCCGGATGAGGTGGAGGTACACTGGTTCGAAGTTTGTAGCCTGACCAGGGATCAGGTAAGGCCTTTGTTTCAGGATGCGGTTAGGTCCTGGGGTCTACCTGACATCTTGATAATTCATGTAGGGGGTAATTACATCGGGAGTTATCCCATGCGGAACCTCATTAAGAACATTAAGAGGGACTTCTTATGTTTTGTAGACACCCATCCTGGGCTTTTGATTATCTGGTCCGAAATTGTACAGCGGGTAAAATGGCGCAATGCGCAGTCAGTCTCGGCGCTGAATAGGACCAGAGTTAAGATTAATAAGACAGTGGCCAAGTTTATTCGCCTAAATGGTGGTTCATCACCGACTGTTGGAGGATCGGGGCGCGTACATTGGAAAGGATGGGGTTCACTTAACGGATGTGGGCCTGAATGTTTTTAATTTTGGCCTCCAAGAAGGCCTGGAGTTGGGTTTTCAAGTGTGGCGGCGCATGAAAATTTAAGGAGTCAAGTTTTCATGCTGTGGCGGGTCCATGGCAACGCTATTTATGTTTTTATATATTGCTGTCTTTGACACAATATATTGGTTTTATTTTAAAGCTATGGATTTGGGCTTCTCTAAGGGGCGGACCCGGGGAAGCGTGGTGCTTTAGCATACTCGTGGTGACGCCACTGTAGCTTATATGGTCACGGCTAGTGGTTTAAGGGTATTGCTTAATTTATGTTTTGGAGGTTGTCAAGGACTTAGCCACATAATGTTAATATGTTAATTATGTTTATGATATGTTTATACTTTTTTTTAATATATTCTCAGGTTCTGTGAAAGAAATCATCTAATAAAACTGTGACAAGCACCTTCCAATTTTAATTGTTTCGTTGTATATTTATTAGATAGGAGGGTGTTTGTGTGGCCCCTTGTCGCCCTTGTACCGTCATGTGAGCCCAGAGCTAAGCAGAGCTGGGCAGAGGGCGGTCATGACGGGTCTGGGCATGAAAGGGGTCATTTAGAGGGGTATTTTGGTTATAGGTTGGTGGGTGGGTTGGAGTCAGGAATTGTGCTAGGGGGTTGTGAGCATTGGGGGTGGAGTTAAGGGGATGTTTATATAGTGGGATAAGCAGGGAAGCCATTTTATGGCTTGAAAAATTTTGTCCCGCCTGCCCTCCCGTTAATTTTTCTTTTGAGCGGAGATGAGCGGTCACTATAAGCATATACACTTCTATTGCGATGCTGCCACCTAGTGGCCAGGAAGCATTTTTATGTGTTGTTTTAGTCACAGAACCCGTGCTTACATGTTCTGAGCTGTGCAGATGCTCACGTCAGTAAAGCTCACTGCTATGTAACACTGTTCAGACAATGGTGGCTGACCCTGTTTATTGCAGGCACCGGGAAAACCGGCTCGGGCACTGTCTTTAATATTTACTTTAGTGTGCAAGAACAGTGTAGTATGGGCAAGTAATCAGTGTCGGAACATTGAATAACTCACAAAGGGGCTGTTTTTAAATTTGATAAAAGGCGACTGTTCCCACCTAATGGGTTCAGGTGCAAGGGCTGCGACCCATAAATCAGCAACTATTGTGCCAGTAGGGCTGAGTAGGCCCTGAAGCCAGAGAGGGCCCATTGCTGTGGCGGTGCAGTGCAGGAACCTCCACACAGATGATTGCTTTGAAAGAGGCAGCAATGGATGTAACAAGTGGAAGTTGCGTGAAGCCTCCCTTTTATTTAGTTGCTGAGACGATGGGTTACCCCTGTATCAGGGAAGAGTCCGAGCTCTGTCCCAAGGAAACCAAGCTGGTAAAACCCCATTTCCTGCATTGCCTGAAATTGCCGCCATTTTGTGTAATATTTTAAGTGACTGTGCCTCTCTGCTAAGAACAGTTTTTTGTATTTCCTTTTGGTCGTTTTGCAAACATTACCGGCCTACTAAAAGAAACCTGCATCAAACCTGGGTTTCTTCTCATCATACTGCCAGTAACAATGCAAGGTCAAATACATTACTCGTCCTCACTAGCCTCCCCTCATGCCAAATTTTATGGGCAAAAGGACCATAACAATTATATTCTATTGGAAATAAAAGGTTGATTTCTGACTTTAGGGAACAGAGGGTAAAATAATAGACATGTTCCTCACCTCTGTACCTGAGATATGGTTGTGTTATACTAGATATTGTCTATAGAAGATATACATGTTAAAAACACATATATTCTGATGTATCAGGAAGATACTATCACACCTCTGCGGGTCTAGAACTCATATCTAGCCTGAGTGTTATCAGTAATTAATATAAATATTAATTACCTGTCTTGTGATTCCTTTCTTGCTGCTGACAGGGTTATATGTCACGTTCCTTCTTCTCACTGGGATCAGTCATCTGTAAAGAATCAAAGGTGTGATAATATGTTCCTGATACATGTTATAGACACTTATATGTATAACACACTAGGGCCATAATTATTTATCTCAGGTATAATGTACAAATAGAAAATAAAGAAAAAGACGACACTAAGGACCTGTTTACATCACCGCTGCCCTTCCGTTGAGGGATTCCGTCGGAGGTTTCCGTCGGGTTAACCCCTCAAAAATGAAACAAAATAACATGTCCCCATTTTCCTGTGCTGTATGGCTAAACCCCGTTTTATGGTCAGAAGTAGCATAACAAGTGTATTGTATTGTAAGGCCCCTTGGGTGCCTGGAATTATGGAGCTTATGGGTATATTGTTTATATAGTTTAAATTAATGGTTATTATAAATGTAATCTTAAATGGTTAACACAATTATTTTGTCTGAGTCGTTATAAAGGGTTACCAACGGCATGGAAATCCACTTTTTAAGGGATGGCTGGAGTCTGGCAGCTGGTGTCTATTTTCCCAAAGCAAAGGAGCTGAAGAGCCCTTTCCAAAAGCTTATGGACTGTTATTGTTGTCCCATGCTTTTTAGAGGGATGAGTTATCCTCTAAAAATAGTTCCTCCACCCCCCCTTCCCTGCATGTGGCATGGCCAGAAGTTCCCAGCTTGCAGTAAAGTGGTCTGGGGATGTGGGACAGCGCTGGTGTAGAGGAAGGAGGAGTCAGTCCTTACATTGCACCCTCATCTAACAGGTCCATGAGGCAGGGTTCTGCTCTGCCCATGAGGAAGCAGTAGGGGCATGGATGGCTCGAGGTGTGGTGGGAGGAGCAGTCCTGTGATTATAATGTACAGGCAGACTATGGAGGGCAGTTGGTAGCATCAGTGGTGAAACAGGTGTAGACTCCAGAGGGAATTTATTACCCCCTCCTTGCTGCTGGTGGGAGAGACCGTTGTCATAGGATACGGAGGAAGACTGCCTCCTATTGCATCATTGGGATCTGCAGCTGACCACGGTCAAGAGACTGGTCGTCCAGCTGCTGGAACAATATTGGAGGCACCCTTGGGTGATGCCAGGATTCCTGTGAGTGGTGAGTCACCTTCATGTTTGGCTGCGTAGTCAAGCACAAATGTGTTGACGGATGAGGATTTGTTCTCTGTTTTAAAGGACAACTTGGGCTTGTTTGGGTGACAAAGGGTGGAGTATAAGCTCTGCCAGTAAAGCCAGTAGGTAAATACCCCGCCTGACTAGATGGTTTGTACAGATTAACCTTTTGTAGCTTATTACTCTGTGGAGTGGCTCCTCTGGGAATTTACCTGTCCACCAATATAGGGGACAAGATCCACAGACGAGAATTTGTGATATTTGGTTTCAGTGGATCACGTAATGGTGGACAAAGAGTGTATTGTGGACAAGAAGCTTAGTTTTGACAGAGGGTCTGAGAAAAATTCCAAAGTGGTAAAGACCTGTACGATGTAACCTGTCATTTAAAATGAGATTACGCTTGCCTTGCTGTAAATATCACAGAGACGCTACATAAGTGTCAGGATTGTAAATAGACATGACATCGTGGCTGGAGGTAATGTATATTTACTGTCAGGACACTTGAGTAATGTCATAGTGTGTTTATGTGGCTGCACATAGCGATATAGCTATATCGCTATGTGCTGTGTAAATGAATGGGGAGAAGTGTATGACGCTGAATGGTCACTGATTGGTCAGCATCATACACTTCTCTCCACAATGCCCACTTGGTCAAAAAGTAAAACATGCCCAGTTGTCCATTAAGAAACTCATTAGCATGAAGCTAAAATAGGTCATAACTCTGTCAAAAATGATTGTTTTTCTAAATAAAAAAACACTGCTGTAATCTACATTACAGCACCGATCATATTATGTAGAATATAGGCCACTTATAATGTGAGCCCAGAGCTAAGCAGAGCTGGGCAGAGGGCGGTCATGATGGGTCTGGGACTGCAAGGGGTCATTTAGAGGGGTATTTTGGTTATAGGTTTGTGGGTGGGTTTGAGTCAGGAATTGTGCTAGGGGGTTGTGAGCATTGGGGGTGGAGTTAATGGGATGTATATATAGTGGGATAAGTAGGGAAGCCATGTTATGGCTTGAAAAATTTTGTCAAGAATAGAGGTGTGCAGCCAGTGTCAGGGTAGCTGTTTTCTGGTCAGTTTTAGGGCCTAGAGTTATGGAGGGTTTAGAGCAGTTAATTGTTAGGGTTAGGGAGGAGGCAGCTGATAAGGGGCTGGAGTGGGTCCAGGAGCAGCTAGGGGCTTTAGCAGGCTCCCCGGCGTGGCATCCCCCCAGAGCCCGGCGTTCACAGCCTCTTGAACGCTTGAGCCCCTCTGCTTCCCCAGCCCCCCGGCGCAGACGGAGGAGTGTGACTTCCCCCTTACCTGTTTCCGCGGTAGTGGTCCCTGGTGTGACAGATCCAGTGGCTGGCGACGGTGGCGTTGTTCCGGTGTCGGGGACTGGAGTCATGGCGGTGTCGGGAGCGGCAGCAGCAGTGGAGAGGCCTGGAGTGAGAGGCCGAGGTGCGGTTCGCCGGGTGTCCAGTCGGGGTCAGCGCAGCACAGTCCGTGTGCCTGAGGAGCGACGTGGAGATGGACATTGAGGGAAGCGGTGGTGCAGCGGCGGGGAGCAGTCCCCCTCCTTTCCAGTGTGGTGGGCTCGTTCAGGGAGCCTGTCAGGAGTTCTTCTGTGGGGCTGGAAGCAAGCCAGGACTCTGCGGCTGTCACGGTGAGTGCCTTCAGCGCTGCTAGAGCGCCATCTGCTGGGTCAGGGGCCAGTATGCTTAGTACACCCGTTAGCATGGGTGATTTGGCGCCATCTAGTCGCCGTTCGGAACATTGCAGTGTCGGTGGTAGGCCAGCGCCACCTTCTGTACAGGAAAATTATTACATCGTGGTGGCAGGCCTGCGTCACCTCCTGGCCATTTTCGTTATAGCAGCAGTAGTGGTAGGTCTGCACTGACTGCTGAATATGTACAAAATGTGCATCATCCAGCGCCTCCTGAGGGTGACGTTGGCCAGGTAGCAGGTGTTTCGTCTGTTTATTTGCCGTTCCAGGTGTTGTCGGGACGGGAGTCCGGTGTAGAAGCGGCCGATGCTTTGCGGCGGGCACTCGGGGTGCCTAGGATGATCGGTCAGGAGACGGCTTCGGTGGATTCAGGACGGATGGCCCCGTTAGTGTCTGGCGACGGGCAGCCTTCTGATGAGTCACAGCGTTTACACACCATACACGTGGGCAGTAATTTTAGTAATGAGAGTAGTCTAGTGGGGCAAGTACCTGTAGGTTGCGGTTCTACGGGGGATTTGTCAGTCACGAGTGGAGTTTGGGGAAATTTGTTAGATGGGTTACGTCAGTTGTTAGCTTCAGTTGATACTTCTCGTGGGTCACAGCTAGCAGGTCCCGTTGGAGCTTGGTCAGCGCAGGGACAGTTAGAGGGGGGTTCTCGTAGGGAGAGTACTGCGAGTGCTGAGGAAGGCTCTTCGTCATTTAACGCCTTATATGCCGGGGTCCAGACGGAGAAGGTAGATGGGGCTAATAAGCCCTTGCCAGTTTTGGATACTGCAAAGGGGAGCATGTACATTTGCTTTGAAGGACCATTAGGGGCCCACTTAAAGCCAGAGATCCGTGAAAAGATTTGGAAAAGGGAGAATTTTGATATTTTTACTTTATTGCCGTTGGAGCGATTTAGTGTGGAACGGTGGGAAAAGGGCAAGGAACATCGTAAGGAGGAGGATGAGGAGAGAAGACGGTATAGGCTGATTCCGCGCACATTTGGGAATTGGCTACATGCTTTTTCCATCATGGCTAGCATTATAGGGGAGAAATGCCCAGAACATTGTTCCGGTTTATTTTGTTACTTGGATTCTATTTGGGAGGCTTATAGAACGTATGGGGGAACTGCTTGGCTTAAATATGATGAGCAGTTTCGTCAGCGTATGGCGGTTCAGTCATCCCTGCGGTGGGATCATAAGGACATAAGCCTTTGGATGCGCCTTATGACTACACCAAAGGGGACTGGTCAGGGGGGTCATGTTGAAGTCGCGGGTTTGCATAACCCCTTTCAGTCCTCACCCGGCGGGTCTAGATCAGCGGGTTCATCGGGGAGTTTTAAAAAAGGGGTCTGCTGACTCTACAACGAGAGCACCTGTAAATGGGGAACTAATTGTGTCTATAGACACGAATGTGCCGGGTGTAGGGGTGGTAACCACCCCGTATTCAAGTGTTTTAAGCGGGCACGAGGAAGCACGACGAAGCCAGGGGATGGTTCTGCTAAAGGGGGTGAGTCCAGTGAACCTCGACGCTATGACGCCTTGGCTAAAGAGGTACCCCGACAATGAGAGGGCACAGCTGTTATTGAACGGTTTTGTGGACGGATTTAGGATTCCGTTCTCCGCGGGGGTGGGTGTTTTGATGGCTAATAATCTGCGTTCGGTGCGGGATCATCCAGAACTGGTACGAGACAAGTTGCGGAAGGAAGTTTTGTTGGGTAGAATGTTAGGCCCCTTTTCTGATGTTCCTATTTCCAATTTGCGTGTCTCCCCGCTGGGGATTGTCCCCAAGAAGGAGGCGGGCAAATTTCGGCTTATACATTATTTATCTTATCCGAAGGGTTCTTCGGTAAATGATGATATCGATGAGTCTTTGACACGGGTTTCCTATACGTCATTTGATGAGGCGGTTCATTTGGTTAGGACGGCGGGGCAAGGGGCGCTTATGGCTAAGGTGGATGTGGAGTCTGCATTTTGCCTTTTGCCGGTGCACCCAGATTCCATGCACTTGCTGGGGTGCTCGTTTGATGGCCTTTTTTATATTGATAGGTGCCTTCCTATGGGGTGCTCTATTTCTTGTGCCTATTTCGAAGCCTTCAGCATGTTTTTGGAGTGGGTGGTCCGTGAACGAGCCGGCTCTAAAGCAGTTATTCATTATTTGGATGACTTCTTTTGTGTGGGCCCTGCGGCTCGGCCGTCGTGTGCAATATTGTTATGGGCAGTGATGGATGTTTTTGTTGACTTTGGGGTTCCGTTGGCATTTGAAACAACAGAAGGACCAACCACAACGACCTGTTTTTTGGGAATTGATATTGATTCCCAGGCAATGGAATGTAGGTTGCCAGAGGCAAAACTTATTGATCTGCGGGCAACGGTGCAGGAGGCTCTGGTGAGAACAAAAATCACCCTGCGGCTCCTTCAATCTTTATTGGGGAAACTCAATTTAGCCTGAAAGAATTATGCCCATGGGCCGTGTTTTTTTTAGGCACTTAGCACAAGCAACTGCTGGTGTTAGATGTCCCCACCATTTTATTCGCCTTGGCAAGGAGCATAAGGCGGATTTGAGGGTTTGGGATTCCTTTTTGGTAGAATATAACGGCAGATCATTATGGATTGCAGAGGGAGTTTCGAATGTGGAGATACAATTGTGTACTGATGCTTAAGTTTCTATCGGTTTCGGGGCGTATTGTCAGGGAAAATGGTGTGTTGGTACTTGGCCACTAGAGTGGATGGAGTGTGGTTTGACGGGTAATCTTTGTTTTCTGGAGTTGTTTCCCATTCTTGTTGCGGTGGAAATTTGGGGACCGCTTTTGTCCAATCGGTCAGTGGTTTTTCACTGTGATAACAAGGCGGTCGTGTGCGCTATTAATAGTTTGTCCGCCAATTCCCCCCCGGTGATCACAGTGCTACGCCAGTTGGTCCTGCTGTGTTTGAGATGGAACATTCTATTTAGGGCTCATCATGTTCCTGGAGTTTTCAATGACATTGCGTATGCTTTATCTCGATTGCAGTGGGATTGTTTCCGTTGGCTACCTCCAGAAGCGGAGAGGAATCCGGTTTCTTGCCCCGAGCACCTTTGGAGGGTGGTGTCGCTCGTCTGATATGTTGGGCGAAGCGTTCGCTGGCCCCTGCTACGTGGGATGCTTATACCAAGATCTGGGTGAGATGGTTCCAGCTGGAGGATTCGTGGTGTAGTCAAGGGAGTCCTTTTAGTGCCTTAGAGGGGATGTTTTGTTTTTTGTTATCTCTTATGGAGAGTGGATCTTCAGCTTCCTCTGTTGTTAAGTCGGTAGAGGCAGTTTCCTTTTTCTTTAAGTTAATTGGTTGTACGGATGTTACTAAGCATTTTTTGATACAGCGGGCTCTGCAGGGTTTTCAAAAAGGGCATGTCGGGCAGGATAAGCGTGGGCCCGTGTATTTTGCAATGTTGGAGGGACATTTTCTCAGTTGCACAGGATATCCCATTCAGATTATGAGAGGTTGTTGTTTCAATTGGCTTTCTCTTAGGCTTTCTATGGGGCTTTTAGGGTTGGCGAATTGGTTAGTCCCTCAAAACGGGTGCAGGGCGGTATTCAAGTAACCAATGTGTTTTTTTCAGGATAGTGTGTTGAGAATAATGTTGTATCATTCAAAAACTGACAGGAATGGAAAAGGTTTTGAGATTTGTTTGACTAAAATTCATGAGGGGGAATCGTGCCCAGTGGGGTGTTTTCTGCGTTTCATGGCTGTGTGTCCTCAGGGATTTTCCTCTTTGCTGGTGCATGCGGATGGTTCAGCGTTGTCCAGATATCAATTTCTTGCTGTCTTTAAGAAGTGCGTACAAGGGTTGGGCCTTTCACATCTGGATTACAGCTCTCATTCTTTTAGGATTGGAGCTGCTACTGAGGATTCTCGTTTTGGGCTCGACACTGCTTCAGTTAAGAGGATTGGCCGCTGGGAGTCCAGCCGCTTTCGTTCCTATGTTAGGCTGCATTTGCTGGAATGTTGATTTCTTTATCTTGGGTTTATTTTGTGTGGGGGGGATGTCATTCTTTTTCTGTGTGACTAATTTTCTGTTGCTTTCAGGTTCTGCCAAATGTGTGGTTTGGCTTCTTGGCCATTCCTATATTTACTGGGCTGAAAGGAGTGCCCGTGTGCGTCCGAATGGTAGGTATTTGGGTTTAGATCCGGATGAGGTGGAGGTACACTGGTTCGGAGTTTGTAGCCTGACCTGGGATCAGGTAAGGCCTTTGTTTCAGGATGCGGTTAGGTCCTGGGGTCTACCCGACATCTTGATAATTCATGCAGGGGGTAATTACATCGGGAGTTATCCCATGCGGAACCTCATTAAGAACATTAAGAGGGACTTCTTATGTTTTGTAGACACCCATCCTCGGCTTTTGATTATCTGGTCCGAAATTGTACAGCGGGTAAAATGGCGCAATGCGCAGTCAGTGTCGGCGCTGAATAGGACCAGAGTTAAGATTAATAAGACAGTGGCTAAGTTTGTTCGCCTAAATGGTGGGTTGGTAGTTCATCACCGACTACTGGAGGATCGGGGCGCGTACATTGGAAAGGATGGGGTTCACCTAACGGATGTGGGCCTGGATGTTTTTAATTTTGGCCTCCAAGAAGGCCTGGAGTTGGGTTTTCAAGTGTGGCGGCGCATGAAAATTTAAGGAGTCAAGTTTTCATGCTGTGGCGGGTTCTTGGCAACGCTATTTATGTTTTTATATATTGCTGTCTTTGACACAATATATTGGTTTTATTTTAAAGCTATGGATTTGGGCTTCTCTAAGGGGCGGACTTCGGGAAGTGTGGTGCTTTAGCATACCCGTGGTGACGCCACTGTAGCTTATATGGTCACGGCTAGTGGTTTAAGGGTATTGCTTTATTTATGTTTTGGAGGTTGTCAAGGCCTTAGCCACATAATGTTAATATGTTAATTATGTTTATGATATGTTTATATTTGTTTTTTATATATTCTCAGGTTCTGTAAAAGAAATCATCTAATAAAGCTGTGACAAGCACCTTCCAATTTTAATTGTGTCGTTGTATATTTATTAGATAGGAGGGTGTTTGTGTGGCCCCTTGTCGCCCTTGTACCGTCATGTGGTGACAGAGCCTCTTTAAGGGTTCACGGTTATGGCTCATTTTTTTTGTCAGCGCTTCCCTGAAAAGGGCGCTGTACTCTTTGCATGCTTAGATAATGTAGCATATTTAGTGCACACAAGCTGCATGGAGGTGCAGCTTGGTGGTGCTATGATGAGAAATTCAGGTGTCGTTTGTCATTATGTCCGGAGATTGGCTGGGCATCCAAGGCAATCAGTGTTTGGAATCAGCTCATCCTGTATCAGCGACATCCTCAATCCTCTCTAGAAGGAGTCATTTCCTCTGGATCGTATCCTTGGGCATTGGCTAGAGTGCCCAAACAAGTGTCTCCATGCAGATGATTGCTGTGATAGAGACAGCGTTGAATATAACAGGTGGAAGTTGCCTGGGGCCTCCCTACGATTGAGTTGCTGAGGCGGTGGGTGGAAGTTGCCTGGACCTCCCCATAAAAGCGATAAGTTGAAGGGTAAGAAAGAGGAAAAGCCCCGATTTGAAGTGGATGTTAGTACTGTATCAGTGAGGAGCCCAAGCTCCGTCCAAAGGTAGGCAAGCTGGTGAGCCTGCATTGCCTGAAATTGTGGCCATTTTGTATAGATTCTAGCCTACTAAAAGGATTTGCATCAAATCTGGTATTCTTGTCATCATTTCATGACTAACCCTGCGAGCACTTAACTGATACCCGCTCCTAAATTTTTTGGCATAGTTGGCAGGATAGTCACAGCCCAGGAAAGATGGCATGCTGTATGGAGTGCCCAAGGAGTGAGCAGAGGGCACGGCAGGAAGGTTTACATGATGAATTTCACAGAGATTATAGTCGGAGTTCCATTGGAGGGTAAGCTAGTGCCGGAGTTGCAGTCATGAGTACGCTCTTGCCAAGTGCACCTTTGGCTGCATTTCAGTAACTGTAATGAGCCACAAGGAAGCGTTCAAGAGGCGAGTAGAGAGGAGTCTCCCAGCAAGAGAAAGACAAGAGGCTGAGACAAAGAAGGGAGTCCTGGGACCTTGAGTATGAGACTGCAATTGTTAAGTATGTGCCTCACCTGTGAGAGACTGTAACCACTAAGCTTTGAACCTTATGCATGTTTAACACTGTATTTCATTTATAGGTCCAGGACTAGAGGAGATGAGCGGTCACTATATGCATATATACTTCCATTGCGATGCTGCCACCTAGTGGCCAGGAAGCATTTTTATGTGTTGTTTTAGTCACAGGACCTGTGCTTACATGTTCTGAGCTGTACAGATGCTCACATCAGCAAAGCTCACTGCTATGTAACACTGTTCAGACAATGGTGGCTGACCCTGTTTATTGCAGGCAACGGGAATACCGGCTCGGGCACTGTCTTTAACATTTACTTTAGTGTGCAAAAACAGTGTAGTATGGGCATGTAATCAGTGTCGGAACATTGAATAACTCACAAAAGGCTGTTTTTAAATTTGATAAAAGGCGACTGATCCCACCTAATGGGTTCAGGTGCAAGGGCTGCGACCCATAAATCAGCAACTATTGTACCAACAGGGCTGAGTAGGCCCTGAAGCCAGAGAAGGGCCCATTGCCGTGGCGGTGGAGTGCAGGAACCTCCCCACAGATGATTGCTGTGAAAGAGGCAGCATTGGATGTAACAAGTGGAAGTTGCGTGAAGCCTCCCTGTTATTTAGTTGCTGAGACGATGGGTTACCCCTGTATCAGGGAAGAGTCCGAGCTCTGTCCCAAGGAAACCAAGCTGGTAAAACCCCATTTCCTGCATTGCCTGAAATTGCCGCCACTTTGTGTAATATTTTAAGTGACTATGCCTCTCTGCTAAGAACAGTTTTTTGTATTTCCTTTTGGTCGTTTTGCAAACATTACCGGCCTACTAAAAGAAACCTGCATCAAACCTGGGTTTCTTGTCATCATACTGCCAGTAACAATGCAAGGTCAAATACATTAGAAAAATGGACAAAAGTAGATGGTCCAGCGTAGTCAAGTTTAAAACAGAGTGTAGTTCCAAAGTGCCTACGCGTTTCAGACGTATACCACGTCCTTCCTAAAAGCTATCCAGCACAGTGGAGCTGTCCAGCAAAAGTGGTGCTGAAACAGAGAGTCGGTGATAGAACATCACTGCTCTAATAGTAAGTTGTGTACTTACAGCATTGTTTGTTAGATAGTTATCAATGATAGGATGAGGATAACAATGATCCAATTTTACCCTTGAGTAGTGGATAAAGTATTAATGCTTATTTTTGGTTATTAGGCTGTCGGATATGAACCTCTGCAATACTCAAATCGAGATATTAAAACATAAATAGACGCTAAAAAATACATCATTTAAACAGTTTAATACAATACATAAATACATGAACTGGAAAAAAGGGAATTATATACTGGTCTTTAAGTGTAATTGGTGTTGAAAAAAATCTTTGTATAATAAACCGCCATTTGATTAATAAGGAATGTGATGGTGGAGGGACCCGTTGGTACGGACAGTTAGGTGTCATCTGTAAAGGCCGTGAACATTGACAGGTATTATTAATTATTAGACTATATTAAATTCTGCCGATAATTTCATAGATTCTTTTACTAATAATTGAACAATAATTCTGGTCCTGAGAGGGTTAATCTAAGACTGAATAGCTATTAAAAATTATATTAAAAATAAAAGGGGAGTCCTGACTACAAAACAGAGGGTAAAGAACAGAGATGTTCCTCACCTCTGTACCTGAGATATGGTTGTGTTATACTAGATATTGTCTATAGAAGATATACATGTTAAAAACAAATATATTCTGATGTACCAGGAAGATACTATCACACCTCTGCGGGTCTAGAACTCATATCTAGCCTGAGTGTTATCAGTAATTAATATAAATATTAATTACCTGTCTTGTGATTCCTTTCTTTCTGCTGACAGGATTATATGTCATGTTCCTTCTTCTCACTGGGATCAGTCATCTGTAAAGAATCAAAGGTGTGATAATATGTTCCTGATACATGTTACAGACACTTATATGTATAACACACTAGGGCCATAATTATTTATCTCAGGTATAATGTACAAATAGAAAATAAAATAAAAGACGACACTAAGGACCTGTTCACATCACCGCTGCCCTTCCGTTGAGGGATTCCGTCGGAGGTTTCCGTCGGGTTAACCCCTCAAAAATGAAACAAAATAACATGTCCCCCCTTGCCTGTGCTGTATGGCAAAACCCCGTTTTATGGTCAAAAGTAGCATAACAAGTGTATTCTATTGTAAGGCCCCTTGGGTGCCTGGAATTATGGAGCTTATGGGTATATTGTTTATATAGTTTAAATTAATGGTTATTATCAATGTAATCTTAAATGGTTAACACAGTTATTTTTTCTGAGTCGTTATAAAGGGTTACCAGTGCCTAGTAGGCAACAGTTCACAAAAAAGATTCAGGATTGTTACCACACAGGGTCCTCAGTGGTGGAGTGGATGCAACGGCGTGGAAATCCACTTTTTAAGGGATGGCTGGAGTCTGGCAGCTGGTGTCCATTTTCCCAAAGCAAAGGAGCTGAAGAGCCCTTTCCAAAAGCTTATGGACTGTTATTGTTGTCCCATGCTTTTTAGAGGGATGAGTTATCCTCTAAAAATAGTTCCTCCACCCCCCCTTCCCTGCATGTGGCATGGCCAGAAGTTCCCAGCTTGCAGTAAAGTGGTCCGGGGATGTGGGACAGCGCTGGTGTAGAGGAAGGAGGAGTCAGTCCTTACATTGCACCCTCATCTAACAGGTCGATGAGGCTGGGTTCTGCTCTGCCCATGAGGAAGCAGTAGGGGCATGGATGGCTCGAGGTGTGGTGGGAGTATCAGAGATAATATTTTCTGTTTTATTGAATAACTAACTACAATTGTTTTGTTTTTGATTTCACACATAAATTATGTCATTGTAAAGATCAAATGTATTTGTCAGGAAAAAGTCATTTTTGTTTCAGGCTGTTGTATATTACAGGGGGTTAAACTAGTGTTATATTGAGATGTAGTTTTGAACTCTGCTACATTACTTTTGCAGAGTCCACAAAGGGGGGAATGGTGAAGGTTCTGATCAGGTACAATTTTGGTTTGTTTTGAGTTAATTAATTTGGTTTCAGGAGATCTAAAAATGTGTAAGAGACCCCAATGAGTAATCCAGATTAAATGTGTATGAGAGTAACCTAAATTTTGAGGTATTTCTGAGTAGATGGTTCCAGATCTTTCCAGAACAGTAAATATGGCACTGGGTAAGCTGTGCTGTAGTCTCCACCCAATATGAGGTATTGTGTAAGAGACCATCCCCCTCCAGCAAAGTTACACAGGAGGCAGAGGTGACGTCACTCACACGAGTCTTTATGGATTTAGATGAGGGAGAAGGCAGAACAAAAATTGTCTGGACATTGTTAATTTGATGTAAAGTTTTTAGGAATGTTTTATTTTTATTTGTTTTTGTATTAATCAAGTATTTGCAGAACCTGATAAAAGTGAGATTCTCAAAGTATTCTGGATTATCAGATGAGTGTGGAGAAGTGTATAACATTTGGTTTTATTTTAGAGGATGAAGACGCCACCCCTTTGAGATGTTCTATCTATATGTGACATGGGTTTTTAATGTAAATTTGTAATAAAGAGATATTTTATTATACAATATGTACAAGACAGGATACGAGGCACCAGGTAAATCATCCAGAAACCACTCTCACCTTCTTGTTCATCTCAAGGAGCGGAGCTGGAGGTGCTCGCTGAGGCTTGTAACCTGGCAAAGGGTAAGATGGCCGACATATACACTGACTCTAGGTACGCTTTTGGCATCGCCCACAATTATGGGCCCATTGGTAGTAGGAACTTTATTGGATCATCGGGTAAGCCAATTGAGAGAGCGAGAGAGGACAGAACTGACAAAAAGGATATGTGCAGCCAGGTATCAGTAAATTGGATTGTCCCTGGATACAATAATGCCACCACTAGGTTTGTAGCAGCCGGCATGATGTGCGCACGGCATGACATAGGTAAAACAGCAAAGGTACCTGTGAAAAGTGCAGCCCGGCCAGATTACCCGTCCCAGCGACTGCAGAACATACAACTACCCGAGGTAGAAGTGTATGACAATGTGCTCGTGTGTGTAGATCTGTTCTCAGGGGGGCCTGAAGCCCGGCCGGTATCTTCCCCAATGCAGACGTTGTGTGTAAGTGACAGGGGAACAGTGTTATCCCAAGTATTGACCTGATGTTTGTACAATGATAAGATGTTAGCAGTTCTCTAAACGTTGTCCCAAAGTTAGTTTGTTTAATAACTGTATTTAAGAAGTGTTGTTGGAATATTAAATTCTGAAGTTAAGTTTTATGTAAAGTTCTAGACCAGCCTTAGCATTGGACTATTAGAGTCATGCGTCAGATAAAAGGTACAGAAGCGGAATATTCCCATTAGAAAACATTTTTATTTGTTTATTTTTATTTTTGCTGTGAAAGAAAAATTTTAGAGCAGAGAATTCTGTGCAGTGTATATGTGTAAGTATAGATATTTATATAAAGAAGAAGAATCAGTTTGTAGGTATCAGTTTTAGTTACTGACCAGTGTGAACGTTTAACATAAATCTGTCATTATTAATGTTCAAGTTAATTATCTGATTAAGATCAATTACTGATTAGGCTATGAAAAGCTTGTTCTCCGTCGGGTTAACCCCTCAAAAATGAAACAAAATAACATGTCCCCCCTTGCCTGTGCTGTATGGCAAAACCCCATTTTATGGTCAAAAGTAGCATAACAAGTGTATTCTATTGTAAGGCCCCTTGGGTGCCTGGAATTATGGAGCTTATGGGTATATTGTTTATATAGTTTAAATTAATGGTTATTATCAATGTAATTTTTAAATGGTTAACACAGTTATTTTTTCTGAGTCGTTATAAAGGGTTACCAGTGCCTAGTAGGCAACAGTTCTCAAAAAAGATTCAGAATTGTTACCACACAGGGTCCTCAGTGGTGGAGTGGATGCAACGGCGTGGAAATCCACTTTTTAAGGGATGGCTGGAGTCTGGCAGCTGGTGTCCATTTTCCCAAAGCAAAGGAGCTGAAGAGCCCTTTCCAAAAGCTTATGGACTGTTATTGTTGTCCCATGCTTTTTAGAGGGATGAGTTATCCTCTAAAAATAGTTCCTCCACCCCCCCATCCCTGCATGTGGCATGGCCAGAAGTTCCCAGCTTGCAGTAAAGTGGTCCGGGGATGTGGGACAGCGCTGGTGTAGAGGAAGGAGGAGTCAGTCCTTACATTGCACCCTCATCTAACAGGTCGATGAGGCAGGGTTCTGCTCTGCCCATGAGGAAGCAGTAGGGGCATGGATGGCTCGAGGTGTGGTGGGAGTATCAGAGATAATATTTTCTGTTTTATTGAATAACTAACTACAATTGTTTTGTTTTTGATTTCACACATAAATTATGTCATTGTAAAGATCAAATGTATTTGTCAGGAAAAAGTCATTTTTGTTTCAGGCTGTTGTATATTACAGGGGGCTAAACTAGTGTTATATTGAGATGTAGTTTTGAACTCTGCTACATTACTTTCGCAGAGTCCACAAAGGGGGGAATGGTGAAGGTTCTGATCAGGTACAATTTTGGTTTGTTTTGAGTTAATTAATTTGGTTTCAGGAGATCTAAAAATGTGTAAGAGACCCCAATGAGTAATCCAGATTAAATGTGTATGAGAGTAACCTAAATTTTGAGGTATTTCTGTGTAGATGGTTCCAGATCTTTCCAGAACAGTAAATATGGCACTGGGTAAGCTGTGCTGTAGTCTCCCCCCAATATGAGGTATTGTGTAAGAGACCATCCCCCTCCAGCAAAGTTACACAGGAGGCAGAGGTGACGTCACTCACACGAGTCTTTATGGATTTAGATGAGGGAGAAGGCAGAACAAAAATTGTCTGGACATTGTTAATTTGATGTAAAGTTTTTAGGAATGTTTTATTTTTATTTGTTTTTGTATTAATCAAGTATTTGCAGAACCTGATAAAAGTGAGATTCTCAAAGTATTCTGGATTATCAGATGAGTGTGGAGAAGTGTATAACATTTGGTTTTATTTTAGAGGATGAAGACGCCACCCCTTTGAGATGTTCTATCTATATGTGACATGGGTTTTTAATGTAAATTTGTAATAAAGAGATATTTTATTATACAATATGTACAAGACAGGATACGAGGCACCAGGTAAATCATCCAGAAACCACTCTCACCTTCTTGTTCATCTCAAGGAGCGGAGCTGGAGGTGCTCGCTGAGGCTTGTAACCTGGCAAAAGGTAAGATGGCCGACATATACACTGACTCTAGGTACGCTTTTGGCATCGCCCACAATTATGGGCCCATTGGTAGTAGGAACTTTATTGGATCATCGGGTAAGCCAATTGAGAGAGCGAGAGAGGACAGAACTGACAAAAAGGATATGTGCAGCCAGGTATCAGTAAATTGGATTGTCCCTGGATACAATAATGCCACCACTAGGTTTGTAGCAGCCGGCATGATGTGCGCACGGCATGACATAGGTAAAACAGCAAAGGTACCTGTGAAAAGTGCAGCCCGGCCAGATTACCCGTCCCAGCGACTGCAGAACATACAACTACCCGAGGTAGAAGTGTATGACAATGTGCTCGTGTGTGTAGATCTGTTCTCAGGGGGGCCTGAAGCCCGGCCGGTATCTTCCCCAATGCAGACGTTGTGTGTAAGTGACAGGGGAACAGTGTTATCCCAAGTATTGACCTGATGTTTGTACAATGATAAGATGTTAGCAGTTCTCTAGACGTTGTCCCAAAGTTAGTTTGTTTAATAACTGTATTTAAGAAGTGTTGTTGGAATATTAAATTCTGAAGTTAAGTTTTATGTAAAGTTCTAGACCAGCCTTAGCATTGGACTATTAGAGTCATGCGTCAGATAAAAGGTACAGAAGCGGAATATTCCCATTAGAAAACATTTTTATTTGTTTATTTTTATTTTTGTTGTGAAAGAAAAATTTTAGAGCAGAGAATTCTGTGCAGTGTATATGTGTAAGTATAGATATTTATATAAAGAAGAAGAATCAGTTTGTAGGTATCAGTTTTAGTTACTGACCAGTGTGAACGTTTAACATAAATCTGTCATTATTAATGTTCAAGTTAATTATCTGATTAAGATCAATTACTGATTAGGCTATGAAAAGCTTGTTCTCCGTCGGGTTAACCCCTCAAAAATGAAACAAAATAACATGTCCCCCCTTGCCTGTGCTGTATGGCAAAACCCCATTTTATGGTCAAAAGTAGCATAACAAGTGTATTCTATTGTAAGGCCCCTTGGGTGCCTGGAATTATGGAGCTTATGGGTATATTGTTTATATAGTTTAAATTAATGGTTATTATCAATGTAATTTTTAAATGGTTAACACAGTTATTTTTTCTGAGTCGTTATAAAGGGTTACCAGTGCCTAGTAGGCAACAGTTCTCAAAAAAGATTCAGGATTGTTACCACACAGGGTCCTCAGTGGTGGAGTGGATGCAACGGCGTGGAAATCCACTTTTTAAGGGATGGCTGGAGTCTGGCAGCTGGTGTCCATTTTCCCAAAGCAAAGGAGCTGAAGAGCCCTTTCCAAAAGCTTATGGACTGTTATTGTTGTCCCATGCTTTTTAGAGGGATGAGTTATCCTCTAAAAATAGTTCCTCCACCCCCCCTTCCCTGCATGTGGCATGGCCAGAAGTTCCCAGCTTGCAGTAAAGTGGTCCGGGGATGTGGGACAGCGCTGGTGTAGAGGAAGGAGGAGTCAGTCCTTACATTGCACCCTCATCTAACAGGTCGATGAGGCAGGGTTCTGCTCTGCCCATGAGGAAGCAGTAGGGGCATGGATGGCTCGAGGTGTGGTGGGAGTATCAGAGATAATATTTTCTGTTTTATTGAATAACTAACTACAATTGTTTTGTTTTTGATTTCACACATAAATTATGTCATTGTAAAGATCAAATGTATTTGTCAGGAAAAAGTCATTTTTGTTTCAGGCTGTTGTATATTACAGGGGGCTAAACTAGTGTTATATTGAGATGTAGTTTTGAACTCTGCTACATTACTTTCGCAGAGTCCACAAAGGGGGGAATGGTGAAGGTTCTGATCAGGTACAATTTTGGTTTGTTTTGAGTTAATTAATTTGGTTTCAGGAGATCTAAAAATGTGTAAGAGACCCCAATGAGTAATCCAGATTAAATGTGTATGAGAGTAACCTAAATTTTGAGGTATTTCTGTGTAGATGGTTCCAGATCTTTCCAGAACAGTAAATATGGCACTGGGTAAGCTGTGCTGTAGTCTCCACCCAATATGAGGTATTGTGTAAGAGACCATCCCCCTCCAGCAAAGTTACACAGGAGGCAGAGGTGACGTCACTCACACGAGTCTTTATGGATTTAGATGAGGGAGAAGGCAGAACAAAAATTGTCTGGACATTGTTAATTTGATGTAAAGTTTTTAGGAATGTTTTATTTTTATTTGTTTTTGTATTAATCAAGTATTTGCAGAACCTGATAAAAGTGAGATTCTCAAAGTATTCTGGATTATCAGATGAGTGTGGAGAAGTGTATAACATTTGGTTTTATTTTAGAGGATGAAGACGCCACCCCTTTGAGATGTTCTATCTATATGTGACATGGGTTTTTAATGTAAATTTGTAATAAAGAGATATTTTATTATACAATATGTACAAGACAGGATACGAGGCACCAGGTAAATCATCCAGAAACCACTCTCACCTTCTTGTTCATCTCAAGGAGCGGAGCTGGAGGTGCTCGCTGAGGCTTGTAACCTGGCAAAAGGTAAGATGGCCGACATATACACTGACTCTAGGTACGCTTTTGGCATCGCCCACAATTATGGGCCCATTGGTAGTAGGAACTTTATTGGATCATCGGGTAAGCCAATTGAGAGAGCGAGAGAGGACAGAACTGACAACAAGGATATGTGCAGCCAGGTATCAGTAAATTGGCTTGTCCCTGGATACAATAATGCCACCACTAGGTTTGTAGCAGCCGGCATGATGTGCGCACGGCATGACATAGGTAAAACAGCAAAGGTACCTGTGAAAAGTGCAGCCCGGCCAGATTACCCGTCCCAGCGACTGCAGAACATACAACTACCCGAGGTAGAAGTGTATGACAATGTGCTCGTGTGTGTAGATCTGTTCTCAGGGGGGCCTGAAGCCCGGCCGGTATCTTCCCCAATGCAGACGTTGTGTGTAAGTGACAGGGGAACAGTGTTATCCCAAGTATTGACCTGATGTTTGTACAATGATAAGATGTTAGCAGTTCTCTAAACGTTGTCCCAAAGTTAGTTTGTTTAATAACTGTATTTAAGAAGTGTTGTTGGAATATTAAATTCTGAAGTTAAGTTTTATGTAAAGTTCTAGACCAGCCTTAGCATTGGACTATTAGAGTCATGCGTCAGATAAAAGGTACAGAAGCGGAATATTCCCATTAGAAAACATTTTTATTTGTTTATTTTTATTTTTGTTGTGAAAGAAAAATTTTAGAGCAGAGAATTCTGTGCAGTGTATATGTGTAAGTATAGATATGTATATAAAGAAGAAGAATCAGTTTGTAGGTATCAGTTTTAGTTACTGACCAGTGTGAACATTTAACATAAATCTGTCATTATTAATGTTCAAGTTAATTATCTGATTAAGATCAATTACTGATTAGGCTATGAAAAGCTTGTTCTCCACAGGAAGAGTCCAACTGGGAGCGGAAGGCGTTAGAACCAGATTCTAACAGAATGTGGACGGATAAAGGAAGGTAAACCGGTAACACCCAAGGCACTCTTAATGGCACTTGCATTGATGGTGTATGACCTCATATATGCCCCAATACTGCAAGGATCGATTTGGTAAGATCTAATTGGTATGTCCCAGGTTTTACAGCTGTCGCTGCTAAATTCTGTTAGAGCTGTTTGATTTGCCTACAGAACAGTCCTGGCAGACCGGTGCCAACCTTATCATACCCGCCTCCCATGAAGAGAACCGACCTTGAGAGGCCTTCCCAGGTAGAACGAACCAGATCAGAGTAAGAGAAATTGGTTTGAGACACTTGTCAAATAAACATGTGGGATCTGTGTATGTTTCTGTGAGGTGGAGATGTTCTAGGCAATCAGCTGAGATCAAGGTACAAATCCTGCTGAAAGAGTATCACCAAGTGCAAATGAAGTACCCAATAATTACACATCTTCTAGGTGCACTGTCCATTGTAACAGAGAAGTTTTTCCTTTTATATATATATAAAGGTGTTTGATGTCATTTAAGGGCCTGACATTATTGTATGTTAGAACTTAGAACAACGTTTATAGTGTATGCGGATGATGTTATCACCAGATTAGTATTTATTTTAACAATTGACAAAGAGTTGGGGGTCCCCAGCAAGTGGCAGTAAATATGAACTAAAAGACTTTTAACACGATGAACTCCATCACTGAGATGCGGCAGGCGCAGCCTGAGCCACTACAACGCGTTTATCATGATCTGACGGCAGTGTCACAATTCTAAGCGGCCGCCCAGACAAGTAACTTGCCAGAGGAAGAGTACAGATGCGGAGGGTTTGATAGTCACAATACAACTCCACTAATCCGCCTACGTGGGATCTCACCCCAGGCTCACAGCATGAGGTGCTATGTACAGCCTGATGACGTAAACTAAAGGAGACGGTGTCGGACAGATGAGAAGGACCAAACCGAGTCTTGATGACATCAGCAAAGATTAAAGTAAAGACCAAAGACCTGAGTGAATCCGTCAGCAGGATCAAGTGTTTTGATAAGTAAGTGGCTAGGAGGGGGTAATAATAACTCCCCCACTGGACACCAACGTAGTCTGACTTCACAATTGTGTGGGTTACCCTGAGGGTGACAGTCAGTGAAGAGCAGAAGACAGGAGAAGAAGAAGACGATGGTGTACAGGACTGGCAATGAACTGATGGGACCCGAAACCTGAGGGTGATAGCATTATGATTATTAGTTGAGGCCCTATTGTTTATAATGTATGAGCTTTATAATTATAATGTGTGTAAATATGCCACGGTGCTGCAAATTACAATCTGAGGAGTTTTATGTGGAGGTGTGAGGTGAAGGTCACTGTGCTGCCCATGACCTGTTATATCTGCAGGGGTAAAAGTCCCATTAGGACAGTAAGTGACAGTGCGACAGTTGTTACCATTAATAAAATGTAGACCGGATTAATTATATATATATATATATATATATATATATTACAACCAGCAGCGGTTTGTAGATTATATCAAGACAACCATCCTGTATCCAGAGGAGAATAGGGAAAGTTAGGACCACTCCGACACCTTGGAAGTCCAGGTACAAAGGGGGGTTACTCATCAGGAGTAGCTCGTCTCAAGCTGGTGAAGAAATCCAAAACCCCTACCCGCCTGGTTCGAGTGGTCAGTGGTAGGTTGCTAGGCAAGACTCAGGGATAGAGTAATAATATTTTTAGGGGGGACTGTCAGGGATCAATACTATGTATATTGTTTGAAAAATATTATCCTCACACATATGTATATACATTTCAGTTCTTTGTATAATATACTGATATATATAACAAGTTCTTTGTTCATGTCGGACACACCTATGGAAGACACCGCCCCCTGGAATGCAAGAAGAGTGAGTCTGAGAAAATGGTGGGGGCTTGGGCACTCCCACATCTCTGGGGAGGAGGCATGTGTCGCTTTCTGTGTTTCTTTGTTCTGAATAAAAAGTTTTCAGTCTTCCTCCTGACAGAGAGGGAAGCTGTACCAAACATCTGTGTGGTGTACTTCTCTCCAGGCATGCCTTCAGCTTTCAGTTTACCGAGGTGGTTATTCGGTATGAAATACGGACCTGACAGGAGGAGCAGTCCTGTGATTATAATGTGCAGGCAGACTATGGAGGGCAGTCGGTAGCATCAGTGGTGAGACAGGTGTAGACTCCAAAGGGAGTATATTGCCCCCTCCTTGCTGCTGGTGGGAAAGACAGTTGTCATAGGATATGGACGAAGACTGCCTCCTATTGCATCATTGGGATCTGCAGCTGACCACGGTCAAGAGACTGGGCTTGTTTGGGTGGCAAAGGGTGGAGTATAAGCTCTGCCAGTAAAGCCAGTAGGTTAATACCCCGCCTGACTAGATGGTTTGTACAGATTAACCTTTTGTGGCTTATTATTCTGTGGTGTGGCTCCTCTGGGAATTTACCTGTCCACCAATATAGGGGACAAGATCCACAGACGAGAAATTGTGATATTTGGTTTCAGTGGATCACGTAATGGTGGACAAAGAGCGTATTGTAGACAAGAAGCTTAGTTTTGAGAGAGGGTCTGAGAAAAATTTCAAAGTGGTAAAGACCTGTACGATGTAACCTGTCATTTAAAACGAGATAGCCTTGCTGTAAATATCACAGAGACGCTACATAAGTGTCAGGATTGTGAATAGACATGATGTCCTGGCTGGAGGTAATGTATATTCACTTTCAGGACACTTGAGTAACGTTATAATGTGTTTATGTGGCTGCACATAGCGATATAGCTATATCACTATGTGCTGTGTAAATGAATGGGGAGAAGTGTATGACGCTGATTGGTCATTGATTGGTCAGCGCCATACACTTCTCTCCACAACGCCCACTTGGTCAAAAAGTAAAACATGCCCAGTTGTCCATTAAGAAACTCATTAGCATGAAGCTAAAATAGGTCATAACTCCGTCAAAAATGATCGTTTTTCTAAATAAAAAACACTGCTGTAATCTACATTACAGCACCGATCATATTATGTAGAATATAGGCCACTTATAATGTGAGCCCAGAGCTAAGCAGAGCTGGGCAGAGGGCGGTCATGACGGGTCTGGACCTGCAAGGGGTCATTTAGAGGGGTATTTTGGTTATAGGTTGGTGGGTGGGTTTGAGTCAGGAATTGTGCTAGGGGGTTGTGAGCATTGGGGGTGGAGTTAATGGGATGTATATATAGTGGCATAAGCAGGGAAGCCATGTTATGTCTTGAAAATTTTTGTCAAGAATAGATATGTGCAGCCAGTGTCAGGGTAGCTGTTTTCTGGTCAGTTTTAGGGCCTAGAGTTATGGAGGGTTTAGAGCAGTTAATTGCTAGGGTTAGGCAGGCAGGCAGGCAGCTGATAAGGGGCTGGAGTGGGTCCAGGAGCAGCTAGGGGCTTTAGCAGGCTCCCCGGCGGGGCGTCCCCCCAGAGCCTGGCGTTCACGGCCTCTTGAACGCTTGAGCCCCCGGCGCAGACGGAGGAGTGTGACTCCCCCCTTACCTGGTCCCCGGTGGCTGGCGACGGTGGCGTTGTTCCGGTGTCGGGGACTGGAGCCATGGAGGTGTCGGGAGCGGCGGCAGCAGTGGAGAGGCCTGGAGTGAGAGGCCAAGGTGCGGTTCGCCGGGTGTCCAGTCGGGGTCAGCGCAGCACAGTCCATGTGCCTGAGGAGCGACGTGGAGATGGACGTTGAGGGAAGCGGTGGTGCAGAGGCGGGAGCAGACCCCCTCCTTTCCAGTGCAGTGGGCTCGTTCAGGGAGCCTGTCACGAGTTCTTCTGTGGGGCCGGAGGCAAGCCAGGACTCTGCGGCTGTCACGGTAAGTGCCTTCAGCGCTGCTAGAGCGCCATCTGCTGGGTCAGGGGCAAGTGTGCATAGTACACCCGTTAGCATGGGTGATTTGGTGCAATCTAGTCGCCGTTCGGAACATTGCAGTGTCGGTGGTAGGCCGGCGCCACCTGCTGTTCAGGAAAATTATTACATCGTGGTGGCAGGCCTGCGCCACCTCCTGGCCATTTTCTTTATAGCAGCAGTAGTGGTAGGTCTGCACTGACTGCTGAATATGTACAAAATTTGCATCATCCAGCGCCTCCTGAGGGAGACGTTGGCCAGGTGGTAGGTGTTTCGTCTGTTTATTTGCCGTTCCAGGTGTCGTCAGGACGGGAGTCCGGTGTAGAAGCAGCCGATGCTTTGCGGTGGGCACTCGGGGTGCCTAAAATGCTCGGACAGGAGACGGCTTCGGTGGACTCAGGACGGACGGCCCCGTTAGTGTCTGGCGACGGGCAGCCTTCTGGTGAGTCACAGCGTTTACACACCATACACGTGGACAGTAATTTTAGTAATGAGAGTAGTCTAGTGGGGCAAGTACCTGTAGGTTGCGGTTCTACGGGGGATTTGTCAGTCACGAGTGGAGTTTGGGGAAATTTGTTAGATGCGTTACGTCAGTTGTTAGCTTCAGTTGATACTTCTCGTGGGTCACAGCTAGCAGGTCCCGTTGGAGCTTGGTCAGCGCAGGGACAGTTAGAGGGGGGTTCTCGTAGGGAGAGTACTGCGAGTGCTGAGGCAGGCTCTTCGTCATTTAACGCCTTAGATGCCGGGGTCCAGAAGGAGAATGTAGATGGGGCTAATAAGCCCTTGCCAGTTTCGGATACTGCAAAGGGGAGCATGTACATTTGCTTTGAAGGACCATTAGGGGCCCACTTAAAGCCAGAGCTCCGTGAAAAGATTTGGAAAAGGGAGAATTTGGATATTTTTACTTTATTGCCGTTGGAGCGATTTAGTGTGGAACGGTGGGAAAAGGGCAAGGAACATCGTAAGGAGGAGGATGATGAGAGAAGACGGTATAGGCTGATTCCGCGCACATTTGGGAATTGGCTACAAGCTTTTTCCATCATGGCTAGCGTTATAGGGAAGAAATGCATTGTTCCGGTTTATTTTGTTACTTGGATTCCATTTGGGAGGCTTATAGAACGTATGAGGGTACTGCTTGGCTTAAATATGACGAGCAGTTTCGTCAGCATATGGCGGTTCAGTCATCCCTGCGGTGGGATAATAAGGACATAAGCTTTTGGATGCACCTTATGACTACACCAAAGGGGGCTGGTCAGGGGGTCATGTTGAAGTCTCGAGTTTGCATAACCCCTTTCAGTCCTCACCCGGCGGGTCTAGATCAGCGGGTTCATCGGGGAGTTTTAAGAAAGGGGTCTGCTGACTCTACAACGAGAGCACCTGTAAATGAGGAACTAATTGTGTCTATAGACACGAATGTGCCGGGTGTGGGGGTGGTAACCACCCCGTCTTCAAGTGTTTTAAGCGGGCACGAGGAGGCACGACGAAGCCAGGGGATGGTTCTGCTAAAGGAGGTGAGTCCAGTAAACCTCAACGCTATGACGCCTTAGCTAAAGAGGTACCCCGACAATGAGAGGGCGCAGCTGTTATTGAAAGGTTTTGGGGACGGATTTAGGATTCCGTTCTCCGCGGGGGTGGGTGTTTTGATGGCTAATAATCTGCGTTCGGTGCGGGATCATCCAGAAGTGGTACGAGACAAGTTGCGGAAGGAAGTTTTGTTGGGTAGAATGTTAGGCCCCTTTTCTGATGTTCCTATTTCCAATTTGCGTGTCTCCCCGCTGGGGATTGTCCCCAAGAAGGAGGCGGGCAAATTTCGGCTTATACATCAATTATCTTATCCGAAGGGTTCTTCGGTAAATGATGATATTGATGAGTCTTTGGCGCGGGTTTCCTATACGTCATTTGATGAGGCGGTTCGTTTGGTTAGGACGGCGGGGCAAGGGGCGCTTATGGCTAAGGTGGATGTGGAGTCTGCATTTCGCCTTTTGCCGGTGCACCCAGAATCCATGCACTTGCTGGGGTGCTCGTTTGATGGCCTTTTTTATATTGATAGGTGCCTTCCTATGGGGTGCTCTATTTCTTGTGCCTATTTCGAAGCCTTCAGCACATTTTTGGAGTGGGTGGTCCATGAACGAGCCGGCTCTAAATCAGTTATTCATTATTTGGATGACTTCTTTTGTGTGGGCCCTGCGGCTCGGCCGTCGTGTGCAATATTGTTATGGGCAGTGATGGATGTTTTTGTTGACTTTGGGGTTCCGTTGGCGTTTGAAAAAACCGAAGGACCAACCACTACGATCTGTTTTTTGGGAATTGAAATTGATTCCCAGGCAATGGAATGTAGGTTGCCAAGGCAAAACTTATTCATCTGCGAGCAACGGTGCAGGAGGCTCTGGTGAGAACAAAAATCACCCTGCGGCTCCTGCAATCTTTATTGGGGAAACTCAATTTTGCCTGTAGAATTATGCCCATGGCCCGTGTTTTTTGTAGGCGCTTAGCACAAGCAACTGCTGGTGTTAGATGTCCCCACCATTTTATTCGCCTTGGCAAGGAGCATAAGGCGGATTTGAGGGTTTGGGATTCCTTTTTGGTAGAATATAACGGCAGATCATTACGGATTGCAGAGGGAATTTTGAATGTGGAGATGCAATTGTGTACTGATGCTTCCGCTTCTATCGGTTTCGGGGCATATTTTCAGGGAAAATGGTTTGTTGGTACTTGCCCACTAGAGTGGAGGGAGTGTGGTTTGACGGGTAATCTTTGTTTTCTGGAATTGTTTCCCATTCTTGTTGCGGTGGAAATTTGGGGACAGCTTTTGTCCAATCGGTCAGTGGTTTTTCACTGTGATAACATGGTGGTCGTGCGCGCTATTAATAGTTTGTCCGCCAATTCCCCCCCCCCCCCCCCCGGTGATCACAGTGCTACGCCAGTTGGTCCTGCTGTGTTTGAGATGGAACATTCTATTTAGGGCTCATCATGTTCCAGGAGTTTCCAATGACATTGCAGATGCTTTATCTCGATTGCAGTGGGATAGTTTCCGTTGGCTAGCTCCAGAGGCGGAGAGGGATCCGATTTATTGCCCCAAGCACCTTTGGAGGGTGGTGTCGCTCGTCTGATATGGTGGGCGAAGCGTTCGCTGGCCCCTGCTACGTGGGATGATTATACCACGATCTGGGTGAGATGGTTCCAGCTGGAGGATTTGTGGTGTAGTCAAGGGAGTCCTTTTAGTGCCTTAGAGGGGATGTTTTGTTTTTTGTTATCTCTTATGGAGAGTGGATCTTCAGCTTCCTCTGTTGTTAAGTCGGTAGCGGCACTTTCCTTTTTCTTTAAGTTAATTGGTTGTACGGATGTTACTAAGCATTTTTTGATACGGCGGGCTCTGCAGGGTTTTCAAAAAGGGCATGTCGGGCAGGATAAGCGTGGGCCCGTGTCTTTTGCAATGTTGGAGGGACTTTATTCTCAGTTGCACAGGATATCCCATTCAGATTATGAGAGGTTGTTGTTTCAATTGGCTTTCTCTTGGGCTTTCTATGGGGCTTTTAGGGTTGGCGAATTGGTTAGTCCCTCAAAACGGGTGCAGGGCGGTATTCAAGTAACCAATGTGTTTTTTTCAGGATAGTGTGTTGAGAATAATGTTGTATCATTCAAAAACTGACAGGAATGGAAAAGGTTTTGAGATTTGTTTGACTAAAATTCATGAGGGGGAATCGTGCCCAGAGGGGTGTTTTCTGCGTTTCATGGCTGTGTGTCCTCAGGGATTTTCCTCTGTGCTGGTGCATGCGGATGGTTCAGCGTTGTCCAGATATCAATTTATTACTGTCTTTAAGAAGTGCGTACAAGGGTTGGGCCTTTCACATCTGGATTACAGCTCTCGTTCTTTTAGGATTGGAGCTGCTACAGAGGCTTCTCGTTTTGGGCTCGACACTGCTTCAGTTAAGAGGATTGGCCGCTGGGAGTCCAGCCGCTTTCATTCCTATGTTAGGCTGCATTTGCTGGAATGTTGATTTCTTTATCTTGGGTTTATTTTGTGTGGGGGGGATGTCATTCTTTTTCTGTGTGACTAATTTTCTGTTGCTTTCAGGTTCTGCCAAATGTGTGGTTTGGCTTCTTGGCCATTCCTATATTTACTGGGCTGAAAGGAGTGCCCGTGTGCGTCCGAATGGTAGGTATTTGGGTTTAGATCCGGATGAGGTGGAGGTACACTGGTTCGAAGTTTGTAGCCTGACCAGGGATCAGGTAAGGCCTTTGTTTCAGGATGCGGTTAGGTCCTGGGGTCTACCTGACATCTTGATAATTCATGTAGGGGGTAATTACATCGGGAGTTATCCCATGCGGAACCTCATTAAGAACATTAAGAGGGACTTCTTATGTTTTGTAGACATCCATCCTGGGCTTTTGATTATCTGGTCCGAAATTGTACAGCGTGTAAAATGGCGCAATGCGCAGTCAGTCTCGGCACTGAATAGGACCAGAGTTAAGATCAATAAGACAGTGGCCAAGTTTATTCGCCTAAATGGTGGGTTGGTAGTTCATCACCGACTGTTGGAGGATCGGGGCGCGTACATTGGAAAGGATGGGGTTCACTTAACGGATGTGGGCCTGAATGTTTTTAATTTTGGCCTCCAAGAAGGCCTGGAGTTGGGTTTTCAAGTGTGGCGGCGCATGAAAATTTAAGGAGTCAAGTTTCATGCTGTGGCGGGTCCATGGCAACGCTATTTATGTTTTTATATATTGCTGTCTTTGACACAATATATTGGTTTTATTTTAAAGCTATGGATTTGGGCTTCTCTAAGGGGCGGACCCGGGGAAGCGTGGTGCTTTAGCATACTCGTGGTGACGCCACTGTAGCTTATATGGTCACGGCTAGTGGTTTAAGGGTATTGCTTAATTTATGTATTGGAGGTTGTCAAGGACTTAGCCACATAATGTTAATATGTTAATTATGTTTATGATATGTTTATACTTTTTTTTTATATATTCTCAGGTTCTGTGAAAGAAGTCATCTAATAAAACTGTGACAAGCACCTTCCAATTTTAATTGTTTCGTTGTATATTTATTAGATAGGAGGGTGTTTGTGTGGCCCCTTGTCGCCCTTGTACCGTCATGTGAGCCCAGAGCTAAGCAGAGCTGGGCAGAGGGCGGTCATGACGGGTCTGGGCATGCAAGGGGTCATTTAGAGGGGTATTTTGGTTATAGGTTGGTGGGTGGGTTGGAGTCAGGAATTGTGCTAGGGGGTTGTGAGCATTGGGGGTGGAGTTAAGGGGATGTTTATATAGTGGGATAAGCAGGGAAGCCATTTTATGGCTTGAAAAATTTTGTCCCGCCTGCCCTCCCGTTAATTTTTCTTTTGAGCGGAGATGAGCGGTCACTATAAGCATATACACTTCTATTGCAATGCTGCCACCTAGTGGCCAGGAAGCATTTTTATGTGTTGTTTTAGTCACAGAACCCGTGCTTACATGTTCTGAGCTGTGCAGATGCTCACGTCAGTAAAGCTCACTGCTATGTAACACTATTCAGACAATGGTGGCTGACCCTGTTTATTGCAGGCACCGGGAAAACCGGCTCGGGCACTGTCTTTAATATTTACTTTAGTGTGCAAGAACAGTGTAGTATGGGCAAGTAATCAGTGTCGGAACATTGAATAACTCACAAAGGGGCTGTTTTTAAATTTGATAAAAGGCGACTGTTCCCACCTAATGGGCTCAGGTGCAAGGGCTGCGACCCATAAATCAGCAACTATTGTGCCAGTAGGGCTGAGTAGGCCCTGAAGCCAGAGAGGGCCCATTGCTGTGGCGGTGCAGTGCAGGAACCTCCCCACAGATGATTGCTGTGAAAGAGGCAGCAATGGATGTAACAAGTGGAAGTTGCGTGAAGCCTCCCTTTTATTTAGTTGCTGAGACGATGGGTTACCCCTGTATCAGGGAAGAGTCCGAGCTCTGTCCCAAGGAAACCAAGCTGGTAAAACCCCATTTCCTGCATTGCCTGAAATTGCCGCCATTTTGTGTAATATTTTAAGTGACTGTGCCTCTCTGCTAAGAACAGTTTTTTGTATTTCCTTTTGGTCGTTTTGCAAACATTACCGGCCTACTAAAAGAAACCTGCATCAAACCTGGGTTTCTTCTCATCATACTGCCAGTAACAATGCAAGGTCAAATACATTACTCGTCCTCACTAGCCTCCCCTCATGCCAAATTTTATGGGCAAAAGGACCATAACAATTATATTCTATTGGAAATAAAAGGTTGATTTCTGACTTTAGGGAACAGAGGGTAAAATAATAGACATGTTCCTCACCTCTGTACCTGAGATATGGTTGTGTTATACTAGATATTGTCTATAGAAGATATACATGTTAAAAACACATATATTCTGATGTATCAGGAAGATACTATCACACCTCTGCGGGTCTAGAACTCATATCTAGCCTGAGTGTTATCAGTAATTAATATAAATATTAATTACCTGTCTTGTGATTCCTTTCTTGCTGCTGACAGGGTTATATGTCACGTTCCTTCTTCTCACTGGGATCCGTCATCTGTAAAGAATCAAAAGTGTGATAATATGTTCCTGATACATGTTATAGACACTTATATGTATAACACACTAGGGCCATAATTATTTATCTCAGGTATAATGTACAAATAGAAAATAAAGAAAAAGACGACACTAAGGACCTGTTTACATCACCGCTGCCCTTCCGTTGAGGGATTCCGTCGGAGGTTTCCGTCGGGTTAACCCCTCAAAAATGAAACAAAATAACATGTCCCCCCTTTCCTGTGCTGTATGGCTAAACCCCGTTTTATGGTCAAAAGTAGCATAACAAGTGTATTGTATTGTAAGGCCCCTTGGGTGCCTGGAATTATGGAGCTTATGGGTATATTGTTTATATAGTTTAAATTAATGGTTATTATAAATGTAATCTTAAATGGTTAACACAATTATTTTGTCTGAGTCGTTATAAAGGGTTACCAACGGCATGGAAATCCACTTTTTAAGGGATGGCTGGAGTCTGGCAGCTGGTGTCCATTTTCCCAAAGCAAAGGAGCTGAAGAGCCCTTTCAAAAAGCTTATGGACTGTTCTTGTTGTCCCATGCTTTTTAGAGGGATGAGTTATCCTCTAAAAATAGTTCCTCCACCCCCCCTTCCCTGCATGTGGCATGGCCAGAAGTTCCCAGCTTGCAGTAAAGTGGTCTGGGGATGTGGGACAGCGCTGGTGTAGAGGAAGGAGGAGTCAGTCCTTACATTGCACCCTCATCTAACAGGTCCATGAGGCAGGGTTCTGCTCTGCCCATGAGGAAGCAGTAGGGGCATGGATGGCTCGAGGTGTGGTGGGAGGAGCAGTCCTGTGATTATAATGTACAGGCAGACTATGGAGGGCAGTTGGTAGCATCAGTGGTGAAACAGGTGTAGACTCCAAAGGGAATTTATTACCCCCTCCTTGCTGCTGGTGGGAGAGACCGTTGTCATAGGATACGGAGGAAGACTGCCTCCTATTGCATCATTGGGATCTGCAGCTGACCACGGTCAAGAGACTGGTCGTCCAGCTGCTGGAAGAATCTTGGAGGCACCCTTGGGTGATGCCAGGATTCCTGTGAGTGGTGAGTCACCTTCATGTTTGGCTGCGTAGTCAAGCACAAATGTGTTGACGGATGAGGATTTGTTCTCTGTTTTAAAGGACAACTTGGGCTTGTTTTGGTGACAAAGGGTGGAGTATAAGCTCTGCCAGTAAAGCCAGTAGGTAAATACCCCGCCTGACTAGATGGTTTGTACAGATTAACCTTTTGTAGCTTATTACTCTGTGGAGTGGCTCCTCTGGGAATTTACCTGTCCACCAATATAGGGGACAAGATCCACAGACGAGAATTTGTGATATTTGGTTTCAGTGGATCACGTAATGGTGGACAAAGAGTGTATTGTGGACAAGAAGCTTAGTTTTGACAGAGGGTCTGAGAAAAATTCCAAAGTGGTAAAGACCTGTACGATGTAACCTGTCATTTAAAATGAGATTACGCTTGCCTTGCTGTAAATATCACAGAGACGCTACATAAGTGTCAGGATTGTAAATAGACATGACATCGTGGCTGGAGGTAATGTATATTTACTGTCAGGACACTTGAGTAATGTCATAGTGTGTTTATGTGGCTGCACATAGCGATATAGCTATATTGCTATGTGCTGTGTAAATGAATGGGGAGAAGTGTATGACGCTGAATGGTCACTGATTGGTCAGCATCATACACTTCTCTCCACAATACCCACTTGGTCAAAAAGTAAAACATGCCCAGTTGTCCATTAAGAAACTCATTAGCATGAAGCTAAAATAGGTCATAACTCTGTCAAAAATGATTGTTTTTCTAAATAAAAAAACACTGCTGTAATCTACATTACAGCACGATCATATTATGTAGAATATAGGCCACTTATAATGTGAGCCCAGACCTAAGCAGAGCTGGGCAGAGGGCGGTCATGATGGGTCTGGGACTGCAAGGGGTCATTTAGAGGGGTATTTTGGTTATAGGTTTGTGGGTGGGTTTGAGTCAGGAATTGTGCTAGGGGGTTGTGAGCATTGGGGGTGGAGTTAATGGGATGTATATATAGTGGGATAAGTAGGGAAGCCATGTTATGGCTTGAAAATTTTTGTCAAGAATAGAGGTGTGCAGCCAGTGTCAGGGTAGCTGTTTTCTGGTCAGTTTTAGGGCCTAGAGTTATGGAGGGTTTAGAGCAGTTAATTGTTAGGGTTAGGGAGGAGGCAGCTGATAAGGGGCTGGAGTGGGTCCAGGAGCAGATAGGGGCTTTAGCAGATAGGGCCCGGCGTTCACAGCCTCCTGAACGCTTGAGCCCCTCTGCTTCCCCAGCCCCCCGGCGCAGACGGAGGAGTGTGACTCCCCGCTTACCTGTTTCCGCGGTAGTGGTCCCTGGTTTGACAGATCCGGTGGCTGGCGACGATGGCGTTGTTCCGGTGTCGGGGACTGGAGCCATGGTGGTGTTGGGAGCGGTGGCAGCAGTGGAGACGCCTGGAGTGAGAGGTCGAGGTACGGTTCGCCGGGTGTCCAGTCGGGGTCAGCGCAGCACAGTCCGTGTGCCTGAGGAGCGACGTGGAGATGGATGTCGAGGGTAGCGGTGGGGCAGCGGCGGGGAGCAGTCCCCCTCCTTTCCTGTGCGGTGGGCTCGTTCAGCGAGCCTGTCAGGAGTTCTTCTGTGGGGCCGGAGGCAAGCCAGGACTCTGCGGCTGTCACGGTGAGTGTCTTCAGCGCTGCTAGAGCGCCATCTGCTGGGTCAGGGGCCAGTGTGCATAGTACACCCGTTAGCATGGGTGATTTGGCGCCATCTAGTGGCCGTTAGGAACATTGCAGTGTCGGTGGTAGGCCGGCGCCACCTGCTGTTCGGGAAAATTACTACATCGGTGGTGGCAGGCCTGCGCCACCTCCTGGCCATTTTCGTTATAGCAGCAGTAGTGGTAGGTCTGCACTGACTGCTGAATATGTACAAAATTTGCATCATCCAGCGCCTCCTGAGGGTGACGTTGGCCAGGTGGCAGGTGTTTCGTCTGTTTATTTGCCGTTCCAGGTGTTGTCGGGACGGGAGTCCGGTGTAGAAGCGGCCGATGCTTTGCGGCGGGCACTCGGGGTGCCTAGGATGCTCGGTCAGGAGACGGCTTCAGTGGATTTAGGACGGACGGCCCCGTTAGTGTCTGGCGACGGGCAGCCTTCTGATGAGTCACAGCGTTTACACACCATACACGTGGGCAGTAATTTTAGTAATGAGAGTAGTCTAGTGGGGCAAGTACCTGTAGGTTGCGGTTCTACGGGGGATTTGTCAGTCACGAGTGGAGTTTGGGGAAATTTGTTAGATGGGTTACGTCAGTTGTTAGCTTCAGTTGATACTTCTCGTGGGTCACAGCTAGCAGGTCCCATTGGAGCTTGGTCAGCGCAGGGACAGTTAGAGGGGGATTCTCGTAGGGAGAGTACTGCGAGTGCTGAGGCAGGCTCTTCGTCATTTAACGCCTTAGATGCTGGGGTCCAGACGGAGAAGGTAGATGGGGCTAATAAGCCCTTGCCAGTTTTGGATACTGCAAAGGGGAGCATGTACATTTGCTTTGAAGGTCCATTAGGGGCCCACTTAAAGCCAGCGATCCGTGAAAAGATTTGGAAAAGGGAGAATTTGGATATTTTTACTTTATTGCCATTGGAGCGATTTAGTGTGGAACGGTGGGAAAAGGGCAAGGAACATCGTAAGGAGGAGGATGAGGAGAGAAGACGATATAGGCTGATTCTGCGCACATTTGGGAATTGGCTACATGCTTTTTCCATCATGGCTAGTGTTATAGGGGAGAAATGGCCAGAACATTGTTCCGGTTTATTTTGTTACTTGGATTCTATTTGGGAGGCTTATAGAACGTATGGGGGTACTGCTTGGCTTAAATATGACGAGCAGGTACGTCAGCGTATGGCGTTTCAGTCATCCCTGCGGTGGGATCATAAGGACATAAGCCTTTGGATGCGCCTTATGACTACACCAAAGGGGGCTGGTCAGGAGGGTCATGTTGAAGTCGCGGGTTTGCATAACCCCTTTCAGTCCTCACCCGGCGGGTCTAGATCAGCGGGTTCATCGGGGAGTTTTAAAAAAGGGGTCTGCTGACTCTACAACGAGAGCACCTGTAAATGGGGAACTAATTGTGTCTATAGACACGAATGTGCCGGGTGTAGGGGTGGTAACTACCCCGTCTTCAAGTGTTTTAAGCGGGCACGACGAAGCCAGGGGATGGTTCTGCTAAAGGGGGTGAGTCCAGTGAACCTCGACGCTATGACGCCTTGGCTAAAGAGGTACCCCGACAATGAGAGGGCGCAGCTGTTATTGAAAGGTTTTGGGGACGGATTTAGGATTCCGTTCTCCCCGGGGATGGGTGTTTTGATGGCTAATAATCTGTGTTCGGTGCGGGATCATCCAGAAGTGGTACGAGACAAGTTGCTGAAGGAAGTTTTGTTGGGTAGAATGTTAGGCCCCTTTTCTGATGTTCCTATTTCCAATTTGCGTGTCTTCCCGCAGGGGGTTGTCCCCAAGAAGGAGGCGGGCAAATTTTGGCTTATACATCATTTATCTTATCCGAAGGGTTCTTCGGTAAATGATGATATTGATGAGTCTTTGACGCGGGTTTCCTATACGTCATTTGATGAGGCGGTTCATTTGGTTAGGACGGCGGGGCAAGGGGCGCTTATGGCTAAGGTGGATGTGGAGTCATTTTGCCTTTTGCCGGTGCACCCAGAATCCATGCACTTGCTGGGGTGCTCATTTGATGGCCTTTTTTATATTGATAGGTGCCTTCCTATGGGGTGCTCTATTTCTTGTGCCTATTTCGAAGCCTTCAGCAAGTTTTTGGAGTGGGTGGTCCGTGAACGAGCCGACTCTAAAGAAGTTATTCTTTATTTGGATGACTTCTTTTGTGTGTGCCCTGCGGCTCGGCCGTCGTGTGCAATATTGTTATGGGCAGTGATGGATGTTTTTGTTGACTTTGGGGTTCCGTTGGCATTTGAAACAACAGAAGGACCAACCACAACAATCTGTTTTTAGGGAATTGAAATTGATTCCCAGGCAATGGAATGTAGGTTGCCAAGGCAAAACTTATTCATCTGCGAGCAACGGTGCAGGAAGCTCTGGTGAGAACAAAAATCACCCTGCGGCTCCTGCAATCTTTATTGGGGAAACTCAATTTTGCCTGTAGAATTATGCCCATGGCCCGTGTTTTTTGTAGGCGCTTAGCACAAGCAACTGCTGGTGTTAGATGTCCCCACCATTTTATTCGCCTTGGCAAGGAGCATAAGGCGGATTTGAGGGTTTGGGATTCCTTTTTGGTAGAATATAACGGCAGATCATTACGGATTGCAGAGGGAATTTCGAATGTGGAGATACAATTGTGTACTGATGCTTAAGGTTCTATCGGTTTTGGGGCGTATTGTCAGGGAAAATGGTGTGTTGGTACTAGGCCACTAGAGTGGAGGGAGAGTGGTTTGACGGGTAATCTTTGTTTTCTGGAGTTGTTTCCCATTCTTGTTGCGGTGGAAATTTGGGGACCGCTTTTGTCCAATCGGTCAGTGGTTTTTCACTGTGGTAACAAGGCTATTTAGGGCTCATCATGTTCCTGGAGTTTCCAATGACATTGCGGATGCTTTATCTCGATTGCAGTGGGATCGTTTCCGTTGGCTACCTCCAGAGGCGGAGAGGGATCCGGTTTCTTGCCCCGAGCACCTTTGGAGAGGGTGGTGTCGCTCGTCTGATATGGTGGGCGAAGCGTTCGCTGGCCCCTGCTACGTGGGATGCTTATACCAAGATCTGGGTGAGATGGTTCCAGCTGGAGGATTCGTGGTGTAGTCAAGGGAGTCCTTTTAGTGCCTTAGAGGGGATGTTTTGTTTTTTGTTATCTCTTATGGAGAGTGGATCTTCAACTTCCTCTGTTGTTAAGTCGGTAGCGGCACTTTCCTTTTTCTTTAAGTTAATTGGTTGTACGGATGTTACTAAGCATTTTTTGATACGGCGGGGTCTGCAGGGTTTTCAAAAAGGGCATGTCGGGCCGGATAAGCGTGGGCCGGTGTCTTTTGCAATGTTGGAGGGACATTTTCTCAGTTGCACAGGATATCCCATTCAGATTATGAGAGGTTGTTGTTTCAATTGGCTTTCTCTTGGGCTTTCTATGGGGCTTTTAGGGTTGGCGAATTGGTTAGTCCCTCAAAACGGGTGCAGGCCGGTATTCAAGTAACCAATGTGTTTTTTTCAGGATAGTGTGTTGAGAATAATGTTGTATCATTCAAAAACTGACAGGAATGGAAAAGGTTTTGAGATTTGTTTGACTAAAATTCATGAGGGGGAATCGTGCCCAGTGGGGTGTTTTCTGCGTTTCATGGCTGTGTGTCCTCAGGGATTTTCTTCTTTGCAGGTACATGCGGATGGTTCAGCGTTGTCCAGATATCAATTTATTGCTGTCTTTAAGAAATGCGTACAAGGGTTGGGCCTTTCACATCTGGATTACAGCTCTCATTCTTTTAGGATTGGAGCTGCTACTGAGGTTTCTCGTTTTGGGCTCGACACTGCTTCAGTTAAGAGGATTGGCCGCTGGGAGTCCAGCCGCTTTCGTTCCTATGTTAGGCTGCATTTGCTGGAATGTTGATTTCTTTATCTTGGGTTTATTTTGGGGGGGGGATGTCATTCTTGTTCTGTGTGACTAATTTTCTGTTGCTTTCAGGGTCTGCAAAATGTGTGGTATGGCTTCTTGGCCATTCCTATATTTACTGGGCTGAAAGGCGTGCCCGTGTGCGTCCAAATGGTAGATATTTGTGTATAGATCCCGTTGAGGTGGAGGTACACTGGTTCGGAGTTCGTGGCCTGACCTGGGATCAGGTAAGGCCTTTGTTTCAGGATGCTGTTAGGTCCTGGGGTCTACCTGATATCTTGATAATTCATGCAGGGGTTAATGACATCGGGAGTTATCCCATGCGGAACAACATTAAGAGGGACTTCTTATGTTTTGTAGACACCCATCCTGGGCTTTTGATTATCTGGTCCGAAATTGTACAGCGGTTAAAATGGCGCAATGCGCAGTCAGTGTCGGCTCTGAATGGGACCAGAGTTAAGATTAATAAGACAGTGGGCAAGTTTGTTCGCCTAAATGGTGGGTTGGTAGTTCATCACCGACTATTGGAGGATCGGGGTGCGTACATTGGAAAGGATGGGGTTCACTTAACGGATGTGGGCCTGGATGTTTTTAATTTTGGCCTCCAAGAAGGCCTGGAGTTGGGGTTCCAAGTGTGGCGGCGCATGAAAATTTAAGGAGTCAAGTTTTCATGCTGTGGCGGGTCCTTGGCAACGCTATTTATGTTTTTATATATTGCTGTCTTTGACACAATATATTGGTTTTATTTTAAAGTTATGGATTTGGGCTTCTCTAAGGGGCGGACCCTGGGAAGCGTGGTGCTTTAGCATACCCGTGGTGACGCCACTGTAGCTTATATGGTCACGGCTAGTGGTTTAAGGGTATTGCTTTATTTATGTTTTGGAGGTTGTCAAGGACTTAGCCACATAATGTTAATATGTTAATTATGTTTATGATATGTTTATACTTGTTTTTTATATATTCTCAGGTTCTGTAAAATAAATCATCTAATAAAGCTGTGACAAGCACCTTCCAATTTTAATTGTGTTGTTGTATATTTATTAGATAGGAGGGTGTTTGTGTGGCCCCTTGTCGCCCTTGTACCGTCATGTGGTGACAGAGCCTCTTTAAGGGTTCACGGTTATGGCTCATTTTTTTTGTCAGTGCTTCCCTGAAAAGGGCGCTGTACTCTTTGCATGCTTAGATAATGTAGCATATTTAGTGCACACAAGCTGCATGGAGGTGCAGCTTGGTGGTGCTATGATGAGAAATTCAGGTGTCGTTTGTCATTATGTCCGGAGATTGGCTGGGCATCCAAGGCAATCAGTGTTTGGAATCAGCTCATCCTGTATCAGCGACATCCTCAATCCTCTCTAGGAGTAATTTCCTCTAGATCGTATCCTTGGGCATTGGCTAGAGTGCCCAAACAGGACTCTCCATGCACATGATTGATGTGATAGAGACAGTGTTGAATATAACAGGTGGAAGTTGCCTGGGGCCTCCCTACGATTGAGTTGCTGAGGCGGTGGGTGGAAGTTGCCTGGACCTCCCCATAAAAGCGATAAGGGATGTTGAAGGGTAAGAAAGAGGAAAAGCCCCGATTTGAAGTGGATGTTAGTACTGTATCAGTGAGGAGCCCAAGCTCCGTCCAAAGGTAGGCAAGCTGGTGAGCCACCATTGCCTGCATTGGCTGAAATTGTGGCCATTTTGTACAGATTTTAGCCTACTAAAAGGATTTGCATAAAATCTGGTATTCTTTTCATCATTTCATGACTAACAATGGGCGCACTTAACTGATACCCGCTCCTAAACTTTTTGGCATAGTTGGCAGGATAGTCACAGCCCAGGAAAGATGGCATGCCGTATGGAGTGCCCAAGGAGTGAGCAGAGGGCACGGCAGGAAGGTTTACATGATGAATTTCACAGAGAGTATAGTCGGAGTTCCATTGGAGGGTAAGCTAGTGCCGGAGTTGCAGTCATGAGTACGCTCTTGCCAAGTGCACCTTTGGCTGCATTTCAGTAACTGTAATGAGCCACAAGGAAGCTTTCAAGAGGCGGGTAGAGAGGAGTCTCCCAGCAAGAGAAAGACAAGAGGCTGTGCATGAGACTGAGACAAAGAAGGGAGTCCTGGGACCTTGAGTATGAGACTGCAATTGTTAAGTATGTGCCTCGCCTGTGAGAGACTGTAACCACTAAGCTTTGAACCTGAGGCCCAAGTAATTTTGAAGAGGGCCTGAACTGAGTCTAACAGGGCCTTCAGAGACTGTCGGAAGAAGGCCCAATTTGTGTGAAAGGAATCGGTGTTTTTGTTTCAGTTATTTTAGTTGCTTATTTTTCCTGGTGCCGGGAATGGCACCGAATAAGGCAAGGGGGCAATGAAAGGTATGGAAGGGAGTCTCCCCTATTCAAGAGAAGAGTCGTATGGAGTAATGTAGAGATAGATTTTGCTGTCTCTTTCAATTCTTTTGTGTTATGCATGTTTAACACTGTATTTCCTTTATAGGTCCAGGACTAGAGGAGATGAGCGGTCACTATATGCATATATACTTCCATTGCGATGCTGCCACCTAGTGGCCAGGAAGCATTTTTATGTGTTGTTTTAGTCACAGGACTACATGTTCTGAGCTGTGCAGATGCTCACGTCAGCAAAGCTCGCTGCTATGTAACACTGTTCAGACAATGGTGGCTGACCCTGTTTATTGCAGGCACCGGGAATACCGGCTCGGGCACTGTCTTTAACATTTACTTTAGTGTGCAAAAACAGTGTAGTATGGGCAAGTAATCAGTGTCGGAACATTGAATAACTCACAAAAGGCTGTTTTTAAATTTGATAAAAGGCGACTGTTCCCACCTAATGGGTTCAGGTGCAAGGGCTGCGACCCATAAATCAGCAACTATTGTGCCAACAGGGCTGAGTAGGCCCTGAAGCCAGAGAAGGGCCCATTGCTGTGGCGGTGGAGTGCAGGAACCTCCCCACAGATGATTGCTGTGAAAGAGGCAGCATTGGATGTAACAAGTGGAAGTTGCGTGAAGCCTCCCTGTTATTTAGTTGCTGAGACGATGCGTTACCCCTGTATCAGGGAAGAGTCCGAGCTCTGTCCCAAGGAAAGAACAGTTTTTTGTATTTCCTTTTGGTCGTTTTGCAAACATTACCGGCCTACTAAAAGAAACTTGCATCAAACCTGGGTTTCTTGTCATCATACTGCCAGTAACAATGCAAGGTCAAATACATTAGAAAAATGGACAAAAGTAGATGGTCCAGCGCAGTCAAGTTTAAAACAGAGCGTAGTTCCAAAGTGCCTACGCGTTTCAGACGTATACCACATCCTTCCTAAAAGCTATCCAGCACAGTGGAGCTGTCCAGCAAAAGTGGTGCTGAAACAGAGAGCCGGTGATAGAACATCACTGCTCTAATAGTAAGTTGTATACTTACAGCATTGTTTGATAGATAGTTATCAAAGATAGGATGAGGGATAACAATGATCCAATTTTATCCTTGAGTAGTGGATAGAGTATTAATGCTTATTTTTGTTCATTAGGCTCTCGGATATGAACCTCTGCAATACTCAAATCGAGATATTAAAACATAAATAGACACTAAAAAATACATCATTTAAACAGTTAAAGGCAATACATGAACTAGAAAAAAGGGAATTATATACTGGTCTTTAAGGGTAATTGGTGTTGAAAAAAATCTTTGTATACTAAACCGCCATTTGATTAATAAGGAATGTGATGGGCGAGGGACCCCTTGGTACGGACAGTTAGGTGTCATCTGTAAAGGCCGTGAACATTGACAGGTAATATTAATTATTAGACCATATTCAATTCTGCCGATAATTTCATAGATTCTTTTACTAATAATTGAACATTAATTCTGGTCCTGAAAGGGTTAATCTAAGACTGAATAGCTATTAAAAATTATATTAAAAATAAAAGGGGAGTACTGACTACAAAACAGAGGGTAAAGAACAGAGATGTTCCTCACCTCTGTACCTCAGATATGGTTGTGTTATACTAGATATTGTCTATAGAAGATATACATGTTAAAAACACATATATTCTCATGTACCAGGAAGATACTATCACACCTCTGCGGGTCTAGAACTCATATCTAGCCTGAGTGTTATCAGTAATTAATATAAATATTAATTACCTGTCTTGTGATTCCTTTCTTGCTGCTGACAGGATTATATGTCACGTTCCTTCTTCTCACTAGGATCAGTCATCTGTAAAGAATCAAAGGTGTGATAATATGTTCCTGATACATGTTATAGACACTTATATGTATAACACACTAGGGCCATAATTATTTATCTCAGGTATAATGTACAAATAGAAAATAATAAAAGCCCCTCCTCCTCCGCTTTTATTCATTCTCAATATTTTCAATGTTTTTTTTGAACGGAAGCAAAAGTGCAGACTGCAGAACTTTTGTTTCCGTTCAAAAAAACAGAAACCTATTGAACGGGGACAAACGGAAAGCAACTGATACAAAAGAATTACCATTGAAATCATTGGTAATTCTAATGGAGGCGTTGCATTCCGTTTAATGTATCGATCTTCTCTTACTCTGACGCAAGAGAGGTAAACTCATAGTAACGCCATTGTGAAAAAAGCCTTAGCCGTGGAGCGTTTTTTAAAATTCATATATATACACGAATTGTACTGGGTGGATTGCTGAGATAGACTAGATGTTCTAACCTTATCTGGCTTCATGTATCATAAATGCCTAGAAGTACAAGGGCTGTTGTTGCCCAAAGTAGCCATTCCGTATCCACATTTTGCTTTTTCCGATTTAGAAAATTAAAGTTGAACTTTGGTTGCTTGGGCCGCATAGAATCTTGTCCCTTTTCCCCATGTCCTGCAAGCTTATTGTCTGTTCTTCCTCTGATGACAACTGCCTAACTATACTAGAGGCTGGTAGACAAAGCACCAATTTCTAACCAATTATGATTTCACACCTGTATGACATCATAAGAAACAATTAGCAAAGGAAGCTGGGACTGATCTGTGTTATGATTACATACAGCATGTTGGTACATGAACTACAAGTTAATATTGTAACCCCCTAGATTGTGATTTACAATAGAATAAAATGTTTTACTTGAAGCAGAACTCCCTGAAAAATGTCTCCCAATGGTGAATTTGCTCTCCTGTGAGCCGGCATTTCAGCGTTATTAGAGGAATGTTGGGCCTTAAAACAATAAATCTAAATCCTGTTTTTATTTTTCTGGCAATGGTCAGAAAAAAAGATATCTGATTGGTGGCTATGGGGCCCAGGGTTCCTATGATAACACTGTATTGCCAGAGCAACAGGTAGTGTTGTCACAGGTACACAGGCAAAGGATCACATCTCAGGTGAGACTAGTAACCTAGGTCACTCATAACAGCGAAAGAAATATATATATATATATATATATATATATATATATATATATATATATATATATATATATATATATATATACATTTAACATAAAAAAATGTAAATATATTACACAGCCTTTTCCTATGGAACTATAGAGTCAGCCATGGAGTGTTATTTAAAATTCACATACTGTATACGCACGCATTGTACTAGGTGGATTGCTGAAATAGACTACATGTTCTAACCTAACCTGGCTTCATGTATCATAGATGTTTAGAAGAACAAGGGTTGTTGCCCAAAGTAGCCAATCAGTATCCACATTTTGCTTTTTCCAGTTTAGGAAATGAAAGCTGAACTTTGGTTGCCTTGGGCAACATAGAATTAGTATAATAATAATAATAATAATAATAATAATAATTACCTGTTCTGTCTCTTATTCCACATCTTCATGCTTCACCACAAAGGCCTCAACTGTATGAGACACAGAGCATCCAGTTCTAAGCAATTATGACATCATAAGAGAGGATGATGAAAGGATGCTGGGTAGGACACTATGTGATTACAAACAGTATATTATATTAGTACAGTATGATCATGTGGAATGATCTGCCTGTACCATAATGCTTTGATACATTTTGTCCCTTATTGTGCAAATTACAAATGAAGAATTATAGTTTTGAAGGAATTGTATGTGTGGGGCAGTTTGCTATAATCTACACTTTTAAGTAAAATTCAGAAATTCATCATGTACTACTTTCATACGTTGGTCCTACCCTAGTCATGCTCTTGCACTAGCCACCTAGGTATATACACACACACATGCACCTGCCCACACTGCCAAACGTACCAATACCTGGTGTAATAACCACAGTATCACTGTGCTTGATTGGCCAGCAAACTCGCCTGACCTAAACCCCATAGAGAATCTATTAGGTATGGTCAAGCGGAAGATGAGACACCCAGACCCAACAATACAGACGAGATTAAGGCCGCTATCACAGCAACCTGGGCTTCCATAACACCTCAGCAGCGCCACAGGCTGATCGCCTCCATGCCACGCCGCATTGATAACACCTCAGCAGTGCCACAGGCTGATCGCCCCCATGCCACGCCGCATTGATGCAGTAATTCATGCAAAAGGAGCCCGACCAAGTATTGAGGGCATATACTGTACATACTTTTCATAGGCCAATATTTCGGTATTTTAAAATCATTCTTAAAATTTGGCTTATATAATATTATAATTTTCTGAGACACGAAATTTTGGGTTTTCAGTAACTTGTTAGCCATAAGATAATCATCAACATTAAAAGAAAAAAATGCTGGATAAAGATCCCTCTCTGTGTAATGAATCTATATAATATATGAGTTTCACTTTTTGAATTGAATTACTGAAATAAATTAAGTTTTTGATGATATTCTAATTCACTGAGGAGGACTAGTATATATATATATATATATATATATATATATATATATATATATATATATATATATATATATATATATATATATATAGCAATACAATAATCCACGTATGAGGCAGCACTCTTTGGTTGCTAATACTTAAGGCACTTGTCGTGTGTCTGGTGAGGATTTGCACCCTATACTATACAGGATAGTGCGGCTGTTCTACCTATTTTTGTATATCTAAAATTATATATTATTCACAGAGTAAGAAAACAAAGGGAATTTAAAACCTCCTTTTCACAGGGAGAACTATGCAATTTTTCAGTGAAATATACATTAAAAAAAATGTGTTCTACAGTGCATATATAACATTGTCAAATAGTACTAAATACTACTATACAATAGTACTAAAATGACCAAATGATAAAATACTGCAATAATAGTGCTACACAACGCATTCATAATGATGCTGTATGGTTTCAAATAAAAATGCTATAAAGCACTCAAGTAACAGTGCCGAAATAGCGGTGAGATATGTGCCAAAATAATAGTCTAATACAGTGCCAACATAATGGTACTATACAGTGGTCAGTTAACAGTGCTATACACTGCCACGCACTGCCCAGATAACAGTGTTCATATAATAGTATCAGCAATAATACTACCCTTAGTGTGCACATATAAAAATGGCAGTCATAGTGCACATTGCAAATGACTTCCCGTTGTTATTTGCTCTTAGCTGGAAGACCATATTTAACTGTCAAAAGCCAATTACTATTTCATTGTTTCTAATTAACAGATTCATATATTATAATGCTAGAACCCTACCGATCTAGCATTTTTTACCTATCCAGTGAATTGTTGAAAAATGCTGGAGGCTGGAATATCCCTTTAAAGGGGTTGTCCAGGATTAGGAAAGAATGGCTATTTTTTTCCAAAAACAGCACCACACCTGTCCACAGGTTGTATGTGGTATTGCAGCTTGGCCCCATTTACTTCAATGAGCGCTTATTTTTTGTGGGGCAAGCTGTTGTTTCTATTGGTACCATTTTGGGCTACATGAGACGTTTTGATCAATTTTTTATGGCGTTCACCGTGCGGGTTAAATAATGGTATATTGTAATACTTCGGACTTTTAAGGCTGCGGCAATACCAATTTTGTTTATTTCTTACATTACTTTATAGGAAAAATGGGTAAAGGTTTTTTTTTTTGTAAATGTAAATTTGTATTTTTTGACACTACTAAAAATTTGTGAAACTTTTTTTTTTACATATTTCATTAGTCCCCCTAGGGGACTTGATCTAATGATCGCTGGTACAATAACCAGCAATACTAATGTTTTGCATTTTGTTTTGTCATTTTTACAGTCTCCTGTTAGGCAGGGCTTAAGAGACAGTGGCGGATCCTCTTACTGGCGGTTCAGGCGCCCGCCCAGGGCCCAAAGCTTCCAAGGGGGCCCATGGCCACCCGAACCGCACATAACTTAAAAAAACTATGCAGGGCTGCTGTCGGCCCCATTCTCGCGGTCGTCGGTCCCACCTGGTGATGAAGAGATTGGGGGGGATGTGCACAGGGTGTCAATTGCAGGGGCGAGCTAGGCCGGGAAAAGGGGGCATGTGGCCTTAAGGGTGCGCGACTGCACAGTGGGCATCACTCACCCACTGTGTAAGGGTCGGCACAGCACATCAGCTGTAGAGAGAAGACTGTCAGAGATAGTGATAGGCAGGTGCTGGAGTCAATCTCACTGACAGTCTGCTCCTCTGTGCTGCTGTGCACTGTCCCTGACTGCAACTAGGAGGTGTAGGACCTGTGGTGTCTACATAGTAAAGATAGTGTAAGTCTACATAGTGTGTGTATAGTGTTTATAGTGTGTATAATGTAAGTTTATATAGTGTGTGCATAGTGTATATAGTGTGTGTATAGTGTAAGTCTATATAGTGTGTGGCATGTGTGTGTATAGTGTTTATAGTGTGTATAATGTAAGTGTATATAGTGTAAGTCTATATAGTGTGTGGTGTGTGTATAGTGTGTATAGTACAAGTCTATATAGTGTGTTTTTAGTGTATATAGTGTAAGTCTATATAGTGTGTGCTGTGTGTATAATGTAACTCTAAAAAGTGTATATAGTGTAAGTGTGTGTATAATGCACATAGTATGTGTGTGTATAATGCACATAGTATGTGTGTGTATAATGTATTGTGTTTGTATAATGTAAGCATGTGTGTATATAGTGTGTGTGGTTTGAATATATAGCGCATGGTGTGAGTGTAAATTGTATATAGTGTGTGTGTGTGTGTATGGTGTATATAATGTAAATCTATATAGTGTTCATAGTGTGTATACTGTAATTCTATATAGTCTGTGGTGTGTGTATGGTGCATATACATACCTCCCAACTTTGAAGTATCACAAAGCCACAGCAATTTATTTTTTCTTTTAAGCCACACCTCTAATCCCACCCAATCCCCGCTTATACACACTCGGTTCATCCCACACAGTATCATGCTCCCATAGTGCCTCCCACACAGTATAATGCCAAATAGCTGCCACTATACAGTATAATGCCCCATAGATGCACCCATACAGTATAAAGCCAACACAGATGCCCCCATGAAGTATAATGCCCAAACAGATGCCCACATACAGTATAATTCCCACACAGATGCCTGTACACAGTATAACTCCCAAACAAATACCCCCAGACAGCATAATGCCCCATAGAGCATAGTGCTCCCATAGCTGTCCTACACAGTATAATGCCCCCATAAAGTATAATGCCCACACAGTTTATCCCATACAGTATAATGCCCTCATAGCTGCCCCCTATAGCTTAATGCCCACATACAGTATAATGCCCCAAAGCTGCCCCTAGTGCCAGTGCCCTTGTAGATAGTGCCACAGTGCCCATGTAAATAGTGCACCTATATAGTGCCACAGTGTCAATAGTGATAGTGTCACTCCCCCCTTGAAAATAGCGTTACTCCCCCCCTTGTAGAAAGCGCCATTGGGACTCCCTCTAGGAGCAGAATCCCCAGACAAAGCATATGCCGCGGATTCCGCTCCTAGAGGGAAGCCCTGATGTCACTGTCCATTTATGGACAGTGACGTCAGTAGCTACTCTTTGAGCGGAATCCCCGTTGCCAACTCTGGCCGGGGATTCTGCTCCAGGAAGAGCCCCTAACGTCAATGTCCATATATGGACAGTGACCTCAGGGGTTTCCTCTAGGACCGGAACCCCCAGCCAGATCATCGGCAACGTGGATTCCCTTCATTCAATAGCCACTGACATCACTGTCCATATGTGGACAGTGACGCCAAGGGCTTCCCCGAGCACAGCGCTTAAAGTAGTGTTGTGTCTGGGGAGTCTTCGGCGAGTGGAGGAGCTCCCTCTGCTCCTCCGCTCTGAACTAATTCTGAAGTAGGGAGCTGATGATTCCCTGCTTCAGTATTGGGTTCAACTGAATCTGCATTCTGAGGACGCAGAAAGAGTTGACAGTGGGACATCCCCAAGGCTGCCCGGGACAGTGGGACACCGCCCGGAATCCGGTTAGCAGATATGCCTATAGTGTAAGTTTGTTTATAGTGTGTGCGTGTAGTGTGTGGTTTGAATAAATAGTGTGTGGTGTTAATGTGATTTGTATATAGTGTGTGATGTGCAAACACAAAAGCATACATCACAAAAAGACCCTCATAACACAGTACAATGGGTACGGTGCCTCCGGATTAAATTGGAATAAAAGGGGAAGAATGGCCAGTAAAGAGGGAAAAAATGGCACTCGGTTAGAGGAATAAAGAATAAAAAATATTTTGATTAAATATAAATATTTCAGCTAAATTTGTAAGGTGATCCTGTATCAGAGAAAATGTCACACACAGGCAGGTAGGCACAATCCACAGCCACACATTTCATATATGTAAACACCAATACAATACATAAATGAACATCAATATTTCATAGAGTATTAAAAGGTAACTAAGATATGTACATCAGTATTATTTAGATGTTCAATTCATTAATAAATAGTATATATAGTGTGTGGTATATAGTGTGGTGTGTATAGTGTAAGTGTAGTCTATGGTGTGTGTGTGTGTGTGTGTGTGTGTGTACTGTGTATAGTACTAACAAATGAAAGATGGACCAGTGCTCAGTGGACTGGGAGTCCGCTGCTGATACAATAATCCCGGCTCACTACTGCTGTAGCAGCCAAGGCAGTGCGGTTACCAAAAGTGATGTGTAGTGTAGAGGTGTGTGTATGTAGTGTTTATAGGATAAGTGTAGTTGATGCAATGTATGTAGTGTGTGTATAGTGTATGTAGTGCGTTTAGTGTATACATTGTTTTGTGTGTGTGTGTGTGTGTGTGTGTGTGTGTACTGTGTATAGTACTAACAAATGAAAGATGGGCCAGTGCTCAGTGGACTGGGAGTCCGCTGCTGATACAATAATCCCGGCTCACTACTGCTGTAGCAGCCAAGGCAGTGCGGTTACTAAAAGTGATGTGTAGTGTAGAGGTGTGTGTATGTAGTGTTTATAGGATAAGTGTAGTTGATGCAATGTATGTAGTGTGTGTATAGTGTATGTAGTGCGTTTAGTGTATACATTGTTTTGTTTATGCATGTGTGTGTGTGTGTGTGTGTGTGTGTGTGTGTTTGTGTGTATACTAGCAAATACCAGATGGGCCAGTGGGCTGGGAATCCGCAGCTGACACAATTATACCTGCTCACTACCGCTGTATCAGCCACAGCAGTACCGATGCCAATAGTACCCGACACTGGCCACTATTAATTGGATTTGTGGATTTGATTTACAGAAATTATGTAAACCAATTTCAATAGATGACGGCCACCATCACTTACCTCTCTTCACACCTCTCCACCTTCGTGCGCCACCGCAGGAGGTCCTTACACATCCCGCTGCAAACACACGGTCCTTGTGCTGAACAGCATCAGGACTTAGTGCGGCAGTGTCTGTAGGTAAAGAGGAAACAGCGAGCAGCTGAAAGTAAAAGATGGGGTCTGAGGTCTGAATTAAAGGGGTTGGCCCATGAAAACCATTTATCACCTATCTGCAGGATAAGCAATAAATGTATGATCCCTTTGGGGGCCTCACTGAACACGAAAACAAGGGTTCCGTGTCCACTGTTTGAATCGAACGGCGGTCAAAATAGCTCTCTGACTTCACTATAGTATACTAGTCCTTCTCAATGAATTAGAATATCATCGTCTTAAAGTTAATTTATTTCAGTAATTCAATTCAAAAAGTAAAACTCATAAAATATAGATTCATTACACATAGAGTGATCTATTTACAGCATTTTTTCCTTTTAATGTTGATGATTATGGTAACAGTTAATGAAAACCCAAAATTTATTGTCTCAGAAAATTTGAATATTAAATAAGCCCAATTTCAAAAATTATTTTTAATACCGAAATGTTGGCCTACTGAAAATGTATATGCACTCAATACTTGGTCGGGGCTCCTTTTGCATGAATTACTGCATCAATGCGGCGTGGCATGGAGGCGATCAGCCTGTGGCACTGCTGAGGTATTATGGAAGCCCAGGTTGCTTTGATAGCGGCCTTCAGCTCATCTTCCTCTTGACAATACCCCATAGATTCTCTATGGGTTTTAGGCCAGGCGAGTTTCCTCTGGCCAATCAAGCACAGTGATACTGTGGTTATTAAACCAGGTATTGGTACTTTTGGCAGTCTGGGCAGGTGCCAAGTCCTGCTTGAAAAAGAAATCAGCATTGCCATAAAGCTTGTCAGCAGAGGGAAGCATGAAGTGCTCTAAAATTTCCTGGTAGATGGATGCGATGACTTTGGACAGCAGATGACATGGCTCCCCAAACCATCTCTGACAGTGGAAACTCCACACTGGACTGAGAGCAACTTGGATTGAGTGCCTCTCCACACTTCCTCCAAACTCTGGGACCAGGGGAGTAACTAGGAAAGGCTGGGCCCCATAGCAAACTTTTGACTGGGGCCCCCCCTCCCCCGGGTGTCACACAACCCTCCCCCCCTTGTAGATAGTGCCTTTTTTACAAACCCCCCTTTTGATAACGCCATACAGCCCCCCCGTAGATAACGCCATACAGCCCCCCGTAGATAACGCCATACAGCCCCCTGTAGATAACGCCATACAGCCCCCTTTGTAGATATCTACAGAGGGGGATGTATGGCGCTATCTACAGAGGGGGTTGTATGGTGTAATCTACGGGGGGGCTGTATGGCGTAATCTACGGGGGGGGGTGTATGTCGTTCCCTACAGGGGGGTCTGTATGGCACTATCTACAGGGGGTGCTGTATGGCGTTATCTACAGGGGGGGCTGTATGGCGTTATCTACAGGGGGCTGTATGGCGCTATCTACAGGGGGGCTATATGGCACTATCTACAGGGGGGACTGTATGGCGCTATCTACAGGGGGGACTGTATGGCGCTATCTACAGGGGGGACTGTATGGCGCTATCTACAGGGGGACTGTATGGCGCTATCTACAGGGGGGACTGTATGGCGCTATCTACAGAGGGGGCTGTATGGCGTTATCCACAGGGGGCTGTCTAGCGTTATCTATGGGGGGACTGTATGGCGTTCCCTACAGGGGGGGTGTATGGCGTTCCCTACAGGGGGGGCTGTATGGCACTATCTACAGGGGGGGGCTGTATGGCGCTATCTACAGAGGGGGCTGTATGGCGTTATCTACGGGGGGCTGTATAGCGTTATCTACGGGGGGACTGTATGGCGTTCCCTACAGGGGGGAGTGTATGGCGTTCCCTACAGGGGGGGGCTGTATGGCACTATTTACAGGGGGGGGCTGTATGGCGCTATCTACAGGGGGGGCTGTATGGCGCTATCTACGGGAGGCTGTATAGCGTTATCTACGGGGGGACTGTATGGCGTTCCCTACAGGGGGGTGTATGGCGTTCCCTACAGGGGGGGCTGTATGGCACTATCTACAGGGGGGGGGCTGTATGGCGCTATCTACAGGAGGGGCTGTATGGCACTATCTACAGGGGGCTGTATGGTGCTATCTACAGAGGGGGCTGTATGGCGTTATTTACGGGGGGGGGGCTGTATGCCGTTCCCGACAGAGGGGGCTGTCTGGCGTTATCTACAGGGGGTCTGTATGGCGTTACCTACAGGGAGTCTGTATGGCGTTCCCTACAGGGGGGGTCTGTAGGGAACGCCATACAGCCCCCCCCTGTAGGGAACTCCATACAGCGTCCCCCCTGTAGGGAACGCCATACAGCGCCCCCCGTAGGGAACGCCATACAGCGTCCCCCCCCTGTAGGGAACGCCATACAGCCCCCCTGTAGGGAACGCCATACAGTCGTCCCCCCTCCCAAAAAAATGCGACCCACAGTGTATCCTAATAAAAGACATGTATCCCCTATCCACAGGATAGGGGATACATGTGTGATCGCTGGCAGCGATAGGGAGAACGGGGGACTGAAAGTCCCCCGGAGTTCTCCATCACTAACCTCTGACTTCCGGCGTCTGCGCAGCTCACTAAAAATGAAAGGAGCGCGGGTCACGCATGCGCACAAGCGGGACCGGCGCTCCATTCATTTCTCCGGAGCTGCCGACACAGACCCCGGATGTCCGAGGTTTGTGATGGAGAATGTCAGGGGGACTTTCAGTCCCCCATTCTCCCTATCAATGCCGGCGATCACACATGTATCCCCTGTCCTGTGGAGAGGGGATACATGTCTTTTGTTTACTGACAGAGCGGGGAGATACCTCCCTGCTCTGCCGTAGTGTTCAGTGGCGTCCCGCTGTAGTAGCCATAGCGGCTGCTAGCGGAGCCTCCGGCCATGGTGGGGGCCCGTGCCGGCGGGCGACACGGGCCCCCTCATGCCGCGGGCCCCGTAGCAGCCGCTACTGCTGCTACGGCGGTAGTTACGCCACTGTCTGGGACCTTGATTTACAAATGAAATGCAAATTTTACTTTTAATCTGAAAACAGGACTTTGGATCACTGGGCAACAGACCAGTCCTTTCTCTCCTTAGCCCAGGTAAGACGCTTCTGACATTGTCTCTGGGTCATGAGTGGCTTGACAAGGAATGACTCCAGCCACAGTCCACTCCTTGTGAATTTCCACCAGATTCTTGAATGGCCTTTTCTTGACAATCCCTTCAAGGCTGCTGATATCCCTGTTGCTTGTTAACCTTTTTGTACCACACTTTTCCCTTCCTCTCAACTTCCCGTTAATGTGATTGGATACAGCACTGTGAACAGCCAGCTTCTTGAGCAATGTCCTTTTGTGGCTTACCCTCCTTGTGGAGGGTGTCAATGACTGTGTTCTGGACAACTGTCAAGTCAGCAATCTTCCCCATGATTGTGTCGCCTACTGAACCAGACTGTTGGACCATTTAAAAGCTTAGGAAACCTTTGCAGGTGTTTTGTGTTGATTAGCTTATTAGAGTGTGACATCATGAGTCTACAATCTTCAACTTTTGCCCAATATTCCAATTTTCTGATAGACTAAATTTTGGGTTTTCATTAACTGTTAGCCATAATCATCAACATTAACCCCTTCGCGCTCAGGCCAGTACTATTACGTCCTGCTGAGCGCATCGTTCGCGCTCAGCTCAGTAATAGTACTGACCTGAGTTAACAAGGCGCCATATTTCCCCGGCGCGTGTTTGAGCTGTGATACCTGCTGTTTCCGACAGCAGGCTATCACAGCTTAGTGTGCAGGGACCGATCGCGGTAGTCCCCGCCGATTAACCCCTTAGAAGCCGCGTTCAATAGCGATCGTGGCTGCTTAGGGGTTAAGCTGCCATCGCCGGCCTGCTACACGATAGACAAAGTGAGGACCCACTATGCTTGCTGTCAGCGAACAGCTGACAGCTCTAATACACTGCACTACGTATGTAGTGCAGTGTATTAGAATAGCGATCAGAGCTTCCTGCCCTCATGTCCCCTAGTGGGACAAAGTAAAAAAAGTAAAAAAAAGTTGTGTAAAAATAAGAAAATAAAAGATTTAAAAGTAATAAAAGTAAAAGTCCCCCTTTTTCCCTTATCAGTCCTTTATTATTAATAAAAATATATAAATAAACCAATAAACTATACATAATTGGTATTGCCGCGTCCGTAACGTCCTGAACTACAAAACAATGTCGTTATTTATCCCGCTCGGTGAACGCCGTAAAATAAAATAATAATAAACCGTACCACAATCACAATTGTTTGGTCACTTCATCTCCCAAAAAATGGAATAAAAAGAGATCAAAAAGTCGCATGTACCGAAAAATGGTACTGATCGAAACTACAGTTCGTTACGCAAAAAATAAGTCCTCGCACGACTTTCCTGATGGAAAAATAAAACAGTTATGGCTCTTAGAATAAGGCAACACAAAAAATAAATTATATTTTACAAAATGTATTTTATTGTGCAAACGCCATAAGACATAAAATAAAACTATAAACATCTGATATCGCCATAATCGTATCGCCCCGCAGAATAAAGTGAATATGTCATTTATAGCGCACGGTGAACGCTGTAAAAAAAATAGAATAACAAAACAATAGTAAAATTGCTGTTTTTTTAGTCACCGCGCCACTTAAAAATAGAATAAAAACTGATCAAAAAGTCGCATGCACCCCAAGAAAACTACAATGAATTCCTCAAGGTCTCTAGTTTCCAAAAAGGGGTCACTTTTGGGGGGTTTCCACTGTTTTAGCACCACAAGACCTCTTCAAACCGGACATGGTGCCTAATAAATTAAATTAAATTAATTAAATGTCACCTCTACTTTGCTCTAAATTCCTGTGAAACACCTAAAGGGTTAATAAACTTTCTACATGCTGTTGTGAATACTTTGAGGGGTCTAGTTTCTAAAATGGGGAGTTTCATAGAGGTTTCTAATATATGGGCCCCTCAAAGCAACTTCAGAACTGAGCTGGAAACTAAAAACTAAAATAAAAATGAGGCAATACTTTGCTTCTTACATTATACTCATAATGAGCCGTGCCCACCCCGAGGTGACCCCAGTTTTGACCGTTTGTATAAACGGAGACCCCTATTAGACCGTTTCAGTGCCCGGTTTGCCAAGCATTCACCCCCGAGAAGTGTATTTCTATTGATGAGTCCTTGGTACATTTTAAAGGGAGGGTTCAATTCCACCAGTACCTGCCAGGTAGGAGGGCAAGGTATGGCGTGAAGATGTATAAGCTGTGCGAGAGTGCATCAGGGTATACCTACAAATTTAGGATATATGAAGGGAAGGACACCAGTATTCAGCCCCCAGAATGCCCCCCCTTACTGGGAGTTAATACAAAAATTGTGTGGGAAATGGTGCACCCACTGCTGGACAAGGGTTACCACCTCTACCTGGATAATTTTTATACCAGCGTCCCACTCTTCAACTGCCTCGCTTCCAGAAGTCCTGCGGCATGCGGCACTGCTAGAAGAAACCTGAGAGGCCTCCCTAAGACTCTGCTTGGGCAAACAAGAAGGGGTGAGAGCAGGGCACATTCTAGCAGCAACATATTGTGTCAAGTACAAGACCAGGGAGATGCCACACCAGTACCCATGTACCTGTACGAGGTACCAGTACAGAGACCCCCAAACCAGACTGCATCCTGGACTACAATAGGTACATGGGAGGGGTGGACTTGTCAGATCAAGTCCTGAAGCCTTACAGTACTTCTGGAGGCGAGGCCACACGCATCGTACCAGTGCAACACTTTTTAGGAGAAGTTCCCCAAACTAGCAAGAAGGGAAAAAGTCAAAAGAGGTGCAAAGTCTGCTATAAGAGGGGAATAAGGAAGGACACAATATATCAATGTGACACGTGTCCCGAAAAACCAGAGCTCTGTATGAAAGAGTGTTTTAAAATTTATCATCCATCCCTTTATTTTTAATTTACCCCACTTTTACTCGCTCTGATCCACTTCGCACAGCTTACCCCTCCTCATATTTCCGCTCTGAGCCCTGCTGTGTGCCCAGGCAGCTGATAACAGCCACATGTAGGGTATTGCCGTACCCGGGAGAACCAACATTACAGTTTATGAGGTGTATATCTCCGGTGGCGCATGCTGGGCACAATATATCGGACACTGAATTGGCATATATGTATAGAAAATTGCAAATTTCACTCTGCACCAACTGCTGCACATTATCTTTTACACAATACCTGTGGGGTCAAAATGCTCACTACACCTCTAGATGAATGCCTTAAGGGGGTGTAGATTTTAAAACAGGGTCACTTCTCGGGGGTTTCAACTGTACCGGTACCTTAGGGGCTTCTGCGTACAAGACTTAGCACCAGAAAAGCTCCAGTAGGCCAAATGGTGGTCCTTTCCTTCTGAGCCCTGCCGTGTGCCCAGGCAGCTAATAACAGCCACATGTAGGGTATTGCCGTACCCGGGAGAACCCACATTACAGTTTATGGGGTGTATGTCTCTGGTGGCACATGCTGGGCACAATATATCGGACACTGACATGGCATATATATAGAAAATTGCAAATCTCACTCTGCACCATCTGCTGCGCATTATCTTTTACACAATACCTGTGGGGTCAAAATGCTCACTACACCTCTAGATGAATTCCTTAAGGGGTGTCGTTTTTAAAACGGGGTCACTTCTCGGGGGTTTCAACTGTACTGATACCTCAGGGGCTTCTGCACACATGACTTCCCAGTAGGCCACATGGTGGTTCTTTCCTTCTGAGCCCTCAAATGGGCCCAAACGGCAGTTTATCACCACAAATAGGGTATTGCCACACTCAAGACAAATTGGGCAACAAAATGGGGTATTTTATTCCTTTTGAAAATAAGAAATTTTGAACCAAAACTACCTCTTATTGGAAAAAATATATTTTTTTTAAATTCACAGCCCAATTCAAATAAATTCTGTGAAAAAACTGTGGGGTCTAAATGGTCACAACACCCATAAATAAATTCTTTGAGGGGTGTAGTTTCCAAAATTGGGTGACTTCTGGTGGGTTTCCATTGTTTTGATACCTCTGGGGCTCTGCAAATGCGACATGGCACCCGAAAACCAATCCAGCAAAATCTGGGCTCCAAAGAACACATAGCGCTCTTTTCCTTCTGAGGCCTCCCATGGGCCCAAACGGCAGTTTATCACCACAAATGGGGTATTGCCGAACTCAGGACAAATTGGGCAACAAATTGGGGTATTTTATTCCTTGTGAAAATAAGAAATTTTGAGCCAAAACGACCTCTTATTGGAAAAAAATAAATTTTTTTAAATTCACAGCCCAATTCAAATTAATTCTGTGAAAAAACTGTGGGGTCTAAATGGTTACAACACCCATAAATGAATTCCTTGAGGGGTGTAATTTCCAAAATGGGGTCACTTCTGGTGGGTTTCCATTGCTTTGATACCTTCGGGGCTCTGCAAATGCGACATGGCACCCGAAAACCAATCCAGCAAAATCTGGGCTCCAAAGAACACATAGCGCTCCTTTCCTTCTAATCCCTCCCATGGGCCCAAACGGCAGTTTATCACCACAAATAGAGTATTGCCGCACTCAGGACAAATTTGGCAACAAAATGGGGTATTTTATTAGTTGTGAAAATAAGACATTTTGAGCCAAAACTACATCTTATTGGAAAAAAGTTTTTTTTTTTTAATTCACAGCCCAATTCAAATAAGTCCTGTGAAAAAACTGTGGGGTCTAAATGGTCACAACACCCATAAATAAATTCCTTGAGAGGTTTTGTTTCCAAAATGGGGTCACTTTTGGTGGGTTTCCATTGCTTTGATACCTCTGAGGCTCTGCAAATGCGACATGGCACCTGAAAACCAATCCAGCAAAATCTGGACTCCTAAGAACACATAGCGCTCCTTTCCTTCTGAGTCCTCCCATGGGCCCAAACGGCAGTTTATCACCACAAATGGGGTATTGCCGCACTCAGGACAAATTGGGCAACAAAATGGGGCATTTTGTTCCCTGTGAAAATAAGAAATTCTGATAAAAAATGACATCTTATTGGAAAAATTGTCATTCTTTTAATTTCACAGCCCAATTCAAATACGCGCTGTGAAAAAACTACCTGGTCAAAATGGTAACAATAACCATAAATTAATTCCTTGAGGGGTGTAGTTTCCAAAATGGGGTCACTTTTGGGGGATTCCCACTGTTTTGGCACCTTAACACCTCTTCAAACCTGGCATGCTGCCTAAAATATATTCTAATAAAAAAGAGGCCTCAAAATGCACTAGGTGCTTCTTTGCTTCTGGGGCTTGTGTTTTATTCCACGAGCGTACTAGAGCCACATGTGGGACATTTCTAAAAACTGCAGAATCTGGACAATACATATTTAGTAGTGTTTCTCTGGTAAAACATTCTTTGTTACAGAAAAAAAATAGAATAAAATTGAAATTCAGCAAGAAAAATGAAATTTGCAAATTTCACCTCCACTTTGCTTTAATTCCTGTGAAATGCCTGAAGGGTTAAAAAAACGTTCTAAATGCTATTTTGAATACTTTGAGGGGTCTAGTTTTTAAAATGGGGTGTTTTATGGGGGTTTCTAATACATAGGCCCCTCAAAGCCTCTTCAGAACTGAACGGGTACCTTAAAAAAAAGGCTTTTGAAATTTTCTTAAAAATATGAGAAATTGCTGTTTATGTTCTAAGCCTTGTAACGTCCAAGAAAAATAAAATAATGCTCTAAAAACTATGCAGATCTAAAGTAGACGTAGGGGAAATGTGAACTAGTAACTATTTTGGCTGGTATATCCATCTGTTTTACAAGCACATGCATTTAAATTCTTAAAAATTCTATTTTTTCAAATTTTTCTCCAAATTTTGCCATTTTTCACAAATAAACACTGAATATATCGACCAAATTTTACCACTAACATAAAGCCCAATGTCTCACGAGAAAACAGCCTCAGAATCGATTGGATAGGTTTAAGCATTCCGACGTTATTACCACATAAAGTGAAATATGTCAGATTTAAAAAATAGGCTCTGAGCCTTAAGGCCCAAACTAGGCTGCGTCCTTAAGGGGTTAAAAGCCAAAAATGCTGGAAATAGATTACTCTGTGTAATGAGTCTATACAGTGGCCACCAAAAGTTCCGAAACACCCTCATAACTTTTGAACGGCTCGAGGTAGAGGGTTGAAATTTGGTGGGATTTAATGGGGTCATAAAATCTACCAGTTTATTGAAAAGAAAAAAAAACACCCTTGGGGGCGGTGGGGTGGTCGGGGTTAGCAAAATCTTAAATGGCACGGGGGTCGAGTGGGGCCACGGGGGTCGAGTGGGGCTCATTTGAAAGCGCTTTTCAATATGAAAACAATGCCGCTGAGATATTTAACATTAAAGTTATCATTGTCATTATCGGCTACCGCCGGTGTTTGCATTACCCAGAATGTACCGCACGGGTAAAATCCTAAATGTGTGTGGGCACGTGTGCATGTGCGAGCTTAGGAATGTCACATCAAGGTGACTTTAAATTACGTATTATTACAATCGGTCTCGGCGATACAAAATGGACCTAGTCTATGAATTTCAGAGAGCGCTAATTCGGAGAGTAATTTTCATTTTTGTACATTTCTATTGTCATATCACAAAATGCATTTGACCGAAATGGAAAGGATCACTTTATTGATGAGAGGGTATGGCGAAGAAAAAATAAGATCCTATCAAGAAGTAGCGGCTTTATGCAATGCCACTTATCCTATCCGTGATCCAATTTCATTCTCAACTGTTAAAAGAACTGTTCATCGTTTCGAAACAAGTGGTTCAATTAAAGACGCACCAAGATCCGGAAGACCCAAACATGCTAGTAATGATGAAAAAGCTTTAGATGTTCTGCTCAATGTACATGATGACCCTTAGGGTACGTTCACATGCAAACTCAAAGACGTCTGAAAATACGGAGCTGTTTTCAAGGGAAAACAGCTCCTGATTTTCAGGCGTTTTTTGAGCCACTCGCGATTTTTGTGGCGTTTTTTACGGCCGCTTTTGGAGCGGTTTTCAATAGAGTCTATGAAAAACGGCTCCAAAAACGTCCCGAGAAGTGACCTGCACTTCATTTTCACGACCGTGTAAAAAAAAAGGCCCGTCGGAATAGAATGCCGTTCTTCCCATTGCAATCAATGGGCAGATGTTTGGAGGCGTTCTACTTCCGATTTTTCGGCCGTTTACGGACAAAAAACGGATGAAAATAGGCCGTGTGAACACACCCTTAAACATCTGTCTCGAATGGAGCACAACAAAATGATATCAGTGCCACATCAGTCCGTCGAATTTTGAAGAGGGATTATTATCATCCTTATAAAATACGTCTTGTTCAGGAGCTATCCGAAGATGATTATGACAGAAGAGTGGAATTTTGCGATACACTGATGACTAGAAGGGGGCCCAAGCTTGTGGAACAGCCCAGGGCCTATAGTCTACTTAATCCGCCACTGGGTCCTGGACTAGAGGAGATGAGCCGTCACTATATGCATATATACTTCCATTGCGATGCTGCCACCTAGTGGCCAGGAAGCATTTTTATGTGTTGTTTTAGTCACAGGACCTTATATAGTTACATAGTTACATAGTTTGTACGGTTGAAAAAAGACACATGTCCATCAAGTTCAACCAAGGGATGGGAAAGGGGAAGTGGGATGGGAAAGGGGAAGTAAAAAATTTCAACACATAGGAGCTAATATTTTTTTGTTCTAGGAAATTATCTAAGCCTTTTTTAAAGCCATCTACTGTCCCTGCTGTGACCAGCTCCTGCGGTAGACTATTCAATAAATTCACCGTTCTCACAGTAAAGAAGGCTTGTCGCCTCTGCAGGTTGAACCTTTCTTTTTCCAGACGGAGGGAGTGCCCCCTTGTTTTTTGAGGGGGTTTTACATGGAACAGGATTTGACCATATTTTTTGTATGTGCCATTTATATATTTATATAAGTTAATCATGTCCCCCCTTAGTCGTCTTTTCTCAAGGCTAAATCGGTTTAGCTTACCTGTGCTTACATGTTCTGAGCTGTGCAGATGCTCACGTCAGCAAAGCTCACTGCTATGTAACACTGTTCAGACAATGGTGGCTGACCCTGTTTATTGCAGGCATCGGGAAAACAGGCTCGGGCACTGTCTTTAATATTTACTTTAGTGTGCAAAAACAGTATAGTATGGGCAAGTAATCAGTGTCGGGACATTGAATAACTCACAAAGGGGCTCTTTTTAAATTTGATAAAAGGTGACTGTTCCCACCTAATGGGTTCAGGTGCAAGGGCTGCGACCCATAAATCAGCAACTATTGTGCAAGCAGGGCTGAGTAGGCCCTGAAGCCAGAGAGGGCCCATTGCTGTGGCGGTGCAGTGCAGGAACCTCCCCACAGATGATTGCTGTGAAAGAGGCAGCATTGGATGTAACAAGTGGAAGTTGCGTGAAGCCTCCCTGTTATTTAGTTGCTGAGACGATGGGTTACCCCTGTATCAGGGAAGAGTCCGAGCTCTGTCCCAAGGAAACCAAGCTGGTAAAACCCCATTTCCTGCATTGCCTGAAATTGCCGCCATTTTGTGTAATATTTTAAGTGACTGTGCCTCTCTACTAAGAACAGTTTTTTGTATTTCCTTTTGGTCGTTTTGCAAACATTACCGGCCTACTAAAAGAAACCTGCATCAAACCTGGGTTTCTTGTCATCATACTGCCAGTAACAATGCAAGGTCAAATACGTTACTCGCCCTCACTAGCCTCCCCTCATGCCAAATTTTATGGTCAAAAGGACCATAACAATTTTATTCTATTGGAAATAAAAGGTGGATTTCTGACTTTAGAGAACAGAGGGTAAAATAATAGACATGTTCCTCACCTCTGTACCTGAGATATGGTACAATTTGTCCCGTAAAAATTAAGCCCTCATATGGCTGTGTCAACGAAAAAATAAAAGAGTTATGACTTTTGGAAGGCGGGGAAGAAAAAAACAAAAACATAAAAATGAAACTTAGCCTGATCCTGAAAGGGTTAATCTAAGACTGAATAGCTATTAAAAATTATATTAAAAATAAAAGGGGAGTCCTGACTACAAAACAGCGGGTAAAGAACAGAGATGTTCCTCACCTCTGTACCTGAGATATGGTTGTGTTATACTAGATATTGTCTATAGAAGATATACATGTTAAAAACACATATATTCTGATGTATCAGGAAGATACTATCACACCTCTGCGGGTCTAGAACTCATATCTAGCCTGAGTGTTATCAGTAATTAATATAAATATTAATTACCTGTCTTGTGATTCCTTTCTTGCTGCTGACAGGGTTATATGTCACGTTCCTTCTTCTCACTGGGATCAGTCATCTGTAAAGAATCAAAGGTGTGATAATATGTTCCTGATACATGTTCTAGACACTTATATGTATAACACACTAGGGCCATAATTATTTATCTCAGGTATAATGTACAAATAGAAAATAAAGAAAAAGACGACACTAAGGACCTGTTCACATCACCGCTGGTCTTCCGTTGAGGGATTCCGTTGGAGGTTTCCGTCGGGTTAACCCCTCAAAAATGAAAAAAAATAACATGCCCCCCCTTTCCTGTACTGTATGGCAAAACCCCATTTTATGGTCAAATGTAGCATAACAAGTGTATTCTATTGTAAGGCCCCTTGGGTGCCTAGAATTATGGAGCTTATGGGTATATTGTTTATATAGTTTAAATTAATGGTTATTATCAACGTAATCTTAAATGGTTAACACAATTATTTTTTCTGAGTCGTTATAAAGGGTTACCTGTACCTAGTAGGCAACAGTTCTCAAAAAAGATTCAGGATTGTTACCACACAGGGTCCTCAGTGGTGGAGTGGATGCAACGGTGTGGAAATCCACTTTTTAAGGGAGTCCATTTTCCAAAAGCAAAGGAGCTGAAAAGCCCTTTCCAAAAACGTATGGACTGTTATTGTTGTCCCATGCTTTTTAGAGGGATGAGTTATCCTCTAAAAATAGTTTCTCCAGCCCCCCTTCCCTGCATGTGGCATGGCCGGAAATTCCCGGCTTGCAGTAAAGTGGTCCGGGGATGTGGGACAGCGCTGGTGTAGAGGAAGGAGGAGTCAGTCCTTACATTGCAACCTCATCTAACAGGTCCATGAGGCAGGGTTCTGCTCTGTCTCTGAGGAAGCAGTAGGGGCATGGATGGCTCGAGGTGTGGTGGGAGGAGCAGTCCTGTGGTTATAAAATGCAGGCAGACTATGGAGGGCAGTCGGTAGCATCAGTGGTGAGACAGGTGTAGACTCCAAAGGCAGTTTATTGCCCCCTCAATGCGATTGGTGGGAAAGACCGTTGTCATAGGATACGGACGAAGACTGCCTCCTATTGCATCATTGGGATCTGCAGTTGACCACGGTCAAGAGACTGGTCGTCCAGCTGCTGGAACAATCTTGGAGGCACCCTTGGGTGATGCCAGGATTCCTGTGAGTGGTGAGTCACCTTCATGTTTGGCTGCGTAGTCAAGCACAAATGTGTTGACGGATGTGGATTTGTTCTCTATTTTAAAGGACAACTTGGGCTTGTTTGGGTGGCAAAAGGTGGAGTATAAGCTCTGCCAGTAAAGCCAGTAGGTTAAAACCCCGCCTGACTAGATGGTTTGTACAGATTAACCTTTTGTGGCTTATTATTCTGTGGTGTGGCTCCTCTGGGAATTTACCTGTCCACCAATATAGGGGACAAGATCCACAGACGAGAATTTGTGATATTTGGTTTCAGTGGATCACGTAATGGTGGACTAAGAGCGTATTGTGGACAAGAAGCTTAGTTTTGGGAGAGGGTCTGAGAAAAATTTCAAAGTGGTAAAGACCTGTACGATATAACATGTCATTTAAAACGAGATAGCCTTGCTGTAAATATCACAGAGATGCTACATAAGTGTCAGGATTGTGAATAGACATGACGTCCTGGCTGGAGGTAATGTATATTCACTTTCAGGACACTTGAGTAACGTTATAATGTGTTTATGTGGCTGCACATAGCGATATAGCTATATCACTATGTGCTGTGTAAATGAATGGGGAGAAGTGTATGACGCTGATTGGTCATTGATTGGTCAGCGCCATACACTTCTCTCCACAATGCCCACTTGGTCAAAAAGTAAAACACGCCCAGTTGTCCATTAAGAAACTCATTAGCATGAAGCTAAAATAGGTCATAACTCCTTCAAAAATGATCGTTTTTCTAAATAAAAAACACTGCTGTAATCTACATTACAGCGCCGATCATATTATGTAGACGATAGGCCACTTATAATGTGAGCCCAGAGCTAAGCAGAGCTGGGCAGAGGGCGGTCATGACGGGTCTGGACCTGCAAGGGGTCATTTAGAGGGGTATTTTGGTTATAGGTTGGTGGGTGGGTTTGAGGTAAGGAATTGTGCTAGGGGGTTGTGAGCATTGGGGGTGGAGTTAATGGGATGTATATATAGTGGGATAAGCAGGGAAGCCATGTTATGGCTTGAAAAATGTTGTCAAGAATAGAGGTGTGCAGCCAGTGTCAGGGTAGCTGTTTTCTGGTCAGTTTTAGGGCCTAGAGTTATGGAGGGTTTAGAGCAGTTAATTGCTAGGGTTAGGGAGCAGGCAGCTGATAAGGGGCTGGAGTGGGTCCAGGAGCAGCTAGGGACTTTATCAGGCTACCCGGCGGGGCGTCCTCCCAGAGCCCGGCGTTCACGGCCTCTTGAACGCTTGAGCCTCTCTGCTTCCCCAGCCCCCCGGCGCAGACGGAGGAGTGTGACTCCCCCCTTACCTATTTCCGCGGTAGTGGTCCCTGGTGTGACAGATCCGGTGGCTGGCGACGGTGGCGTTGTTCCGGTGTCGGGGACTGGAGCCATGGCGGTGTCGGGAGCGGCGGCAGCAGTGGAGAGGCCTGGAGTGAGAAGCCGAGGTGCGGTTCGCCGGGTGTCCAGTCGGGGTCAGCACAGCACAGTCCGTGTGCCTGAGGTAGCGACGTGGAGATGGACGTTGAGGGAAGCGGTGGTGCAGCGGCGGGGAGCAGTCCCCCTCCTTTCCAGTGTGGTGGGCTCGTTCAGGGAGCCTGTCAGGAGTTCTTCTGTGGGGCCGGAGGCAAGCCAGGACTCTGCGGCTGTCACGGTGAGTGCCTTCAGCGCTGCTAGAGCGCCATCTGCTGGGTCAGGGGCCAGTGTGCATAGTACACCCGTTAGCATGGGTGATTTGGCGCCATCTAGTCGCCGTTCGGAACATTGCAGTGTCGGTGGTAGGCCGGCGCCACCTGCTGTTCAGGAAAATTATTACATTGTGGTGGCAGGCCTGCGCCACCTCCTGGCCATTTTCGTTATAGCAGCAGTAGTGGTAGGTCTGCACTGACTGCTGAATATGTACAAAATTTGCATCATCCAGCACCTCCTGAGGGTGACGTTGGCCAGGTGGCAGGTGTTTCGTTTGTTTATTTGCTGTTCCAGGTCAGGACGGGAGTCCGGTGTAGAAGCGGCCGATGCTTTGCGGCGGGCACTCGGGGTGCCTAGGATGCTCGGTCAGGAGACGGCTTCGGTGGATTCAGGACGGACAGCCCCGTTAGTGTCTGGCGACGGGCAGCCTTCTGGTGAGTCACGGCGTTTACACACCATACACGTGGGCAGTAATTTTAGTAATGAGAGTAGTCTAGTGGGGCAAGTACCTGTAGGTTGCGGTTCTACGGGGGATTTGTCAGTCACGAGTAGAGTTTGGGGAAATTTGTTAGATGGGTTACGTCAGTTGTTAGCTTTAGTTGATACTTCTCGTGGGTCACAGCTAGCAGGTCCCGTTGGAGCTTGGTCAGCGCAGGGACAGTTAGAGGGGGGTTCTCGTAGGGAGAGTACTGCGAGTGCTGAGGCAGGCTCTTCGTTATTTAACGCCTTAGATGCCGGGGTCCAGACGGAGAAGGTAGATGGGGCTAATAAGCCCTTGCCAGTTTCGGATACTGCAAAGGGGGAGCATGTACATTTGCTTTGAAGGACCATTAGGGGCCCACTTAAAGCCAGAGCTTCGTGAAAATATTTGGAAAAGGGAGAATTTGGATATTTTTACTTTATTGCCGTTGGAGCGATTTAGTGTGGAATGGTGGGAAAAGGGCAAGGAACATCGTAAGGAGGAGGATGATGAGAGAAGACGGTATAGGCTGATTCCGCGCACATTTGGGAATTGGCTACAAGCTTTTTCCATCATGGCTAGCGTTATAGGGGAGAAATGCCCAGAACATTGTTCCGGTTTATTTTGTTACTTGAATTCTATTTGGGAGGCTTATAGAACGTATGAGGGTACTGCTTGGCTTAAATATGACGAGCAGTTTCGTCAGCGTATGGCGGTTCAGTCATCCCTGAGGTGGAATCTTAAGGACATAAGCTTTTGGATACACCTTATGACTACACCAAAGGGTGCTGGTCAGGGGGGTCATGTTGAAGTCGCGAGTTTGCATAACCCCTTTCAGTCCTCACCCGGCGGGTCTAGATCAGCGGGTTCGTCGGGGAGTTTTAAGAAAGGGGTCTGCTGACTCTACAACGAGAGCACCTGTAAATGGGGAACTAATTGTGTCTATAGACACGAATGTGCCCGGTGTGGGGGTGGTAACCACCCCATCTTCAAGTGTTTTAAGCGGGCACGAGGAGGCACGGCGAAGCCAGGGGATGGTTCTGCTAAAGGAGGTGAGTCCAGTAAACCTTGACGCTATGACGCCTTGGCTAAAGAGGTACCCCGACAATGAGAGGGCGCAGCTGTTATTGAACGGTTTTGGGGACGGATTTAGGATTCCGTTCTCCCGGGGGTGGGTGTTTTGATGGCTAATAATCTGCGTTCGGTACGTCATTTGATGAGGCGGTTCGTATGGTTAGGACGGCGGGGCAAGGGGCACTTATGGCTAAGGTGGATGTGGAGTCTGCATTTCGCCTTTTGCCTGTGCACCCAGAATCCATGCACTTGCTGGGGTGCTCGTTTGATGGCCTTTTTTATATTGATAGGTGCCTCTCTATGGGGTGCTCTATTTCTTGTGCCTATTTCAAAGCCTTCAGCACGTTTTTGGAGTGGGTGGTCCGTGAACGAGCCGGCTCTAAAGCAGTTATTCATTATTTGGATGACTTCTTTTGTGTGGGCCCTGCGGCTCGGCTGTCGTGTGCAATATTGTTATGGGCAGTGATGGATGTTTTTGTTGACTTTGGGGTTCCGTTGGCGTTTGAAAAAACAGAAGGACCAATCACAACAATCTGTTTTTTTGGGAATTGAAATTGATTCCCAGGCAATGGAATGTAGGCTGCCAGAGGCAAAACGTATTCATCTGCGGGCAACGGTGCAGGAGGCTCTGGTGAGAACAAAAATCACCCTGCGGCTCCTGCTGTTAAGGATCTGCCAGGCACAGCTTCTGTATCCACGCCCATAGTTAATCAGTCTGCACCTGCTTCTATGTCTGTGAGACTGACTCCATCTTCCACCACTCAGGATGGCAGGCTTAAGAGTGGGAGAGCCTATCACAGCCTGGCCAGACGGAGCTAGCTCCCGCCCTCTGTCTATTTATACCTGCCTTTCCTGTTCCTCCTTGCTTGTGATTCTTCTCGTTTTGTTTCCTGGCCCTGCTGCAGCTTCTTGAACCATTTGACCCTGCTTCATATTGACCCTGGCTTACTGACTACTCTCCTGCTCTGCGTTTGGTACCTCGTACACTCCTGGTTTGACTCGGCTCGTTCACCACTCTTGCTGCTCACGGTGTTGCCGTGGGCAACTGCCCATTTTCCCTTGCTTCTGTGTACCCTTGTCTGTTTGTCTGTCGTGCACTTATTAAGCGTAGGGACCGTCGCCCAGTTGTACCCCGTCGCCTAGGGCGGGTCGTTGCAAGTAGGCAGGGACTGAGTGGCGGGTAGATTAGGGGTCACTTGTCTGTTTCCTACCCCCATCATTACATAAGCACAAGCCCATATACCTACTCTACCCTGGTCCCTCACACTACTATGGACCCCCTTGAGACCCTGGTTCAGCAAATGCAGGGTCTCTCCCTACAGGTCCAGGCCCTGGCTCAGAGGGTCAACCAGCCTGATGCTACCATGGTAGTGCCCCTCACCTCACCTCTTGAACCCCACCTCAAGTTGCCTGACCCGTTGTCAGGGGACCGGAAGACTTTTCTCTCCTTTCGGGAGAGTTGTAGGCTCTATTTTCGTTTAAAGCCCCACTCCTCAGGTACTGAGGGCCAGCGGGTGGGTATAATTATGTCCCGGCTCCAGGAGGGCCCCAAGAATGGGCCTTCTCCTTGGCTCCTGACGCCCCTGAACTTTCCTCCATTGATCTTTTCTTTTCTGCTCTCGGACTAATTTATGACGAGACTGACAGGACTTCCTTTGCCGAGAGTCAGCTGGTGACCTTACGTCAGGGTAAGAGACCTGTTGAGGAGTATTGCTCTGACTTTAGGAAGTGGTGCGTAGCTTCTCGGTGGAATGACCCTGCCTTAAGGTGCCAGTTTAGGTTGGGTCTGTCGAACACCCTGAAAGACCTGCTAGTTAGCTATCCCTCTTCTGACTCCCTAGACCAGGTTATGGCTTTAGCGGTACGACTTGACCAAAGTGTCAGGGAACGACAACGTGAACGATTTTGTGTTTTCTCCTCTGACTCCCCCATGATGCCTCCCGAGGTTACGTTGCTTCGTTCTTCCACGGAAGACTCGGAGGTACCTATGCAACTCGGGGCCTCCATGTCCCCCCAACAACGTAGAGAGTTCCGCAGGTAGAATGGTCTCTGCTTCTATTGTGGGGATGACAAGCATCAAGTGAACACCTGTCCTAGGCGTAAGAATAAGCAGCCAGAAAACTTCCGCGCCAAAAGTGATCATCGGGGAGGTCACTTGGGTGCACAGGTATTTCCCGTAAATATGAAACGTAATAAAATCTTGCTTCCCTTTCAGGTCTCTTTTGGTGGTAGGCCTGCTACCGGCAGTGCCTTCGTGGATTCGGGGTCGTCTGCTAATATCATGTCTGTGGAATTTGCTATGTCTCTAGCTATGCCTTTGATTGATTTGCCTAAACCTGTCCCGGTAGTGGGTATCGACTCCACTCCTCTTGCTATTGGTTATTTTACACAGCATACACCTGTTTTTGAACTCCTTGTTGGCTCCATGCATTTGGAGCAGTGCTCTGTACTGTTGATGCAGGGATTATCGTCCGATTTGGTTTTAGGCCTTCCCTGGTTGCAGTTGCATAATCCCACGTTTGACTGGAATACTGGGGATCTTACCAAATGGGGTAATGAATGCTTGACGTCATGTTTTTCTGTTAATTCTATTTCTCCCCCTGAGGAGGTGAACACGCTACCTGAGTTTGTTCAGGACTTCGCTGATGTTTTCTCTAAGGAGGCCTCCGAAGTGTTACCTCCTCATAGAGAATACGATTGCGCTATCGATTTGGTACCAGGAGCTAAGCTCCCTAAGGGTAGGATATTTAATCTCTCTTGTCCCGAACGTGAAGCCATGAGAGAGTATATCCAGGAATGCCTGGCCAAGGGTTACATTCGCCCCTCTGCTTCTCCGGTAGGTGCTGGCTTCTTCTTCGTAGGGAAGAAGGATGGTGGTCTTAGGCCATGCATTGACTACCGTAACTTGAATAAGGTCACTGTAAGGAACCAGTATGCCCTTCCTTTGATTCCTGATCTCTTTAATCAGGTTCAGGGGGCCCAATGGTTCTCTAAGTTTGATCTACGGGGGGCGTATAACCTTATCCGCATCAAAGAGGAAGATGAGTGGAAGACTGCGTTTAACACGCCCGAAGGTCATTTCGAATACCTTGTCATGCCCTTTGGGTTGTGTAATGCTCCTGCGGTCTTCCAGAATTTCATAAATGAGATTTTAAGAGATTACCTGGGGGTATTTCTTGTAGTGTACCTTGATGACATACTTGTGTTTTCCAAGGACTGGTCCTCCCACATTGAGCATGTCAGGAAGGTGCTCCAGGTCCTTCGGGAAAACAAACTGTTTGCGAAGACCGAAAAATGTGTGTTTGGGGTGCAGGAGATACCATTTTTGGGTCAAATCCTCACTCCTCATGAATTCCGCATGGGCCCCGCCAAGGTCCAGGCTGTGGCGGAATGGGTCCAACCTGCCTCCCTGAAGGCGTTACAGTGCATCTTGGGGTTCGCTAATTATTACAGGAGATTTATTGCTAACTTCTCAGTCATCGCTAAGCCTCTTACGGACCTCACTCGCAAGGGTGCTGATCTCCTCCGCTGGCCTCCTGAGGCTGTCCAGGCTTTTGAGGTCCTTAAGAAGTGCTTTATCTCGGACCCGGTGTTGGTTCAGCCCAACCAAATGGAGCCATTTATCGTGGAGGTTGACGCGTCCGAGGTGGGAGTGGGGGCTGTCTTGTCCCAGGGTACCAGGTCCCTCACCCATCTCCGTCCCTGTGCCTACTTCTCCAGGAAGTTTTCGCCCACTGAGAGTAACTATGATATTGGCAACCGCGAACTCTTAGCCATTAAATGGGCATTTGAAGACTGGTGCCAATTCCTGGAGGGGGCTAGGCACCAGGTAACGGTCCTTACCGACCACAAGAATCTGGTTTTCCTAGAATCTGCCCGGAGGCTAAACCCGAGACAAGCTCGATGGGCGTTATTTTTTACCAGATTCAACTTTTTGGTTACCTATAGGGCTGGGTCTAAAAATATTAAAGCTGATGCACTGTCGCGTAGCTTCATGGCCAGCCCTCCTTCGAAGGAAGATCCTGCTTGTATTTTGCCTTCAGGTATAATCATTTCCTCTATTGAGTCTGATTTAGTCTCTGAAATTGCTGCTGATCAAGGTTCAGCTCCCGGGAACCTTCCTGAGAACAAGCTGTTTGTTCCCCTGCAATTCCGGCTAAGGGTACTTAGGGAAAATCATGACTCCGCACTATCTGGTCATCCAGGCATCCTGGGTACCAAGCACCTTATTGCCAGAAACTATTGGTGGCCTGGGTTGCCTAAAGACGTTAAGGCCTACGTCGCCGCTTGTGAGGTTTGTGCTAGGTCCAAGACTCCCAGGTCCCGACCAGCGGGCTTACTACGTTCTTTGTCCATTCCCCAGAGACCTTGGACCCATATCTCCAAGGATTTTATCACCGATTTGCCTCCATCTCAAGGCAAGTCGGTGGTGTGGGTTGTAGTTGCCGATTCAGTAAGATGTGCCACTTTGTTCCCCTCAAAAAACTACCCAATGCCAAGACGTTAGCTACCTTGTTTGTCATACACATCTTGCGTCTCCATGGGGTCCCTGTCAATATTGTTTCTGACAGAGGGGTACAATTTGTTTCTTTGTTTTGGAGAGCCTTCTGTAAAAAGTTGGAGATTGATCTGTCCTTCTCCTCTGCCTTCCATCCTGAAACTAATGGCCAAACTGAGAGGACTAATCAGTCTCTAGAACAATATTTAAGGTGTTTTATCTCTGACTGTCAATATGATTGGGTCTCATTCATTCCCCTCGCCGAATTTTCCCTTAATAACCGGGTCAGTAACTCGTCAGGGGTCTCCCCCTTTTTCTGTAATTTTGGGTTTAATCCACGGTTCTCCTCCGTTTCATCTGGTAGTTCCAACAATCCCGAGGTAGAGGTCGTTCATCGGGAACTGTGCACAGTCTGGGCCCAGGTTCAGAAGAACCTAGAGGCGTCCCAGAGCATACAAAAAACTCAGGCAGATAGAAGACGTTCTACTAACCCCTTGTTTATGGTCGGGGATCTGGTGTGGCTATCGTCAAAGAACTTGCGCTTTAAAGTCCCGTCCAAGAAGTTTGCTCCCTGGTTTATAGGGCCGTACAAGGTCATTGAAGTCCTCAATCCTGTCTCCTTCCGACTGGAGTTGCCCCCATCTTTTCGAGTACACAACGTGTTTCATGCCTCCCTCCTTAAACACTGCTTCCCGTCCTTGGCTCCCTCGAGGAAACCTCCGGTCCCCGTTCTCACCCCTGAGGGGGTAGAATTCGAGGTGGCCAAGATTGTGGACAGCAAGATGGTCCAAGGCTCCCTCCAGTACCTGGTCCATTGGAGAGGATACGGGCCTGAGGAGAGGACTTGGGGGTTGGTCAGGAGGTTCCACCTTCGTTTCCCCAATAAACCAGGTCCATCTAGAAAGGGTCCGATGGCCCCTCATAAAAGGGGGGGTACTGTTAAGGATCTGCCAGGCACAGCTTCTGTATCCACGCCCATAGGTAATCAGTCTGCACCTGCTTCTATGTCTGTGAGACTGACTCCATCTTCCACCACTCAGGATGGCAGGCTTAGGAGTGGCAGAGCCTATCACAGCCTGGCCAGACGGAGCTAGCTCCCGCCCTCTGTCTATTTATACCTGCCTTTCCTGTTCCTCCTTGCTTGTGATTCTTCTCGTTTTGTTTCCTGGCCCTGCTGCAGCTTCTTGAACCATTTGACCCTGCTTCATATTGACCCTGGCTTACTGACTACTCTCCTGCTCTGCGTTTGGTACCTCGTACACTCCTGGTTTGACTCTGCTTGTTCACTTCTCTCCTGCTCTGCGTTTGGTACCTCGTACACTCCTGGTTTGACTCGGCTCGTTCACCACTCTTGTTGCTCACGGTGTTGCCGTGGGCAACTGCCCCTTGCTTCTGTGTACCCTTGTCTGTTTGTCTGTCGTGCACTTATTGAACGTAGGGACCGTCGCCCAGCTGTACCCCGTCGCCTAGGGCGGGTCGTTGCAAGTAGGCAGGGACTGAGTGGCGGATAGATTAGGGCTCACTTGTCTGTTTCCTACCCCCATCATTACACCTGCAATCTTTATTGGGGAAACTCATTTTTGCCTGTAGAATTATGGCCATGGGCCGTGTTTTTTGTAGGCGCTTAGCACAAGCAACTGCTGGTGTTAGATGTCCCCACCATTTTATTCGCCTTGGCAAGGAGCATAAGGCGGATTTGAGGGTTTGGGATTCCTTTTTGGTAGAATAGAACGGCAGATCATTATGGATTGCAGAGGGAGTTTCGAATGTGGAGATGCAATTGTGTACTGATGCTTCCGGTTCTATCGGTTTCGGGGCGTATTTTCAGGGAAAATGGTGTTTTGGTACTTGGCCACTAGAGTGGAGGGAGTGTGGTTTGACGGGTAATCTTTGTTTTCTGGAGTTGTTTCCCATTCTTGTTGCGGTGGAAATTTGGGGACAGCTTTTGTCCAATCGGTCAGTGGTTTTTCACTGTAATAACATGGTGGACGTGTGCGCTATTAATAGTTTGCCCGCCAATTCCCCCCCCAGTGATCACAGTGCTACGCCAGTTGGTCCTGCTGTGTTTGAGATGGAACATTCTATTTAGGGCTCATCATGTTCCTGGAGTTTCCAATGACATTGCGGATGCTTTATCTTGATTGCAGTGGGATCGTTTCCGTTGGCTAGCTCCAGAGGTGGAGAGGGATCCATTTTCTTGCCCCGAGCACCTTTGGAGGGTGGTGTCGCTCGTCTGATATGGTGGGCGAAGCGTTCTCTGGCCCCTGCTACGTGGGATGCTTATACCAAGATCTGGGAGAGATGGTTCCAGCTGGAGGATTCGTGGTATAGTCAAGGGAGTCCTTTTAGTGCCTTAGAGGGGATGTTTTGTTTTTGTTATCTCTTATGGAGAGTGGATCTTCAGCTTCCTCTGTTGTTAAGTCGGTAGCGGCACATTCCTTTTTCTTTAAGTTAATTGGTTGTACGGATGTTACTAAGCATTTTTTGTTACGGCGGGCTCTGCAGGGTTTTCAAAAATGGCATGTCGGGCAGGATAAGCGTGGGGCGGTGCCTTTTGCAATGTTGGAGGGACTTTTTTCTCAGTTGCACAGGATATCCCATTCAGATTATGAGAGGTTGTTGTTTCAATTGGCTTTCTCTTGGGCTTTCTATGGGGCTTTTAGGGTTGGCGAATTGGTTAGTCCCTCAAAACGGGTGCAGGGCGGTATTCAAGTAACCGATGTGTTTTTTTCGGGATGGTGTGTTGAGAATAATGTTGTATCATTCAAAAACTGACAGGAAGGGAAAAGGTTTTGAGATTTGTTTGACTAAAATTCATGAGGGGAAATCGTGCCCAGTAGGGTGTTTTCTGCGTTTCATGGCTGTGCGTCCTGAGGGTTTTTCCTCTTTGCTGGTGCATGCGGATGGTTCAACGTTGTCCAGATATCAATTTATTGCTGTCTTTAAGAAATGCGTACAAGGGTTGGGTCTTTCACATCTGGATTACAGCTCTCGTTCTTTTAGTATTGGAGCTGCTACAGAGGCTTCTCGTTTTGGGCTCGACACTGTTTCAGTTAAGAGGATTGGCCGCTGGAAGTCCAGCCGCTTTCGTTCCTCTGTTAGGCTGCATTTTCTGGAATGTTGATTTCTTTATCTTGGGTTTATTTTGTGTGGGGGGGATGTCATTCTTTTTCTGTGTGACTAATTTTCTGTTGCTTTCAGGTTCTGCCAAATGTGTGGTTTGGCTTCTTGGCCATTCCTATATTTACTGGGCTGAAAGGAGTGCCCGTGTGCGTCCGAATGGTAGGTATTTGGGTTTAGATCCAGATGAGGTGGAGGTACACTGGTTCGGAGTTCGTAGCCTGACCTGGGATCAGGTAAGGCCTTTGTTTCAGGATGCGGGTAGGTCCTGGGGTCTACCTGACATCTTGATAATTCATGCAGGGGGTAATTACATCGGGAGTTATCCCATGCGGAACCTCATTAAGAACATTAAGAGGGACTTCTTATGTTTTGTAGACACCCATCCTGGGCTTTTGATTATCTGGTCCGAAATTGTACAGCGGGTAAAATGGCGCAATGCACAGTCAGTGTCGGCACTGAATAGGACCAGAGTTAAGATTAATAAGACAGTGGCCAAGTTTATTCGCCTAAATGGTGGGTTGGTAGTTCATCACCGACTGTTGGAGGATCGGGGCGCGTACATTGGAAAGGATGGGGTTCACTTAACGGATGTGGGCCTGGATGTTTTTAATTTTGGCCTCCAAGAAGGCCTGGAGTTGGGTTTTCAAGTGTGGCGGTGCATGAAAATTTAAGGAGTCAAGTTTTCATGCTGTGGCGGGTCCTTGGCATTGCTATTTATGTTTTTATATATTGCTGTCTTTGACACAATATATTGGTTTTATTTTAAAGCTATGGATTTGGGCTTCTCTAAGGGGCGGACCCTGGGAAGCGTGGTGCTTTAGCATACTCGTGGTGACGCCACTGTAGCTTATATGGTCACGGCTAGTGGTTTAAGAGTATTGCTTTATTTATGTTTTGGAGGTTGTCAAGGACTTAGCCACATAATGTTAATATGTTAATTATGTTTATGATATGTTTATACTTGTTTTTTATATATTCTCAGGTTCTGTAAAAGAATTCATCTAATAAAACTGTGACAAGCACCTTCCATTTTTAATTGTGTCGTTGTATATTTATTAGATAGGAGGGTGTTTGTGTGGCCCCTTGTCGCCCTTGTACCGTCATGTGAGCACAGAGCTAAGCAGAGCTGGGCAGAGGGCGGTCATGACGGGTCTGGGCATGCAAGGGGTCATTTAGAGGGGTATTTTGGTTATAGGTTGGTGGGTGGGTTTGAGTCAGGAATTGTGCTAGGGGGTTGTGAGCATTGGAGGTGGGGTTAAGGGGATGTTTATATAGTGGGATAAGCAGGGAAGCCATTTTATGGCTTGAAAAATTTTGTCCCGCCTGCCCTCCCGTTAATTTTTCTTTTGAGCGGAGATGAGCGGTCACTATACGCATTTACACTTCCATTGCGATGCTGCCACCTAGTGGCCAGGAAGCATTTTTATGTGTTGTTTTAGTCACAGAACCCGTGCTTACATGTTCTGAGCTGTGCAGATGCTCACGTCAGTAAAGCTCACTGCTATGTAACACTGTTCAGACAATGGTGGCTGACCCTGTTTATTGCAGGCACCGGGAAAACCGGCTCGGGCACTGTCTTTAATATTTACTTTAGTGTGCAAGAACAGTGTAGTATGGGCAAGTAATCAGTGTCTGAACATTGAATAACTCACAAAGGGGCTGTTTTTAAATTTGATAAAAAGCGACTGTTCCCACCTAATGGGTTCAGGTGCAAGGGCTGCGACCCATAAATCAGCAACTATTGTGCCAGCAGGGCTGAGTAGGCCCTGAAGCCAGAGAGGGCCCATTGCTGTGTCGGTGGAGTGCAGGAACCTCCCCACAGATGATTGCTGTGAAAGAGGCAGCAATGGATGTAAAAAGTGGAAGTTACGTGAAGCCTCCCTGTTATTTAGTTGCTGAGACGATGGGTTACCCCTGTATCAGGGAAGAGTCCGAGCTCTGTCCCAAGGAAACCAAGCTGGTAAAACCCCATTTCCTGCATTGCCTGAAATTGCCGCCATTTTGTGTAATATTTTAAGTGACTGTGCCTCTCTGCTAAGAACAGTTGTTTGTATTTCCTTTTGCAAACATTACCGGCCTACTAAAAGAAACCTGCATCAAACCTGGGTTTCTTCTCATCATACTGCCAGTAACAATGCAAGGTCAAATACATTACTCGCCCTCACTAGCCTCCCCTCATGCCAAATTTTATGGCCAAAAGGACCATAACAATTTTATTCTATTGGAAATAAAAGGTGGATTTCTGACTTTAGGGAACAGAGGGTAAAATAATAGTCATGTTCCTCACCTCTGTACCTGAGATATGGTACAATTTGTCCCGTAAAAATTAAGCCCTCATATGGCTGTGTCAACGAAAAAATTATGACTTTTGGAAGGCGGGGAAGAAAAAACAAAAACATATAAATGAAACTTAGCCTGATCCTGAAAGGGTTAATCAAAGACTGAATAGCTATTAAAAATTATATTAAAAATAAAAGGGGAGTCCTGACTACAAAACAGAGGGTAAAGAACAGAGATGTTCCTCACCTCTGTACCTGAGATATGGTTGTGTTATACTAGATATTGTCTATAGAAGATATACATGTTAAAAACACATATATTCTGATGTACCAGGAAGATACTATCACACCTCTGCGGGTCTAGAACTCATATCTAGCCTGAGTGTTATCAGTAATTAATATAAATATTAATTACCTGTCTTGTGATTCCTTTCTTGCTGCTGACAGGATTATATGTCACGTTCCTTCTTCTCACTGGGATCAGTCATCTGAAAAGAATCAAAGGTGTGATAATATGTTCCTGATACATGTTCTAGACACTTATATGTATAACACACTAGGGCCATAATTATTTATCTGAGGTATAATGTACAAATAGAAAATAAAGAAAAAGACGACACTAAGGACCTGTTCACATCACCGCTGCCCTTCCGTTGAGGGATTCCGTCTGAGGTTTCCGTCGGGTTAACCCCTCAAAAATTAAACAAAATAACATGTCCCCCCTTTCCTGTGCTGTATGGCAAAACCCCATTTTATGGTCAAAAGTAGCATAACAAGTGTATTCTATTGTAAGGCCCCTTGGGTGCCTGGAATTATGGAGCTTATGGGTATATTGTTTATATAGTTTAAATTAATGGTTATTATCAATGTAATCTTAAATGGTTAACACAATTATTTTGTCTGAGTCATTATAAATGGTTACCAGTGCCTAGTAGGCAACAGTTCTCAAAAAAGATTCAGGATTGTTACCACACAGGGTCCTCAGTGGTGGAGTGGATGCAACGGCGTGGAAATGCACTTTTTAAGGGATGGCTGGAGTCTGGCAGCTGGTGTCCATTTTCCCAAAGCAAAGGAGCTGAAGAGCCCTTTCCAAAAACTTATGAACTGTTATTGTTGTCCCATGCTTTTTAGAGGGATGTGTTATCCTCTAAAAATAGTTCCTCCACCCCCCCTTCCATGCATGTGGAATGGTCGGAAGTTCCCGGCTTGCAGTAAAGTGGTCCGGGGATGTGGGACAGCGCTGGTGTAGAGGAAGGAGGAGTCAGTCCTTACATTGCACCCTCATCTAACAGGTCCATGAGGCAGGGTTCTGCTCTGCCCATGAGGAAGCAGTAGGGGCATGGATGGCTCGAGGTGTGGTGGGAGGAGCAGTCCTGTGATTATAAAGTGCAGGCAGACTATGGAGGGCAGTCGGTAGCATCAGTGGTGAGACAGGTGTAGACTCCAAAGGGAATTTATTGCCGCCTCCTTGCTGCTGATGGGAAAGACCATTGTCATAGGATACGGACGAAGACTGCCTCCTATTGCATCATTGGGATCTGCAGCTGACCACGGTCAAGTGACTGGTCGTCCAGCTGCTGGAACAACCTTGGAGGCACCCTTGGGTGATGCCGGGATACCTGTGAGTGGTCAGTCACCTTCATGTTTGGCTGTGTAGTCAAGCACAAATGTGTTGACGGATGAGGATTTGTTCTCTGTTTTAAAGGACAACTTGGGCTTGTTTGGGTGGCAAAGGGTGGAGTATAAGCTCTGCCAGTAAAGCCAGTAGGGTTAATACCCCGCCTGACTAGATGGTTTGTACAGATTAACCTTTTGTGGCTTATTATTCTGTGGTGTGGCTCCTCTGGGAAATTACCTGTCCACCAATATAGGGGACAAGATCCACAGACGAGAATTTGTGATATTTGGTTTCAGCGGATCACGTAATGGTGGACAAAGAGCGTATTGTGGACAAGAAGCTTAGTTTTGAGAGAGGGTCTGAGAAAAATTCCAAAGTGGTAAAGACCTGTACGATGTAACCTGTCATTTAAAACGAGATTACGCTTGCCTTGCTGTAAATATCACAGAGACGCTACATAAGGGTCAGGATTGTGAAAATAAAAAAAGTTGTGATAAAAAAATAATTAATGTTCCATTATTAGTGAAAGAATCTATGAAATCGGCAGAATTTAATATGGTCTAATAATTAATAATACCTGTCAATGCTCACGGCTTTTACAGATGACACCTAACTGTCCATACCAACGGGTCCCTCCCCCATCACTTTCCTTTTTAATCAAATGGCGGTTTAGTATACAAAGATTTTTTTCAACACCAATTACCTTTAAAGACCAGTATATAATTCCCTTTTTTCCCGTTCATGTATTGTCTTAAACTGTTTAAATGATGTATTTTTTAGCGTCTATTTATGTTTTAATATCTCGATGTGAGTATTGCAGAGGTTCATATCCGACAGCCTAATAAACAAAAATAAGCATTAATACTCTATCCACTACTCAAGGATAAAATTGGATCATTGTTATCCCTCATCCTATAATTGATAACTATCTATCAAACAATGCTGTAAGTACACAACTTACTATTAGAGCAGTGATGTTCTGTCACCGGCTCTCTGTTTCAGCACCACTTTTGCTGGACAGCTCCACCGTGCTGGATAGCTTTTATTCACAGAATGCTGATGCCCTATATGCGTCTCCCTAGTTCAGCACTACTATGCTGGACAGCACCACCTTGCTGTGACAGCACTAATTTTCACCTGTTGGCAACCGGATATAAACCTCGTTCTGACATATAGTTGTTAGCATTAAAGTCATGAGGAAGAACGTGGTATACATCTGAAACGCGTAGGCACTTTACCTACATTTTCACCCTTGCATTCGGGAATGATCTTGTTTTAACCATCCAAATAAAATTGGAACTACGTTCTGTTTTAAACTTGACTGCGCTGGACCATCTACTTTTGCCCATTTTTCTTCTGTCTACAACACCGTGAGCCGTCACAGAGATCCAGGCGCAGAGCGCAGTGCAAACATGCATCAAGGTGAGCTGGAGGATCCCTCCCACTGTTTGTTTGTATAGCTATACGGCTGCATCCATCCGTGCACACCTACTGCCCGTTATATAGGGTTCACAATACAAAAGCACAATTGTATTTTGACCATATCCCGAATGTTAAAAAATTCTATAACATACTAATATACTCACAGAGTTATTAAAGTACAAACATTTTTCTTTATATATATATTTTTTCTTCTGGCTTTAAAATACTAATTTGTAAAACTTAACTGGAATTTCGGTTATATATATATATACAGCGAAGGAAATAAGTATTTGATCCCTTGCTGATTTTGTAAGTTTGCCCACTGTCAAAGACATGATCAGTCTAGAATTTTTAGGCTAGGTTAATTTTACCAGTGAGAGATAGATTATATTTAAAAAAAACAGAAAATCACATTGTCAAAATTATATATATTTATTTGCATTGTGCACAGAGAAATAAGTATTTGATCCCTTTGGCAAACAAGACTTAATACTTGGTGGCAAAACCCTTATTGGCAAGCAAACGTTTTTTTGTAGTTGATGATGAGGTTTGCACACATGTTAGATGGAATTTTGGCCCACTCCTCTTTGCAGATCATCTGTAAATCATTAAGATTTCGAGGCTGTCGCTTGGCAACTCGGATCTTCAGCTCCCTCCATAAGTTTTTGATGGGATTAAAGTCTGGAGACTGGCTAGGCCACTCCATGACCTTAATGTGCTTCTTTTTGAGCCATTCCTTTGTTGCCTTGGCTGTATGTTTCGGGTCATTGTCGTGCTGGAAGACCCAACCACGAGCCATTTTTAATGTCCTGGTGGAGGGAAGGAGGTTGTCACTCAGGATTTGACGGTACATGGCTCCATCCATTCTCCCATTGATGCGGTGAAGTAGTCCTGTGCCCTTAGCAGAGAAACATCCCCAAAACATAATGTTTCCACCTCCATGCTTGACAGTGGGGACGGTGTTCTTTGGGTCATAGGCAGCATTTCTCTTCCTCCAAACACGGCGAGTTGAGTTAATGCCAAAGAGCTCAATTTTAGTCTCATCTGACCACAGCACCTTCTCCCAATCACTCTCAGAATCATCCAGATGTTCATTTGCAAACTTCAGACGGGCCTGTACATGTGCCTTCTTGAGCAGGGGGACCTTGCGGGCACTGCAGGATTTTAATCCATTACGGCGTAATGTGTTACCAATGGTTTTCTTGGTGACTGTGGTCCCAGCTGCCTTGAGATCATTAACAAGTTCCCCCGGTGTAGTTTTCGGCTGAGCGCTCACCTTCCTCAGGATCAAGGATACCCCACGAGGTGAGATTTTGCATGGAGCCCCAGAGCAATGTCGATTGAAAGTCATTTTGTATGTCTTCCATTTTCTTACTATTGCACCAACAGTTGTCTCCTTCTCACCCAGCGTCTTACTTATGGTTTTGTAGCCCATTCCAGCCTTGTGCAGGTCTATGATCTTGTCCCTGACATCCTTAGAAAGCTCTTTGGTCTTGCCTATGTTGTAGAGGTTAGAGTCAGACTGATTAATTGAGTCTGTGGACAGGAGTCTTTTATACAGGTGACCATTTAAGACAGTTGTCTTAATGCAGGCACCAAGTTGATTTGGAGCGTGTAACTGGTCTGGAGGAGGCTGAACTCTTGATGGTTGGTAGGGGATCAAATACTTATTTCTCTGTGCACAATGCAAATAAATATATATAATTTTACAATGTGATTTTCTGTTTTTTTTTTAAATATAATCTATCTCTCACTGATAAAATTAACCTAGCCTAAAAATTCTAGACTGTTCATGTCTTTGACAGTGGGCAAACTTACAAAATCAGCAATGGATCAAATACTTTTTTCCTTCACTGTATATATATATATACAACAAGTAATAACCATGTCTCAAGATACACAATGTTCCAGAGTGGAAATGGCCGCCCAAGTGTTTGGCAATTATGATACTCCAGAAGGAGGTGATCGTGCATTACAGGAAATGTTCCGTGATCTAGAGAAACTATCAGTACAGGAGGCTAAGATATGGTGGGACCTGACGACTTTACGTAATTATATTACAAAACAAATGATCCCAAGGGGTCTACGTTTAAGAAAAAGTTCTACGTTTACCTACTCCGAAGAATTCAGCACACAATGGAATTTTATATTAACAGAATGTTCTATAAAACTAATGGAACTAATTACCAGACAAGAGGAGGCCAAATTGACAGAAACTGGAAACTGACATTTCCGCTCTAAAAGAACAAATTAATGCTTCCTCCAGCTCACCCGACTTCACTATACTGGAACAACGTACTTCTCTACACTTGGAAAAATTCAATAAATCCATAGCTGAAACTGAGAAAAATTAATTCCAACGAGACCTCGGGGACTATGCAAACAAGGAGATGTATGATTGGAATAAAAGAGACAAAGTACACAACAAAATCAGACCCATCTTAAAAAATCGCAGACAAAAGAGAAGATCCGGCAGCAGTCTGAACAGAGTCAGTTTTAGCTCCTCTGAACCTGATTCAATCGAAGGAATAAATGAAGCCTCAGATAGTGATAACTCTAGGAACCTATATTCCCAAGGATAACAATCAGTCAGCAAGTCAAGGAAGTCAAAAAATGGGGAAGGAGAGGTGGTAGGAAACATCACCCAAACAGACCAGGAACAAAACCGCCGCCTACGGAACGGCAGGAACCCACACCCAGCATTAATGTGATCAACCTTTCCTCATCCGAACTAACTCCACACAAGTCAAGGTTCTTTCGTTGGGCCTCAATTTTGCCCCTAATCGTACGTTCAATACTTTCAACACACTTCTGGACATTAATAGATTTGTAAGGAATTTAACAGTAAATAGGCATTTCTACAACACGCTCCCAAATGACAACAGACTCCGAAGATTATAATCTCAAAGAACCCAATACAAATATCCACGACCATAGATTACTATCGTTTGAGGAACATAGGGCAATCCAATGCTTAGAGAGTCTGAACCCAGAACTTCCTACAAGAAATATTCATTTTTCCCCGGACTTTGTCACAAAAAATCCAAGCTTCCATCCTCTGGCATCCAGGATAGACTCTATGGACAGATTTCAATGGGCAATTGAAAAGGATCTCCAGCAACTATCCAAAAATTTGTAGTGTTGTAATAAGAATTTTAATATCTCTAAAGAGCTGAATATGGCAAAAAAAATAGTTAAAAAATAATAAGGATATCATTATTAAGATGTCGGAAAAAGGGGGCAGTATCACTGTGTTAGATAGGGAAATGTATAAGACCCAAATTTTGAAACTCCTAGCAGATACAGACACATATAAAAAACTAACATGCAATCCAACATCTATGTTCCAAAAAAAGCTCAACAAACTGATAAACGATGGTTTAGGTAGTGGCGTATTAACAAGTAAGCAAGCAGAATATATTATGGTCCAATGTCCCACAATTCCAATCATGCACACATTGACCAAGACACATAAAGGCATAAACCCCCCCACCTATGCGCCCCATAGTGTCAGGGATAGGATCATTCACAGAAAAACTATCTGAATGGCTAGACTCCTTGTTACAACCCCTTGCATTAAGAACCCCGGGCCATTTACGTGACACCAGAGATGTTTTATGCTCATTTCACAAAAAAAGATGGGAAAATAAATTTACATGGCTGAGCTGTGATGTGACCTCACTTTATACCAGCATTCCACACGAAATAGCCCATAGGGCACTAGAATATCATCTTTTTAAACACAGGACTTACAGCTATGAGCTACAATCATATATACTTAAAGGAACAGTGTCATCACAAAAAAAAATTTCATATGTTCAAGATGTTAGTGCTTTATTACAAACGTTTATATTTATTTGTGTGTTTGTGTTTTACTTTTTCTTATTTTTACACTTTTTCTTCCCTATGGGGGCTGCCATTTTATTTCCATTTCTGTGTGTGTCGATTAACGACACATACAGACATGGAATACGGCAGCCACAGTCCCATAGGGACTGCGAACGGCTCCCGTCCCATTCACTTGTGTGTACGGCGTCTGTGTGGGAACTGCGCATGCGCCGCTCCCACACAGTCCAATTTGAAATTGGCGCCGTCCGGCGCCATTTTCCTGTGGACCGGAAGTCGCGGCCGGACAGTAATATTACTACTTCCGGTCGCGGCTTCCGGACTTGTGCACTTGGACCAGCGGCAGCAGACGGAGCGGACGGGCCGGAGGGAGCCGCTACGGCAGGAGCAGGTAAGAGATTTCAATGTATGTTCGTGTTTGTGTGTGTTTACTACTGTATGTAAACCTACTACACTGTGTGTTAGATCAAAAAATGGCGACACACAGTGTAGGAGGTTACACCGTTCAAACCCCTCGTTTATCCCGGCACTAGCCAGGATAATGGAGGGGGGGATGCTGAGAGCTCACTAGAGCGAGGGCTTTTTACCCAATTTTGCAGCAGAAAAGCTATGTGGTTGCTTTACCACATGCTTTTGGGAATGGCTCCATCTAGTGACCAGAAATGGTAAATACTATAAATTTGAATCCAATTGAATCCAATTTATAATATTTCCTGACTCGTGAAAAAAATAAAAAAAAATTGAACAATGTTTAATCACCCACACACTAAATGTTTAATTTAAAAAAAAAAAACATGTTTTTCTGGCAACACATTTCCTTTAAGGTCCTTGTCTTCCTGATGACACACAATTTCTTCCAGTTCGATGGGTTGTTTTACCTACAACTACAGGGAGTATCAATGGGAGCTAAATTCTCCCCTTCTCTGGCAAATCTTGTGATGGCCTTGTGGGAGGAACTTTTCATTTTTTCTAGTCATAATCCTTTTGGCAGATCTATTAACTGGTATGCAAGGTATATAGACGACCTGCTATTTATATGGGAAGGCAATATGTCAGATATCCCAAATTTCATCAATTATCTTAATGACAACCAACTCAACTTGACATTCACCTATTCTTCACAAAAAGATACTATCCAGTTTCTGGACCTAGAACTCAAAGGACATGCAGGGGAAATAATCAACACTAAAACATACCGTAAGCCGATTTCAGGGAACATTATCTTGCATGCAACAAGCGGTCACCCTAGACAAACCATCTCATCAATCCCAGTGGGAGAAATGTACAGAGCAAAAAGAAATTGTAGTAATGACCCCAATTACCGGGTGGAACAACAGTAAATTTGTAGGAGACTACGCAAAAGAGGGTATGCAGAATGGACCCTCAAAAGAGCAACCTCCATTGTAGAAAAAAAGCCCAGAGATCTACTTCTAGAGGCAAAACCTAATAATAAAAATACTGGTCTAAACGTACCTACTTTGGTGTTACAACACAGTAGTCAGTTTAATGAAATCAAGAAAATCGTCCATAAAAATTTAGCCATCCTAATGGAAGACGAGGCCCTGTCAGATATTTTGAAAGATGGTTGCCGTGTTGTATACAGAAAAGCTCCTTCCTTATGTGACCCATTGTCTCTTTCTATATTTTCCTCAAACACTCCCAAACTGACATGGCTTCAATATACGGGTTTCTTTAAATGCGGCTCGCATCCATGCAAAATCTGTTCATATGCTAAGCCTACTAAGAACTTCAGAGATTCAGATAACAATACAAATTTGAAAATTTAAACTTAGATTAATTGCAACAGTGAGGCAGTAATATACATTGTGGATGCATCGAATGCAATCTAATGTATGTAGGTTTCACCAGCCGCAAATTTAAAGCTAGGATACTAGAACATTTGGGCTATATAAGAAATCCTAACCTCACTAACATCACTAATGTTGCAAAACTTTTCATAACCTTCCATAATAGATCAATTATAAGCCTGAGATGTTATGCCATAGAAAAAGTCAAAACTCCAACCAGATGGGGGAACATTAAACATAAAATCTTATCACGAGAAGCATACTGGATATTTACACTAAAAACCAGGTTTCCTAAAGGTCTGAACATAAAAAAAGAATTAATGTTCCATTATTAGTGAAAGAATCTATGAAATTATCGGCAGAATTTAATATGGTCTAATAATTAATAATACCTGTCAATGTTCACGGCTTTTACAGATGACACCTAATTATCCATATTAACGGGTCCTTCCCCCATCACATTCCTTGTTAATCAAATGGCGGTTTAGTATACAAAGATTTTTTTCAACACCAATTATCCTTAACCCCTTCAGGACTGAGCCTGTTTTGGCCTTCAGGACGAAGCCGATTTTTCAAATCTGACATGTGTCCCTTTATGTGGTAATAACTCCGGAATGCTTTTGCCTATCCAAGTGATTCTGAGATTGTTTTCTCATGACATATTGTACTTTATGTTAGGGAAAAAATTTGGTCAATAAATTGAATATTTATTTGTAAAAAACACCAAGATTTGAAGAAAATTTGCAAAAATTTGCATTTTTCTAAATTTAAATGTATCTGCTTGTAAAACAGATAGTAATACCACACAAAATAGTCACTAGTTAACATTTCCCATATGTCTACTTTAGTTTGGCATCATTTTTTGAACATTCTTTTATTTTTCTAGGACGTTACAAGACTTAGAACTTTAGCAGCGATTTCTCATATTTTCAAGAAAATTTCAAAAGGCGATTTTTACAAGGACCAGTTCAGTTCTGAAGTGGCTTTGAGGGCCTTATATATTAGTAAGTCCCCATAAATCACCCCATTTTGAAAACTGCACCCCTCAAAGTATTCAAAACAGCATTCAGAAAGTGTTTTAACCCTTTAGGTGTTTCACAGGAATTAAAGCAAAGTAAAGGTGAAAGTTACAAATTTCATTTTTTTTTTACAAAATTCATTTGTAATAAAAAAAATTCTATACCACAGAAGGTTTTACCCGAGAAATGTAACTTATTATTTATTGCCCAGATTCTGCAGTTTTTAGAAATATCCCACATGTTGCCCTAGTGCACTAAAGTACTGAAATACAGGCCTCAGAAGCAAAGGAGTACCTAGTGGATTTTGGGGCCTCCTTTTTTTTAACATATATTTTAGGTACCATGTCAGGTTTGAAGAGGTCTTGTGGGGCCAAAACAATAAAAAAAAACAAAAGAGACCTCATTTTGGAAACTACACCCCTCAGGGAATTTATCTAGGGGTATAGTTAGCATTTTGAACCCACAGGTTTTTTTGCTAAATTTATTTGAATTAGTATGTGAAGATGAAAATCTACTTTTTTTCTGAAAAAACGTAGACATTTTTAATTTTTTCAAGGAATAAAAGAGAAAAAACACACTAACATATGTAAAGCAATTTCTCCCAATTATAGCAATACCCCATATGTGGTAATAAACTGCTGTTTGGACCCACAGCAGGACTCAGAAGGGAAGGAGCACCATTTGGATTTTGAAATTCTGATTTTGCTGGAATAGTTTTCAGTGCCGTGTCGCGTTTGAAATGCACTGGAGGGAACAAAATAGTGGAAACCCCCAGAAAGTGACCCCATTTTGGAAACTACACTCATCAAGGAATTTTTTAAGGGTAAAGTTATCATTTTGACCCCACAGTTGTTTTGCTGAATTCATTGGAATTATTCTGTAAAGGTAAAAATCTACTTTTTTTCTGAAAAAAGGTAGCCATTTTTAATTTTTACAAGGAATAAAGGAGAAAAAGCACCCCAACATTTGTAAAACAATTTCTCCCGATTACGGAAATATGCCATATGTGGTAATAAACTGCTGTTTGGACCCACAGCAGGGCTTAGAAGGGAAGGAGCGCTATTTGTCTTTTGGAGCTCAAATTTAGCTGAAATGATTTGTGGGTGCCATGTCGCATTTGCAAAGCCGCTGAGAGGCCAAAACAGTGGAAACCCCCCAAAAGTGGAAATTACACCACTTAAAGAATCTATCTAGGGATATAGTGGGCATTTAGAACCCACAAATCTTTTGCAGGATTTATTAGAATTAAGCCGTGAAAATGAATATCAACATTTCTTCCACTAAAATGTTGCATTTTTTCCATTTCACAAAGGATAAAGGGGGAAAAAGCAGCCCAACATTTGTAAAGCAATTTCTCCCGAGTATGGCAATACCCCACGTGTGGTCATAAATGTTTTTTCATTAGAAAGTAATTAACCCTTTCTGGACTGATCCATTTTTTTCTTTTCCTTTTTAGTTTTTTCCTCCCCGCGTTCCAAGAGCCACAACTTTTTTATTTTTCAGTCAATAGAGCGGTATGAGGGCTTATTTATTGAGGGACGAGCAGTCGTTTTTATTGGTACCATTTTTTGGTACATACAACTTTTTGAGCACTTTTTATTACATTTTTAGGTAGAGCTAAGGTGACCAAAAAACAGTGATTTTGCCGTTTTAAGTGCTTTATTTTTCACGTGAGACGCTACATACATCACCCCCCACACTGCGACATGCTATGTCGTGGTGCGCGCAGGGGTTAATGTGCAGCCATCCCACTCATATGCCATTTTAGTGCACTACATTTAATGCCCATTTTCTGCCACTGAAGACAAATACCTCATAAAATATTAACCGGGTTCTCCTGGGTATGGCGATGCCATATCTATGGAGGTAAACTGGTGTTTAGGCACGCTACAGGGCTCAGAAGGGAGGGAGCGCCATTTGGCTTTTGGGGCGCAGATGTAGCTTGGTAGTTGTTCTGTTTGGGGTTTTACTGGTGTTTCAGTTTATAATGTGGGGGCATATGTTATCTGTGCGGAGTACATCAGGGTACATGTTATCTGTGCGGTGTACATCAGGGTATAATAAGAGGGTATAATAATGCAGTAAATAAATAATAATCCACAGATATGTGGCCAGTGTCGCACTGATAAATGGCACCCGATCTTATCTGCTTTTGGACACTGCACATATTGCATCGCCATATTCTGGGAGCCAGCACTGTTTTATTTTTTCTCCACCGGAGCTGTGTGAGGGTTTATTCTTTGCGGGACAATCTGTAGTTTTCATTGGTACCATTTTGTGGTACCAGAAATTTTTTTGATCACGTTTTATTCCATTTTTTGGCAAGCAAGGTGACCAAAAACCATCAATTCTGACAATGTTTTTTATTCTTTTTTTTTATGGCGTTCACCCTGGGCTATAAATGACCATTATATTTTATACTGCGGCTCGGTACGATATACCATATATATATAATTTTTTTATGTTTTCCAGCGTTTGTGCAATAAAATCACTTATTTATAAAATAAATAATCTTTTGTGTCACCATATTCTGAGAGCGATAACTTTTTTATTTTTCAGTCAAAAATGCGGTGTAAGGGCTTGTTTTTTGCAGGACGGGTAGCAGTTTGTATCGGTACTATTTTGGTGTACATGCGACTATTTGATCACTTTTTATTGTATATTTTGGGAGGGTTGGTAACCAAAAAATTGTGATTCGGGCACTGTTTTTCGTTTATGTTTTTTGTGGTGTTCACCATGCGGGAAAAATAATATTACAGTTTTATAGTTGGGGTCGTTCCGAACGCGATGATACCAAATATGTGTACTTTTTTTAAAGTGTTAATTTTTTTCCTATAATAAAAGACTTATTATAGGAAGAAAAGCATTCTTTGTTTATATCACTTCTAACTTTTATTTTTACACTTTTTAAAAACATTTTTATTATCTTTTTTTTACTTTTTTTACTTGTCCCACTAGGGGACACTTAGACTTGCAGCTCTGATCGCTGCTGGAACACATTACACTATCTACGTAGTGTAATGTGTTCTAACTGCCATTGTGACGTAACTGTCACACTGACAGGAAGCATCGGAGGACCGGCCGGAGGCTGATCCTCTGAGGCTTCCGTACATGGCAACCCGGAGGTCATTGTCTGGCCTCTGGTTGCCATGATAAGGATCGCCAGCCCCCGCAAATACATGTGGGGGGCTGCCGATCCGCTGTAAACCTCTTCAATGTGGTGATCGCAATCGACCACCGCATCGAAGGGGTTAATTCCCGATTTCAGCGGCGACAGGGTGTAGCGCCGCGCGGCGGTTAACTGTCAAAGCACTGACGTTAGTGCGTGAAGTTACTGCACACATTGACGTGCATTAACCTCAAGGTGCGGGATGGGGTTAAAGACCAGTATATAGTTCCCTTTTTTCCAGTTCATGTATTGTCTTAAACTGTTTAAATGTTGTATTTTTTAGCGTCTATTTATGTTTTAATATCTCGATTTGAGTATTGCAGAGGTTCATATACGACAGCCTAATAAACAAAAATAAGCATTAATACTCTATCCACTACTCAAGGATAAAATTGGATCATTGTTATCCCTCATTCTATCATTGATAACTATCTATCAAACAATGCTGTAAGCACATAACTTACTATTAGAGCAATGATGTTCTATCACCGGCTCTCTGTTTCAGCACCACTTTTGCTGGACAGCTCCACTGTGCTGGATAGCTTTTATTTATAGACTGCCGATGTTTCTAAGGCGTTTCCTTAGTTCAACACTACTCTGCTGGACAGCACCACCTTGCTGTGACAGCACTAATTTTCACCTGTTGGCAACCGGATATAAACCTCGTTCTGACATATAGTTTTTAGCATTAAAGCCATGAGGAAGGACGTGGTATACGTCTGAAACGCGTAGGCACTTTACCTAAATTGTCACCCTTGCATTCAGGAATGATCTTGGTTAAAAACCATCCAAATAAAATTGGAACTACGTTGTGTTTTAAACTTGACTGCGCTGGACCATCTACTTTTTTCCATTTTCTTCTGTCTACAACACCGTGAGCCGTCACGGAGATCCAGGCGCAGAGCGCAGTGAAAACCTGCATCAAGGTGAGCTGGAGGATCCCTCCCACAGTTTGTTTGTCAAATACATTACTCGCCCTCACTAGCCTCCCCTCATGCCAAATTTTATGGTCAAAAGGACGATAACAATTTTATTCTATTGGAAATAAAAGGTGGATTTCTGACCTTAGAGAACAGAGGGTAAAATAATAGACATGTTCCTCACCTCTGTACCTGAGATATGGTACAATTTGTCCCGTAAAAATTAAGCCCTCATATGGCTGTGTCAACGAAAAAATAAAAGAGTTATGACTTTTGGAAGGCGGGGAAGAAAAAAACAAAAGCATAAAAAAGAAACTTAGCCTGGTCCTGAAAGCGTTAATCTAAGACTGAATAGCTATTAAAAATTATATTAAAAATAAAAGGGGAGTCCTGACTACAAAACAGAGGGTAAAGAACAGAGATGTTCCTCACCTCTGTACCTGAGATATGGTTGTGTTATACTAGATATTGTCTATAGAAGATATACATGTTAAAAACACATATATTCTGATGTATCAGGAAGATACTATCATACCTCTGCCGGTCTAGAACTCATATCTAGCCTGAGTGTTATCAGTAATTAATATAAATATTAATTACCTGTCTTGTGATTCCTTTCTTGCTGCTGACAGGGTTATATGTCACGTTCCTTCTTCTCACTGGGATCAGTCATCTGTAAAGAATCAAAGGTGTGATAATATGTTCCTGATACATGTTATAGACACTTATATGTATAACACACTAGGGCCATAATTATTTATCTCAGGTATAATGTACAAATAGAAAATAATAAAAGCCCCTCCTCCTCCGCTTTTATTCATTCTCAATATTTTCAATGTTTTTTTTGAACGGAAGCAAAAGTGCAGACTGCAGAACTTTTGTTTCCGTTCAAAAAAACAGAAACCTATTGAACGGGGACAAACGGAAAGCAACTGATACAAAAGAATTACCATTGAAATCATTGGTAATTCTAATGGAACCGTTGCATTTAGTTTAATGTATCGATCTTCTCTTACTCTGATGGAAGAGAGGTAAACTCATAGTAACGCCATTGTGAAAAAAGTCTTAGCCGTGGAGCGTTTTTTAAAATTCCTATATATACACGAATTGTACTGGGTGGATTGCTGAGATAGACTAGATGTTCTAACCTTATCTGGCTTCATGTATCATAAATGCCTAGAAGTACAAGGGCTGTTGTTGCCCAAAGTAGCCATTCCGTATCCACATTTTGCTTTTTCCGATTTAGAAAATTAAAGTTGAACTTTGGTTGCTTGGGCCGCATAGAATCTTGTCCCTTTTCCCCATGTCCTGCAAGCTTATTGTCTGTTCTTCCTCTGATGACAACTGCCTAACTATACTAGAGGCTGGTAGACAAAGCACCAATTTCTGACCAATTATGCTTTCACACCTGTATGACATCATAAGAAACAATTAGCAAAGGAAGCTGGGACTGATCTGTGAATTTGCTCTCCTGTGAGCCGGCATTTCAGCGTTATTAGAGGAATGTTGGGCCTTAAAACAATAAATCTAAATCCTGTTTTTATTTTTCTAGCAATGGTCAGAAAAAAAGATATCTGATTGGTGGCTATGGGGCCCAGGGTTCCTATGATAACACTGTATTGCCAGAGCAACAGGTAGTGTTGTCACAGGTACACAGGCAAAGGATCACATCTCAGGTGAGACTAGTAACCTAGGTCACTCATAACAGCTAAATAAATATATATATATATATACATTTAACATAAAAAAATTTAAATATATTACACAGCCTTTTCCTATGGAACTATAGAGTCAGCCATGGAGTGTTATTTAAAATTCACATACTGTATACGCACGCATTGTACTAGGTGGATTGCTGAAATAGACTACATGTTCTAACCTAACCTGGCTTCATGTATCATAGATGTTTAGAAGAACTAGGGTTGTTGCCCAAAGTGGCCAATCAGTATCCACATTTTGCTTTTTCCAGTTTAGGAAATGAAAGCTGAACTTTGGTTGCCTTGGGCAACATAGAATTAGTATAATAATAATAATAATAATAATAATAATAATAATAATAATAATAATAATTCCCTGTTCTGTCTCTTATTCCACATCTTCATGCTTCACCACAAAGGCCTCAACTGTATGAGACACAGAGCATCCAGTTCTAAGCAATTATGACATCATAAGAGAGGATGATGAAAGGATGCTGGGTAGGACACTATGTGATTACAAACAGTATATTATATTAGTACAGTATGATCATGTGGAATGATCTGCCTGTACCATAATGCTTTGATACATTTTGTCCCTTATTGTGCAAATTACAAATGAAGAATTATAGTTTTGAAGGAATTGTATGTGTGGGGCAGTTTGCTATAATCTACACTTTTAAGTAAAATGCAGAAATTCATCATGTACTACTTTCATACGTTGGTCCTACCCTAGTCATGCTCTTGAACTAGCCACCTAGGTATATACACACACACATGCACCTGCCCACACTGCCAAACGCAGCAATACCTGGTGTAATAACCACAGTATCACTGTGCTTGATTGGCCAGCAAACTCGCCTGACCTAAACCCCATAGAGAATCTATTAGGTATTGTCAAGCGGTAGATGAGACACCAGACCCAACAATACAGACGAGCTGAAGGCCGCTCTCACAGCAACCTGGGCTTCCATAACACCTCAGCAGTGCCACAGGCTGATCACCTCCATGCCACGCCGCATTGATAACACCTCAGCAGTGCCACAGGCTGATCGCCCCCATGCCACACCGCATTGATGCAGTAATTCATGCAAAAGGAGCCCGACCAAGTATTGAGGGCATATACTGTACATACTTTTCATAGGCCAATATTTCGGTATTAAAAATCATTCTTCAAATTTGGCTTATATAATATTATAATTTTCTGAGACACAAAATTTTGGGTTTTCAGTAACTTGTTAGTCATAAGATAATCATCAACATTAAAAGAAAAAAATGCTGGATAAAGATCCCTCTCTGTGTAATGAATCTATATAATATATGAGTTTCACTTTTTGAATTGAATTACTGAAATAAATTAACTTTTTGATGATATTCTAATTCACTGAGGAGGACTAGTATATATATATATATATATATATATATATATATATATATATATATAGCAATAAAATAATCCAAGTATGAGGGAGCACTCTTTGGTTGCTAATACTTAAAGCACTTGTCGTGTGTCTGGTGAGGATTTGCACCCTATACTATACAGGATAGTGCGGCTGTTCTACCTATTTTTGTATTTATAAAATTATATATTATTCACAGAGTAAGAAAACAAAGGGAATTTAAAACCTCCTTTTCACAGGGAGAACAATGCAATTTTTCAGTGAAATATACATTAAAAAAATGTGTTCTACAGTGCATATATAACATTGTCAAATAGTACTAAATACTACTATACAATAGTACTAAAATGACCAAATGATAAAATACTGCAATAATAGCGCTACACAACGCATTCATAATGGTGCTGTATGGTTTCAAATAAAAATGCTATAAAGCACTCAAGTAACAGTGCCGAAATAGCGGTGAGATATGTGCCAAAATAATAGTCTCATACAGTGCCAACATAATGGTACTATACAGTGGTCAGTTAACAGTGCTATACACTGCCACGCACTGCCCAGATAACAGTGTTCATATAATAGTATCAGCAATAATACTACCCTTAGTGTGCACATATAAAAATGTCAGTCATAGTGCACATCGCAAATGACTTCCCGTTGTTATTTGCTCTTAGCTGGAAGACCATATTTAACTGTCAAAAGCCAATTACTATTTCATTGTTTCTAATTAACAGATTAATATATTATAATGCTAGAACCCTACCGATCTAGCATTTTTTACCTATCCAGTGAATTGGTGAAAAATGCTGGAGGCTGGAATATCCCTTTAAAGGGGTTGTCCAGGATTAGGAAAGAATGGCTACTTTTTCTAAAAACAGCACAGGTTGTATGTGGTATTGCAGCTTGGCCCCATTTACTTCAATGGAGCTGAGCTGCGATACCAGACACTACCCAAGGATAGGTGTGGCGCTGTTTAGGAATAAAGCAGTTATGGGTTCTTTTTATCCTGGACTATTACTTTAAGCCTTTCAGTACACAGCCATTATTTGAATTTTCGTTTTCATTTTTTCCATCGATAAAGCCATATGAGGGCTTGTTTTTTAGTGGGACGAGTTGTCGTTTTTCACTACACCATTTATTGTACCATATAATGTATAGGGAAACAGGAAAAAAAATATTTGTGGGGTGGAATAGAAAAAAAACTGTGATTCCTCAAACTTTTGAGGGGTTTCACTTTTACGGCTTTCACCGTATGGTAAAAATGGCATGTTAACTTTACGATTACAGCGATACCAAATTTATATTTTTTTTTTCATGTTTTACAAGGAAAAAACTAATTGTTAAAAATAAAATGTGTGTTATGTCACCACATTCTGAGAGCCATAACTTTTTTAATTTTTCTGTGAATTGAGCAGTATTATTTTTGGTGGGGCAAGCTGTTGTTTCTATTGGTACAATTTTGGGCTGCATGAGACGTTTTGATCACTTTTTATTTCTTTTTTTGTGGGATTTGAAGTGACCAAAAACAGCGATTCTGGCGTTTTAATTTTTTATGGCGTTCACCGTGCGGGTTAAATAATGGTATATTGTAATAGTTCGGACTTTTACGGCTGCGGCGATACCAATTTTGTTTATTTTTTACATTACTTTATAGGAAAAATGGGTGAAGGTTTTTTTTTTATGTAAATGTAAATTTGTATTTTTTTTACACTACTAAAAATGTGTGAAACTTTTTTTTTTTACATATTTCATAAGTCCCCCTAGGGGACTTGATCTACTGATCGCTGGTACAATAACCAGCAATACTAATGTTTTGCATTTTGTTTTGTCATTTTTACAGTCTCCTGTTAGGCAGGGCTTAACAGACAATGGCGGATCCTCTTATTGACGGATCATGCGGCCGCCCAGGGTCCAAAGCTCCCAAGGGGGCCCATGGCCACCCGAACCGCACATAACATAAAAAAACTATGCAGGGCTGCTGTCGGCCCCATTTTCGCGGTCGTCGGTCCCACCTGGTGATGAAGAGATTGGGGGGGATGTGCACGGGGAGTCAATTGCAGGGGCGAGCTAGGCCGGGAAAAGGGGGCATGTGGCCCTAAGGGTGCGCGACTGCACAGTGGGCATCACTCACCCACTGTGTAAGGGTCGGCACAGCACATCAGCTGTAGAGAGCAGACTGTCAGAGATAGTGATAGGCAGGTGCTGGAGTCAATCTCCCTGACAGTCTGCTCCTCTGTGCTGCTGTGCACTGTCCCTGACTGCAACTAGGAGGTGTAGGACCTGTGGTGTCTATATAGTAAAGATATTGTAAGTCTACATAGTGTGTGTATATTGTTTATAGTGTGTATAATGTAAGTTTATATAGTGTGTGCATAGTGTATATAGTGTGTGTATAGTGTAAGTCTATATAGTGTGTGGCGTGTGTGTGTATAGTGTTTATAGTGTGTATAATGTAAGTGTATATAGTGTAAGTCTATATAGTGTGTGGTGTGTGTATAGTGTGTATAATGTAAGTCTATATAGTGTGTTTTTAGTGTATATAGTGTAAGTCTATATAGTGTGTGCTGTGTGTATAATGTAACTCTAAAAAGTGTATATAGTGTAAGTGTGTGTATAATGCAAATAGTATGTGCGTGTATAATGTAAGGATGTGTGTATATTGTGTGTGTGGTTTGAATATATAGCGCATGGTGTGAGTGTAAATTGTATATAGTGTGTGTGTGTATGGTGTATATAATGTAAATCTATATAGTGTTCATAGTGTGTATAATGTAATTCTATATAGTCTGTGGTGTGTGTATGGTGCATATACATACCTCCCAACTTTGAAGTATCACAAAGCCACAGCAATTTCTTTTTTTATTTTAAGCCACACCTCTAATCCCACCCAATCCCCGCTTATACACACTCGGTTCAGCCCACACAGTATCATGCTCCCATAGTGCCTCCCACACAGTATAATGCCAAATAGCTGCCACTATACAGTATAATGCCCCATAGATGCACCCATACAGTATAAAGCCAACACAGATGCCCCCATGCAGTATAATGCCCAAACAGATGCCCACATACAGTATAATTCCCACACAGATGCCTGTACACAGTATAACTCCCAAACAAATACCCCCAGACAGCATAATGCCCCATAGAGCATAGTGCTCCCATAGCTGTCCTATACAGTATAATGCCCCCATAAAGTATAATGCCCACACAGATGCCCCCATACAGTATAATGCCCTCATAGCTTCCCCCTATAGATAGTGCCACAGTGCCTATGTAGATAGTGCACCTATATAGTGCCACAGTGTCCATAGTGATAGTGCCACTCCCCCCTTGAAGATAGCGCTACTCCCCCCTTGTAGAAAGCGCCATTGGGACTCCCTCTAGGAGCAGAATCCCCAGACAAAGGATAGGCCGCAGATTCCGCTCCTAGAGGGAAGCCCTGATGTCACTGTCCATTTATGGACAGTGACGTCAGTAGCTACTCTTTGAGCGGAATCCCCGTTGCCAACTCTGGCCGGGGATTCCGCTCCAGGAAGAGCCCCTAACGTCAATGTCCATATATGGAAAGTGACCTCAGGGGTTTCCTCTAGGAGCGGAACCCCCGGCCAGATCATTGGCAACGGGAATTCCCCTCAATCAATAGCCACTGACATCACTGTCCATATGTGGACAGTGACGCCAAGGGCTTCCCCGAGCACAGCGCTTAAAGTAGTGTTGTGTCTGGGGAGTCTTCGGCAAGTGGAGGAGCTCCCTCTACTCCTCCGCTCTGAACTAATTCTGAAGTAGGGAGCTGGTGATTCCCTGCTTCAGTATTGGGTTCAACTGAATCTGCATTCTGAGGACGCAGAAAGAGTTGACAGTGGGACATCCCCAAGGCTGCCCGGGACAGTGGGACACCGCCCGGAATCTGGTTGGCAGATATGCCTATAGTGTAAGTTTGTGTATAGTGTGTGCGTGTAGTGTGTGGTTTGAATAAATAGTGTGTGGTGTTAATGTGATTTGTATATAGTGTGTGATGTGCAAACACAAAAGCATACATCACAGAAAGACCCTTATAACACAGTACAATGGGTACGGTGCCTCCGGATTAAATTGGAATAAAAGGGGAAGAATGGCCAGTAAAGAGGGAAAAAATGGCACTCGGTTAGAGGAATAAAGAATAAAAAATATTTTGATTAAATATAAATATTTCAGCAAATTTGTAAGGTGATCCTGCATTAGAGAAAATGTCACACACGGGCAGGTAGGCACAATCCACAGCCACACATTTCATATATGTAAACACCAATACAATACATAAATGAACATCAATATTTCATAGAGTATTAAAAGGTAACTCCGATATTACATCAGTATTATTTAGATGTTCAATTCATTAATAAATAGTATATATAGTGTGTGGTATATAGTGTGGTGTGTATAGTGTATGTGTGTGTGTGTGTGCGTACGGCGTGTACTGTGTATAGTACTAATAAATGAAAGATGGGCCAGTGCTCAGTGGACTGGGAGTCCGCTGCTGATACAATAATCCCGGCTCACTACTGCTGTAGCAGCCAAGGCAGTGCGGTTACCAAAAGTGATGCGTAGTGTAGAGGTGTGTGTATGTAGTGTTTATAGGATAAGTGTAGTTGATGCAATGTATGTAGTGTGTGTATAGTGTATGTAGTGCGTTTAGTGTATACATTGTTTTGTTTATGTATGTGTGTGTGTGTGTGTGTGTGTGTGTTTGTGTGTATACTAGCAAATACCAGATGGGCCAGTGCTCAGTGGGCTGGGAATCCACAGCTGACACAATTATACCTGGTCACTACCGCTGTATCAGCCACAGCAGTACCGATGCCAATAGTACCCGGCACTGGCCACTCTTAATTGGATTTGTGGATTTGATTTACAGAAATTATGTAAACCAATTTCAATAGATGACGGCCACCATCACTTACATCTCTTCACACCTCTCCACCTTCGTGCGCCACCGTAGTAGGTCCTTACACATCCAACTGCAAACACACAGTCCTTGTGCTGAACAGCATCAGGACTTAGTGCGGCAGCGTCTGTAGGTAAAGAGGAAACAGCGAGGAGCTGGAAGTAAAAGATGGGGTCTGAGGTCTGAATTAAAGGGGTTGGCCCATGAAAACCATTTATCACCTATCTGCAGGATAAGCAATAAATGTATGATCCCTTTGGGGGCCTCACTGAACACGAAAACAAGGGTTCCGTGTCCACTGTTTGAATCGAACGGCGGTCAAAATAGCTCTCTGACTTCATTATAGTATACTAGTCCTTCTCAATGAATTTGAATATCATCGTCTTAAAGTTAATTTATTTCAGTAATTCAATTCAAAAAGTAAAACTCATATTATATAGATTCATTACACACAGAGTGATCTATTTAAAGCATTTTTTCCTTTTAATGTTGATGATTATGGTAACAGTTAATGAAAACCCAAAATTTAGTGTCTCAGAAAATTTGAATATTAAATAAGCCCAATTTCAAAAATTATTTTTAATACCGAAATGTTGGCCTACTGAAAATGTATATGAACTCAATACTTGGTTGGGGCTCCTTTTGCATGAATTACTGCATCAATGCGGCGTGGCATGGAGGCGATCAGCCTGTGGCACTGCTGAGGTATTATGGAAGCCCAGGTTGCTTTGATAGCGGCCTTCAGCTCATCTTCCTCTTGACAATACCCCATAGATTCTCTATGGGTTTTAGGCCAGGCGAGTTTCCTCTGGCCAATCAAGCACAGTGATACTGTGGTTATTAAACCAGGTATTGGTACTTTTGGCAGTCTGGGCAGGTGCCAAGTCCTGCTTGAAAAAGAAATCAGCATTGCCATAAAGCTTGTCAGCAGAGGGAAGCATGAAGTGCTCTAAAATTTCCTGGCAGATGGATGCGTTGACTTTGGACTTGATATAACACAGTGGACCAACACCAGCAGATGACATGGCTCCCCAAACCATCTCTGACAGTGGAAACTCCACACTGGACTGAGAGCAACTTGGATTGAGTGCCTCTCCACACTTCCTCCAAACTCTGGGACCTTGATTTCCAAATGAAATGCAAATTTTACTTTTAATCTGAAAACAGGACTTTGGATCACTGGGCAACAGACCAGTCCTTTCTCTCCTTAGCCGAGGTAAGACGCTTCTGACATTGTCTCTGGGTCATGAGTGGCTTGACAAGGAATGACTCCAGCCACAGTCCACTCCTTGTGAATTTCCACCAGATTCTTGAATGGCCTTTTCTTGACAATCCCTTCAAGGCTGCTGATATCCCTGTTGCTTGTTAACCTTTTTGTACCACACTTTTCCCTTCCTCTCAACTTTCCGTTAATGTGATTGGATACAGCACTGTGAACAGCCAGCTTCTTGAGCAATGTCCTTTTGTGGCTTACCCTCCTTGTGGAGGGTGTCAATGACTGTGTTCTGGACAACTGTCAAGTCAGCAATCTTCCCCATGATTGTGTCGCCTACTGAACCAGACTGTTGGACCATTTAAAAGCTTAGGAAACCTTTGCAGGTGTTTTGTGTTGATTAGCTTATTAGAGTGTGACATCATGAGTCTACAATCTTCAACTTTTGCCCAATATTCAAATTTTATGATAGACTAAATTTTGGGTTTTCATTAACTGTTAGCCATAATCATCAACATTAAAAGCCAAAAATGCTGGAAATAGATCACTCTGTGTAATGAGTCTATACAGTGCCCACCAAAAGTTCCGAAACACCCTCATAACTTTTGAACGGCTCGAGGTAGAGGGTTGAAATTTGGTGGGATTTAATGGGGTCATAAAATCTACCAGTTTATTGAAAAGAAAAAAAAACACCCTTGGGGGCGATGGGGTGGTCGGGGTTAGCAAAATCTTAAATGGCACGGGGGTCGAGTGGGGGCTCATTTGAAAGCGCTTTTCAATATGAAAACAATGCCGCTGAAATATTTAACTTTAAAGTTATCATAGTCATTATCGGCTACCGCCAGTGTTTGCATTACCCAGAATGTACCGCGCGGGTATAATCCTAAATGTGTGTGGGCACGTGTGCATGTGCGAGCTTAGGAATGTCACATCAAGGTGACTTTAAATTACGTATTATTACAATCGGTCTCGGCGATACAAAATGGACCTAGTCTATGAATTTCAGAGAGCGCTAATTCGGAGAGTAATTTTCATTCTTGTACATTTCTATTGTCATATCACAAAATGCATTTGACCGAAACGGAAAGGATCACTTTATTGATGAGAGGGTATGGCGAAGAAAAAATAAGATTCTATCAAGAAGTAGCGGCTTTATTCAATGCCACTTATCCTATCCGTGATCCAATTTCATTGTCAACTGTTAAAAGAACTGTTCATCATTTCGAAACAAGTGGTTCAATTAAAGACGCACCATGATCCGGAAGACCCAAACATGCTAGTAATGTTTAAAAAGCTTTAGATGTTCTGCTCAATGTACATGATGACCCTTAGGGTATGTTCACATGCAAACTCAAAAACGTCTGAAAATACGGAGCTGTTTTCAAGGGAAAACAGCTCCTGATTTTCAGGCGTTTTTTGAGCCACTCACGGTTTTCAATAGAGTCTATGAAAAACGGCTCCAAAAATGTCCCGAGAAGTGACCTGCACTTCATTTTCACAACCGTGTAGAAAAAAAAGGCCCGTCGGAACAGAATGCCGTTCTTCCCATTGCAATCAATGGGCAGATGTTTGGAGGCGTTCTACTTCCGATTTTTTGGCCGTTTACGGACGAAAAACGGATGAAAATAGGCCGTGTGAACACACCCTTGTCGAAGAAACCCCTTCCAGGTAGCACCTTTTGGAATGGGTGCTCTAATGGGCTCCCTCTGCTTTGTCAGGTGGTATTCAAATATGGTAAGTGAAGTATCAGCAGTGCACCGGGAGATCAATAAAGACAATAGCAATCTGTTGTCTCAATCAATATTCTCATTTATTATCACGATACATAGGTTAATATACCCTCAGGGCGTACCCTCTAACCAGGGTGTTACCTCTCATGGAACAACCAATCATAACATTTTACACGTAGACTGAAAATACGTCATAGGGTACCTTCCCACTGAGGTCACGTGATCTTTCTAACACCTGCAAATCCTGGCCTACAAACAATAGAAATGTAGGAGGTTTTTATAAGTCTATGTGGTGATTTCATATATGTGTGTGAAATACTGAGATGAAGAGAATTAATTACAAATATGATGATTATTTCAGGCCTAGGCGTTCTGCCACACTCCTATCTACCAGTATTGAAGGCCACACGAAGAAATAACTTATTCCCTTGTGATTCAAACAGAACCAGAAGGAGATCATTACAAAATGGAGAATACATATCTTCATAATCCGGCATCCTGCTTGATAATTCATAGTGTAATTTAATACAGAGAACATAAGCAATTTGACCATCCATCACAAACCCCCCTTTTTCTCATATTAAAATACAGAGATTAAGAATTATCTGATTATAAACTTCAAACAAAATAATGAATAGGGCCACTACTAATAATATAATGCTATCACCAAGTTCAGGTTTGGGTATAGGGTCCCGTCAGTGCGTTGACAAGTCCCGTAGTTGCTTGTCTGCACGGCTGCTTGGATTTGTTGGACTCTACCTTTGTTAATTTTTTTTCCTCAAATATAAATTTATATGGTGATAACAATAACAGCATGCCCTGTATAAAAGTTCTAACATGTATATAAGATATAAATGGCAAAGCTTTAATAAATGAACACACTTATTGTTACATGGTGGGGTGTTCACCCATTCACCAGGTTCTGGCCTTGTGCATAAAATCCCTGTGACATAGGGTATTGTTGATTAAAAGGTTTCGGCTTATGATAGACAATTTTCTTAGCCTTCTTACATAGCATAGGTATCAGACATGCTACTAATTTAACAAAAACGTATATAATCAATATTATGAGTAATATATGTAAAGCGCCTTGCATGAGTCCTGCAGCCCATCCTCCAATGCCTCTGAACCATGAAGCCGGGTTCAGCCATGACAACCAGTCTGGCCAATCTAGGTTCCAATCTTCTTCAGAATTGGCTTTCCTAAATTCCTCCTTTAATTGCTTTGCTTGTTCAATATCATGTTTAATCTGTACTGTCCCTTGGGGATCTATATAATGACAGCATGCAGGACACACTATCTGGCACATACCCCCTTGACTTGCAGTTAAGTAATCTAGTACAAGTGTATGTTGGTTAGTAACAGTAATAAGCTGTCGGGTAAATACTGAAGAAACATTTAAAGCATCAAATATTAATTCGGTAATATTGTCAAACAACTCTGCTAGTTTTTCTATGTTATGTGCGTTTCTAATTGGTCCTCCAAAGATGGATAGAGCATATCCTAACTTGGTGTACCAAGGTAAGTGTACCAATGGGTGGGCTTTTTGCTTTCCCTCCCTTTTGTACAGCATATGTTTTGGTACATTATCATAAGAAAGTCCATCCTTGTCCCATGTCCAGGTAGCAGACTGTAACCTAGCTAGGGTACAGGTACCTGTGGTAGTCTGCGGGATCCATTTATATGCATTATGTCCGCACACGATATATATATCATGGGGAAGGTCAAACCATTGCATACTTCCTAGGGTTAACATGTGAGCAAAATGAACTAAGGGAAAAGACTGCTGTAATACACACCAAGGACAATTTGTTCCCAAAGACCCATGGTATACTCCTGTGCATCCACAATACATAGTTTCATTCCCTTGTAAGTTTGTTTCTTGCATATACCCTGGATAACGTTTACAATCAGTCTTACTTCCTGAAGGGAAGAAATGGCCATATTCCCAACTACCATTATGTATGTACCGTTCTACCAGACTTGGTCTAAATACATCTGAGGTCTGTTGGGTTTAATTGAAACTTATCTTTATGCCTTTTATGGGGATCTCACCTAGTGTCAGTGTTTTAGTGACATTTTTAGGGACCCATTTTCCATTTTCCTTTTGTGTGAGAATCAGTGCCTTACCAGGTTTCAGGGTTAGATTTACCTGCCACCAGGGATCCTCCATCCATCCTGCTATGGGTAAGGGCACACTGGTGTTAGACCATGTATAACTTTTTGTGTTATCCTTTACATTTGAGGGATCCCAACATGTAGTGTTAAGAAGTTCTTTCTCACTAAGGGGCACAGCCATGTATGGCATGGATTTTGAACTTATAGGACTGTGTGTACATATCCAACAATCAGATAAGTTTGTTAACGCTGTTATAATTTGATGATGTTTTATTAATTTATTGTCCACTTCCTCCTTGAGAACTTGAGTCATCGTCCCCACGAGGGGCAACATCAACACCAAACCTGCCAAGGGCAACATCATCGATCGAGGCGATGTCATCTGGGCTGATAAACTTTTTACAATGGCTTGCATGTATCCAATTGGCTCGTCCTTGGAGCTTCACTGATGTGGCGGTGACCAGCTGTACTTCTACTGGTTGGCTGTACCTTGGCTCCAGACTGCTCCTGTTGTGTATCTTTGTTACCACCAAGTCTCCAGGTTGTAGTGAGTGGGTACCTGAAAGAAAGTTTGGATCTGGAATAGAAGAAAGGATTAGTTTATGTGTCCTCTCCAGTTGTTTGTGTAGGGCAGCCAAGTATGTGGTCATATTGTCATAATGCTTTTGTAACTGCTGAGGAAAATACAGTCCTGTCTTTGGCATATTTCCAAACAATATTTCATAGGGAGAAAGTTTAACCTTCCCTCTTGGCGTGGTTCTTACAGAGTATAAAGCCAGGGGTAGACATTGTGTCCACGGTAAAGAAGTTTCATTCATGGCCTTCTGGATTTTTAATTTCAAAGTTCCATTTAGTCTTTCTACCTTACCACTGCTTTGTGGGTGATAGGGAGTGTGAAATGCTTGTTCTATCCCAAGGCTTTTTAATATGTTCCTCAATAGTTCTTGGGTAAAGTGAGTACCTCTGTCACTTTCAATTGTCTCTGGTACTCCATAGCGGCACACGACCTCAGCTATCAGTTTCTTTGCTGTGGTATCTGCATTTGCTTTAGCCACTGGAAAAGCTTCTGGCCATCCTGAAAATAAATCAGTGCAACAAGTACATATTGATAAATTCCCACCTTAGGCAGTTGTATGTAGTCCACCTGTAATCGCTGAAAGGGGTAGTAGGACTTAGGAGTGTGTTTAGCTGGTGTTTTGGTGGTTTTACCAGGGTTGTGTTGTGCACATGTCATGCAGCCCTCTGTATATTTGGCGGCTGGAGCATGCCATGTCTGTAACACTAGCTGGCTCATAGCTCCCTTTGAACAGTGTGTTTTCCCATGGGCTAGGGCACACATCATTGGATACAGTGCTCTTGGTAGGCAAACCTTAGAATTAAGATGCCTCAACTGTCCCAGACCTATTGCTGCACCTCTCTCCTCCCATTCTGCTTGCTCTTGAGGGGGTGCTTGGTCCTGGAAAGCACACAACAGGGTCTCTGTGATGGGTTGTAAAACAGGCTTCACAATCATCAGAGGGAGAGCAGCAGCGTCCTTTGCCGCTGCATCCGCAGCCTCATTCCCTTTTGATAGGAGATCACTGTTATTAGTGTGTGCCTGTACTTTGACTATAGCTGCTTGGTCTGGCATGTGCAGTGATTCTAAAAGTTCTTCTACTGCTTTTGCATTCTTTATAGGTTTACCTGCCGAGGTCAAGAACCCTCTGGCTCTCCATATTGTCCCAAAGTCATGTGCCACTCCAAAGGCATATCTGGAGTCAGTGTATATGTTGACACGCTGTCCCTTACCCAATTTACACGCCTCAGCGAGTGCTTTTAGTTCTGCCTCCTGAGCTGAGCTGCTGGAGGGCAGGGACTGTTGTATGACGGCCTTACCATTGTGGACCACTGCATACCCAGTGAGAAAATGTCCATTGTCTTCGCTCCAATATCGAGATCCATCTACAAAATACTCAGCATCAGGGTTAATCAGAGCAACATCAAATATACTGTTTATGCCGTTTGATTCCATATCCACTAGGCTTTGACAGTCATGTTCATGTTCAAAATTAAATAGTTAATCATCAGTGGATAGTTGAAAAATAAGGGGGTGTCCATGTCCCTGTCCCCCCTCTCCTCCCTCCTTTTGTTCAGAATCTAGGGGCAGGAGTGTAGCTGGATTCAGGACAACACAACGTTTGATAGTCACATTAGGGGACAGAAGAGTAAGTTCAATTTTAGTAAGTCTTGCAACTGATAAGTGTTTTGTCTTTATTGTGTTCATCATTTCTTGCACTGCGTGTGGGACTTGCACAATAATGTCATGTTGGAGCAGTGGCGTAGCTATAGGGGTCGCAGCGGTCGCAGTTGCGACCGGGCCCGTAAGCCAGGGGGGCCCGTAGGCCCCCCTCGCCACACTAACGCTGACTGCAGGGCCGGGCAGCCTATCTGGCAAATGCCAGATGCCGGTGTCAGTAGTGTGCTGCTGCTGCCCGCCCACCTCTTTATCCCCAGCGGCGGGCCCTGCTCTGTAGTCTGACACATTTCCCCTCCCTGAGCAGCGCACAGCCCACTTGCTGGACGCTATACTACGCAGCCTGCTGCAGTCCAGCCAATTAGTGTGGGTCATACTGATTGGCTGGGCTGCACTAGACTCTGTACTACAGCAGCCAGCATGTAGACTGTGCACTGCATAGGGGGGAATTGTCGTGGTCCTAGCAGCAGGAGGTGCCTCATGAGTCGTCGACTGACCTTTTCCACTTCCACTCCCCCTCCCCCGGCCCCATCATATTACATCTTGTACCTGCTCTGCATAAGTAGGTATGTCCAGCCACCCGCCCACATTCATCCTCGGGGGACAGAGTGCCGGCTACATCATGGCTCACAGAGCTGAGCAGAGACATAGTCAGACTCAAAGGTAAGAGCCAGGCAGCACTGCAGCAGCTTATAAGAAAAAAGTGTGTCCCCAGTACTTTGCCAAGAAACTACTGTCTGTTATGCCCTTCCCCTGCATGGGGAACTATAACTCTAATCCGATCATGTGTGATACTGTCTGCTGGGCCTTATATCTAATCCAATCATGTGTGATACTGTCTGCTGAGCTACTGTATCTAATCCTATCATGTGTGATATTGTCTGCTGAGCTACTGTATCTAATCCTATCATGTGTGATACTGTCTGCTGGGCCCTATAGCTAATCCTATCATGTGTGATACTGTCTGCTCAGCCACTGTATCTAATCCTATCATGTGTGATACTGTCTGCTGAGCGACTGTATCTAATCCTATCATGTGTGATACTGCCTGCTGAGCTGTGTATCTAATCCTATCATGTGTGATACTGTCTGCTGAGCCACTGTATCTAATCCTATCATGTGTGATACTGTCTGCTCAGCCACTGTATCTAATCCTATCATGTGTGATACTGTCTGCTGAGCCAATGTATCTAATCCTATCCATAGTTTATAGGGTCGTAGTGCTATAGATATGCTGTCTCCTATACACACATTTTCTTTGGGGTGGGAACACATATGTATTGGGGCTATATCCCCTGACATTTTAAGCCATTAGTGACGCCCCTGGCTGCTAGTGCTGCATTGTTGGGTCACTTAGGTGACCCAGCGATGCAGCTAAAGGCTGCGGACCGTCCGCCATGAGAAGTTTGCGGGGGGGGGGGGGCAATAAGAACTTTTGCATCGGGGCCCATGAGCCTTTAGCTACGCCCCTGTGTTGGAGTACAATGTCTGTTGCTTTATCAACTAAAGCTGCTGCTGCTGAGACAGCGCGTATGCAGGTCGGGGATCCTAGTACAATGGGATCCAGAGCAAGGGAGTAATAAGCAAGAGGTCACATTTTGCCTCCATGATCTTGGGCTAATACTCCATTGGCATGGCCTGCCTGTTCATGGCAGAACAGAGTAAACGGCTTATTGTAGTCAGGAAGTCCCAGTGCTGGCCTTGTAGTCAGGGACAGTTTCAGGGAGTGAAAATTGTCAATTGCCTCAGGTGACAGTACAAATGGGTCAGAGGTGAGACAGTCATATAATGGTTGCATCATAGCAGAGGCATCCCTGATCCAGGCTCTGCAGTACCCTATTAAACCCAGAAAAGTCCTCAATTGTTTAGGGTTTCTAGGGATTGGGTGTTTTTGTATGATTTCCAGCCTGTCAGGGGTTAAGTGTTTCATACCTTGGGAAATACAGTGACCAAGGAAAACAACTGTTTTGGCACATAATTGCAGCTTGTGCTTGCTCGCTTTACAGCCTACTTCTTCTAGGAACATTAATAGTGATTTAGAATCTGTTTCACTGTTCTCCAGACTCACTACAAAGTAACAAATCATCTACATATTGTAGTAGAACTGAGGACTGATTGGGGGGCTGCCAGGTGTCCAGAATATCTTTCATGGTACGTGAGAAGATATCAGGGGAGTTTGCGGCACCCTGTGGCAGCACTACCCAAGCATACTATCTTCCCCTATGTGTAAATGCAAAATACTGCTGGCACTCTTTATCCAGCGGGATGGAGAAGAAAGCATTGGCTAAGTCTATAACTGTGAAATAGACTGCAGTGCCGGGGACCTGGTTGAGCGGGGGATGTGGGTTAGGCTATTGTCACAGCATTCACAGCCCGTAGGTCATGTACCATCCGGTACTGTACAGGTTGACCGGGCAATGTCTTTTTCTTTACTGGGTAAAGAGGAGTGTTGAAAGGCGAGATTATGGGCACTATAAGATTGTTTTCCAGTAAGGAGTTAATATCCTTTTCTATAGCAGCATCTTGCTGTGGACTCAGAGGATATTGCTTTATACATACAGGACGGTTCTGCATGTCTGGTTTTAAATTTACTTGTACAGGCGGCACATTTAAAAACTCCTACATCCATCTTATCTTGTGCCCATAGTTTTTCTGGGATGTCTGCCAACCAAAGGGGAGGGGTACTGGGGGCTTTTTCAGTGTCCGGCATACTTGCCATACTAAGGAGTTTGCATAGCAGGGACTCTGGAATGGCAGAGGTTAATGTAGGTGTGCCAGAAGAAAAGTCCAATGCTGCTCCCAGTGCACTGAGTACATCTGTCCCCAATAAATTGTAGGGAGTGTGTGGTGACACTAACACACGGGAGACAATTGATTGTGTGTCATGTATATTCAGTCGCATTGGTTTTGTTAACTGTAACTGAAATGATGTTCCCTCCACCCCTTCACAATCTATATAGTCTGGTGATAGCAACTCTGCCGGTACATATTTGGTTTGTAATACAGTTCTGGCTGCCCCTGTGTCTACTAGAAAAGAGGTATTTTCCCCTGTGGGTAAAGTAACAGGCACCATCAATGATGGACCTGTCAGGGGGAGCACTGGGCAGAGGGAGACATCAGGGTTGCCAGTTTCCTAAACAGCAATCAAAGAATTGGGAGGCTCAACTGGACGGGAGGGACATCGGGCTGAATAATGACCCTTCTTATCACAATTCCAGCATGTAATCTGGCTAAGATCCCTTCTCTGGGTTCTCAAAGTGTCTTTTTGTTCCCTGCCTCTTCGTCTATAGCCCCCCTTTTGTTGCATCGGGGCGAGACGGGTTCTTTTAGGAGCTAAATCTAACTCTGCACCTTTTGCAATGCTTACTAAATCATTAAACTGGCATGTACGCCAGTCGGGGCAGGATCTTTTAACAGCTTCTTCTACTGCCGGCTTAAGACCGGACATAAAAGTTATTTTTAGTAGGCGCAAGTCTTTTGCATCACCTTCTTCATACCCGGGATCTAACCACTGCTGCTGTAAAGTTGTGGCATAATCAGGGACTGACTGTTTAACATCTTGGGCAAATGACATAATAGCAGCTTGTATTTGATTTTTGAGCACTTCCCCTCCCTTTGTTTCTCCATATCTGACCATGTAGCACGGTAAGCTAGATGTACTGCTCGCAGATTTCTATGGAAAGCGCTGGGTGTTTTCCGTGGGTCTGGGAGTGTGCGACATACAGCTAGTAAATCAGCCGGGCTCCAGGGGCGATACACAGTGGCTTCATGTGACTGGATTTCCCCGACTGCCCCAGGTACTGGTTGCCCGTCTACATCTACTGGTTTTGGTACCCTGTGTGTATGGACACTTGATACTAACGGAAACAATCTAGTGGGGCGCTGCGTACCACAACTGACACAATATCCTGCAGTGAGGGGGTTCTGCTGCCCACAGTGTGGACATGTCCAGCAGCTGCCTTTCTTGCTATTTTCAGGATAAGGAGGTGGCGCAGTTGCTGCTGTGGGGCTGTTGGCCAGTTGTAAAGGGGTTAACACATTAGTGAGGAGCTTTTCACTTAAAGGGTCATATAAATCATACATTATTCCATGATTTGCTTCCATACTCTTATGTTCTGTGTTACTCACTCTCTGTGCTACCTCATACCACATTTGGGCTTTTTCCACCATGTTATTGTCTTTCAACCATCCAACACAATTTGTCATAAATCTTTTCCATTCACATTCTGCTAATGTTCCATAGGACCCAACTCCCATCATTTTAAACATTCTTTTACAATCCTTCACAGCCTCAGATCCTTTTGCTCTTTCTACTATTTTGATGGCAGAGACCCACGTCTCAGGGCTGTCCCGCATTTTTGTCTTACTATTTTCTGACCCCATGGTCAGAGGGCGTAGGGTAGTCTCCGGAAAACTCCCCAGCTACAAACAGACAGGCCTTAGTCTGTTGACAGATATCTCAGACAATCTATCTTACAGTTTCAGAAAGACTATCAATATCAAAAGTCGTTCCTTCAGACTATTCTAGCAGTGGGATATCTTTTTCTCTGATCCCTCACTGTTTTGAACATCAAGAACAGACAAAATGCTGCCAAACCACAAATTACAAGAGCAAATCCTTCAACACAATCTACATTCATGAACTTCCATTGATTCAAGCAGGAGTTGGTCACATTCATTTCAAACTTCTACAAACCCTTCGTCTCTTTCACTTATGCAGAACACTTGCTGCCGGGGGGGGTTGTCTTTCGGTTCATACAGCCTGTGATGTAGCATATATCCCAAACTCTTTCCTCTAGCACTTTGCAATGGTTTCACATGCAAATTATATTTGGTAACATATATGTTATCCTCCCCGCTCAGCCGTTCACTCTGTGGGTTGTAGTTTAGGGGCCTGTTACGTATGTTGGTGATGATTTCTTTAGGGGCTCTGGGTCTGAGCCAATACCAATGTCCTTCACTGTAATTAGTCTGGGTAGTTATACTACTCCGACACAGGTGGCACCTGGGATAAGTGTCAGGGTCATTCATTGAATACAGGATGTTATATTACAACGGTATTCAATCCAGCGGTCTGATGTTATACTACTACAGACTTAATTACTTGGATGTTATTTTACATCAAAGTGTATATGCCGGATTATCACATGTGCTAGAAATCAGTCTGTACTGATTCCCACCTTATGCCAGTCTGGCAATGCATACAACTGGTTTATGGACCCTTACACATAATATCACTGTCTGGCAGTGAATTAGGAAAATATAAATGATTTTCTAATACAGTATTCAAAGTTTTCCCTATTGCACTGGGTAATGGTATTGAGTGCAAATTCAATATAGACACAATTGCTCCTCCTTGCACTGAGTGGATATCGTCTTCTATGAAGTGGATATTACTTCTGGGCTGGGAGCCATACAGTTTCAACAATTTGATATGTATGTCTTCTCACAGATGTATTCAACATCACACTACACACACATTTATCACACTTGTCACATACGCCCCCATGTAAATCCATTTAACCACACTACCATCCTGACAAAGGACCTGATTATTACGGGACCCCTTTGTAGAGACTTACATATACAAAGTACGTTTCCAGGGACTTAACAGAGTGGTTGAAACAAATGGTGTAACATAAAGTCTGTTACTTACCGCGCGGTTTTGGTTTCAGTGACTCCCCAGGTTTTTCCAGATTAGTGGACTTTGCACAATATTCATTAGGAGATCCCGGGCTGTTCGGCACCATGTAACTGTCGAAGAAACCCCTTCCAGGTAGCACCTTTTGGGATGGGTGCTCTAATGGGCTCAATCTGCTTTGTCAGGTGGTATTCAAATATGGTAATTGAAGTATCAGCAGTGCACCGGGAGATCAATAAAGACAATAGCAATCTGTTGTCTCAATCAATATTCTCATTTATTATCAAGATACATAGGTTAATATACCCTCAGGGCGTACCCTCTAACCAGGGTGTTACCTCTCATGGAACAACCAATCATAACATTTTACACGTAGACTGAAAATACGTCATAGAGTACCTTCTCACTGAGGTCACGTGATCTTTCTAACACCTGCAAATCCTGGCCTACAAACAATAGAAATGTAGGAGGTTTTCATAAGTGTATGTGGTGATTTCATATATGTGTGTGAAATACTGAGATAAAGAATTAATTGGAAATATAATGATTATTTCAGGTCTATGCGTTCTGCCAGACTCCTATCTACCAGTATTGAAGGCCACGAAAAAGAACACAAAGTAATAACTTATTCCCTTGTGATTCAAACAGAACCAGAAGGAGATCATTACAAAATGGAGAATACATGTCTTCATAATCCGGCATCCTGCTTGATAATTCATAGTGTAATTTAATACAGAGAACATAAGCAATTTGACCATCCATCACAGCATCTTTTAGCTGCAACGCGGCCTGTCATCAGTACTTTCTACGTGCTGCGGCCTGCTGTACAGTTAAAGTACATTTTTAAAATGTATTTTATTGTCTGATTGGGGGGGCAAAAAGTCTGATTGGGGGGGAGGTATGGGTCTGGCACGAACCTTTGCCTTGTTACGCCCCCCAGAGATAAATTATACATATAGATTTCTGCTATAATTTACATCAGTTACTGGCGTAAATTATAGTAAAATTGTTGGCCGTTTCTGCTAAGCCCCGCTCATTTTTTGCCCCCTAAAATTTCAACATTTGCGCATTTTGTGAATTTTCTACGCTAGTAAACTGTTGTAGAAAGGTTAATATATTCCCCCCAAAGGCTACCAACCAAAATACAATATCTTAATGTAAGGATGTGTACACTTAATTGTGCTGCAACGCTTGTTGTCTCCATTCTATGTCAGTGTGGGAAGTAGATGTCCGGCCTTATGATTTTGTGATATGTGATAGACCCAGAATCCCAATCACCAAACCAAAGAATGCAAAATAAAGACACAAAACATTATAATTGGGTGTTAAATGGTCAAAACTTTTATTATATTATATGACCAAACCCAAAATGGCAAACCTCCGACTCACGAAGAGTCACCCTCCAGCACGCAGGAAAGGAAAAACCTCCTGTGGGGGAAACCCCTAGGGAAACCATGGCTGGAGGATTGCCCTTCCTCTGGGCTTAGAAGGTGCCAAAATAGAATTTGTAACAGAATTTTTACATTTTCTCAGATTTTCAAGGAAAAACAATACAATGAACGAACGACATAAAACACATAAATCGGCTGATCTGGTTGGCTAGGCGGATGTCTCTCTTCCTGGGCACCCATTAAAATTAATGGGTGATCCACGGATGAGACGGGTCCTCCAGATGCCTCCTTGTTGCACCTGTCTCCGCTCTGTCTAATAGAGGGGGATCTCCTGCTGGAAACCCCCCTCTATTACAGACAACCCGTATGAAGAGGATGGCATCACTGTGATGAAGAAGTGGTCTTGGGTGAAGGATTTCCCTGCTAGAACCTACAACTTACATCAGGTCGGCATTGGTGAGGAAGTCAAGCTCAAGGTCCTCAGTCCCATCCAATATGGTGCTGAATGTGGCAGTAAAACCTTCTAATATGGAATCTTCTTTATGTCATAAACATTTGTATTTATGACATCAGCACCTTCATCATCATTACTACAGGAATGTATTACCACTGCACAACTCATACATTGTGACGTTACCCACAGTGGTCTGAAGTGTTAACCCTTTAATGACTGGCAATGTACTTAGTACAGATGCCATAAAGCTGAATAGAACATATCAGCGGCCATAAAGGAAAAGGGATAATGCAGGGAGCATCTCGGCACAAGAACAATCCATGACAAAGGGTTGTCCAGGATAAGATAACGTATCTGCTTTCTCCAAAAACCAGCACCACACCTGTCCATAGGTTGTGTGTGGTATTACAGCTCATTACCATTCACTTCAATGGAGCTAACCTGCAATACCAGATACAACCTGTGGATAGGTGTGGTGCTGTTTTTGGAAGAAAGCAGCCATATTTTTCTAATCCTGCACAGCTCTTGTTAGAAATAGTTCAAAAAAAGTGGCGGGAGAAGGAGAAGAAGGGGAGAGGGAAAGAAGAAATTAAAAAAAGGGAAAAAGAGGAACTCTGAGGTAAAAGAAATCAAACTAGACTGAAAGTAGTCTGCTGGAGGTGCCAGATGGAAAGACATATTTCTGCCATGGGGACCAGATGAAATGTATCTTGAAGTGGGGCTTCAGAGAGTGGGTTTTAGCACCATAATTGTAATGACCCGCAGAATCAAGTTATCATGCAATCAATGCCGCCCGATGAACACTGTAAAATAAAAACAGAAATGGCGGAAGTACAGGTTTTTTTTTTAATTCACCCCACAAAATGTAGGGTTTTTTTACATTTTTTTTTTAATACATTATATGGTACATTAGGCCACAGGGTAAATTCCACGTAAACAGCGCCATTCATTGGTTAACTGTTTAACCCCTTAGTGACCACCCATACGCCTTTTCACGTGAGTCACTAAGGGGCCTTAGGCTAGGCTGACGCCTTTTCACGTGAGCCTAGTCTAAGTCCTGCACGGGTCCCCCGTACAGGCTGGAGCCGGGGCTCAGCTGTCTGATGACAGCTGAGCTCCTGCTCCAACACCTGCAATCGAAGTTTACTTCGATCGCGGCCATTTAACTCGTTAAATTCCGCCGTCAATAGCGACCGCGGCATTTATCTTTGTTTACAGAGGGAGTGAGCTCCCTCTGTCACCCATCGGCGGCCCGCAAATGCAATCGCGGGTCTCCGATGGGTTGTCATGGCAGCCGGGGGCTTGATAAATGCCCCCAGGTCTGCCCTGGACATATGCCTGTTAGGACGCACCGGAGGCACGTCCTAATAGATTGCCTGTCAGATTTACACTGACAGGCAATAATGTTCTGGTATACGAAGTATACCAAAGCATTATAGCAGCGATCTGAAGATCGCACAGTAAAGTCCCCTAGTGGGACTAGTGAAATAAGTTATAAATATGAAATAAAGATTAATAATAAAAATTACAGTAAAAAAATAAATAAAACCATTTTTTTCCATAAAAAGTGGTTTCATTTAGTAAAAGTGTAAAAAATAAATAAAAGTACACATATATGGTATCGCCGTGACCGTAATGACTCCATTAATAAAGATAATATGTAATTTAAACCGCAAGGTGAACACCGTAAAAAAAAAAACGCAAAAAACTATGGCGAAATTGCAATTTTTTCCATTGCCCCGCAAAAAAATCATAATAAAAATGAATCAATAAGTGCCATGCACCCCAAAACAGTACCAATCAAAACTACGTCTCGTCCCGCAGAAAACAAGCCCAAAAAATCACTACATTGATGGAAAAATAAAAAAGTTACGGCTCTTGGAAAGCAACGATGCAAAAACAAATAATTTTAGTTCAAAAGTGTTTTTATTGTGCAAAAGACGTAAAACATAAAAAACCCCTACATATGTGGTATCGCCGTAATCGTACCGACCCATAGAATAAAGGTAATGTGTTATTTATGTCGCATAGTGAACGGCGTCAATTTAAAAACGCTTAGAACAATGGCCGAATTTCAGGTTTTTTTTATAATCCCCCCCAAAAAAAGTTAATAAAAGTTAATAAAAAAATTATATGTACCCAAAAATGGTGCTATTAAAAAGTACAACTAATCCCGCAAAAAACAAGTCCTCATACAGCTATGTAGACGAAAAAATAAAAAAGTTATAGCTCTTTGAATCCGACTATAGAAAAACGAATAAAATAGCTTGGTCATTAGGGCCTAAAATGGGCTGGTCACTAAGGGATTAAATGATACCAGTTCAAGTGACCTGTATCGAAAAACACTATATGACATTTTTTCCCAATTAACCTTTTAATTGGGCCTAGCATGTGTGATACTGTCTGCTAAGCCGTTGCCAGTGGCGGATTATCATATGGGCGATTCGGGCGGCCGCCCGGGGCCCGAGGCTCCCAGGGGGCCCATAGCAGCCCGAACCGCACATCGTCCTGCAAACCTATTCAGCGCGCTAGCGCTGCTAACTGCCGAAGATGGGGAGGAGCAGGGAATTGGCCGGGATCCAGGGGTAGGACACGCCTCCCTGACAGTGCGGGCGCCATTGAATAACAGAACAGCGACGGTCGGTCACCGGCGCTTAGGTTAGTTGACTTATCCTGCCCAATTGGTTCCCGACCGCTGGCTGTATTTTTACGGCCAGCGGTCAGGGACGGGTTCTTAAAACCCGAGCCATAGACTTTCTACGGCTCGGGTTTTAACTTGCTGCCCGCGCGAACGGTCAGCTTAATGTCGGGTCTCCGGCTGTCAGTGACTGCCGGGGACCCTGAGGAGAAGATAGAAGCAGCTTTCGCTGCTTCTGTCTTCTCTGATGTCTTTTTACACAGCGCTCAATGAACGCTGTGTAAAGGAATAGAGACAGCAGCAGCGGCGCTGCCTCTATTCCTCCCGGTGATCATGTGACTGGTCACATGATCACCGGGTGCCGTTAGTGGCAGACTGCTGCTGGGTCTTGCTAGACCCAGCACAGCCCTATTAGTGACAATCGTCACTATGAGAGGGCTGATTTCTCCTGTAACTGGGGCTGCTGTGCAGCTCCAGTTACAGTGGAAAAACATGGTGTAAAAGAAAGAAAAAATATATATAAAGTTCCCCAAAGGTCTTTTTTGACCTTTGAGGAACAGACCATAGTAATTAAAAAATAATAAAGTAAAGTGCAAAAAAAATGAAATAATAAATACCCATAAAATACCCACCCCAATAAAAACCGTTCTCCCCGCAAATCATTGTTGTAACGCTAACGCTGACCCAATTACCCTAATATAGACATGTAATATATTAAAATTTACGGTAGACAATGACGATCACAAATAAAAGGTTATTTTAGGGTAAAACTATGTTATTACCAAAAAAAATTGCTGAAACGTAAAAAAGCTTATTTTTTTACTATTATTTTCAAACTTTATGAATAAAAATTCTAAAATAGGAAAAAAGGTGTGTATAAAAACGAAACCTGCATTGTCTACGGAAAAAACGACGCAAAAATCACGTCAGTTTTATTTTTTTTTAATAAAAATGTGTGTTTGGTGCAACTTTGTAATTACGTTTTATTAAAAAATATTTTCGCTTTTTGAGATACAGCTGCTTGTATCCTGTATCCGTCAGGTCAGCAGGACTGACGGGATCAGTGAAACGGGCCCTGCGCTAAATTATAATCTTAGATGTGATAGATTTGAGGTGGATCCTGCGTGTCACTGATCCTGTCAGTCCTGCTGACCTGACGGATACAGGATACAAAGCAGCCGTATCTCAAAAAGTAAAAATATTTTTTAATAAAATCAATCAATCACACTGATACACACACATACATTTTATATATATATATATATATATATATATATATATATATATATATATAATTATAATATAAAGTTTTTAAATGTGTACATAACCTTGTGGCACTATATACAAGGGGGAGCGCTGTGAGGCACTATATACAAGGAGGAGCGCTGTGTGGCACTATATACAAGAGTGAGCGCTGTGAGGTACTATATACAAGGGGGAGCGCTGTGAGGCACTATATACAAGGGGGAGCGCTGTGGGGCACTATATACAAGGGGGAGCGTTGTGTGGCACTATATACAAGGGGGAGCGCTGTGTGGCACTATATACAAGGGGGGGGGCTGTGTAGTGCTATCCACAGTGGTATGTGTGTGGCGCTCTTTATAGGGGGGGCTTTTTGGTGCTATTTACAAGAGGGGGAGGGCTGTGTGGCGCTCTCTACCAGGGGGCTGTATGGCACTATCTATAGGGGGCTGTGTGTAATGCTCTCTACGACGGGGATGTGTAATATATAGAGGGGGCTGTGTATGGCGATATCTATGGGGGTGTGTAATATCTACAGGGGCTGTGTGTGGCACTATGTACAGGGGGCTGTGTGTATGTGGCGTTTTACAGTGTGTGGTATTATATTCTGGCGTGCAGTGTTTGGTGCTATTATATTTAGGGGTACAGTATGTGGCACCATAATAACTTTATTTTCGTTTATAGGTGTGGAAATGTTGGAAAAGTGAGGAGACGTCTGAGTGGCAAATTCTGCAGAAATGAGTCATGGCCGGGAGAAGTCGTCATGAGCGCTGGACCGGATGGAGAAGAAAAGAGGAAAAAAACTACTAGAATCTGAGACGTCGTCACCTGTGAGTCACTAGATTTATAGAGAATCTGTCACCTCTCCTGACATGTTTATTATAGGAAATCCTTGTATTTCGCAAAAAGTCTTTCTGCAGTCCAGGACTGATAGACAATTCCCCTTGTCAGGAGGTTGTGTCCCTGCACAGTGTGATACTGTCAGTATGTAGGGACACCGCGCTGTGACAAGGGAAATCGTAACACTGTTAATGCTTGCCCAAAAAGGTAGTGTTAAAAATAGTTACGGTGCGGTAGGGCGGCGGTGAGGAAGGGGGGCCCAAGTTTGGATAACAGCCCAGGGCCCATGGTCTACTTAATCCGCCACTGGCCGTTGTATCTCAGCATATTATATGTGATACTGTCTGCTGAGCCGCTGTCTCCTATCAAGTAGCAGAGCTATCAGGTGTCATAGACTTAGGGTTCACACGCAAAGTCAAAAATGGCTGAAAATTACAGAGCTGTTTTCAGAGAACACAGCCTTTGATTTACAGCCGTTTTTAAAGCTGGAAACGTTTTTTGAGGTGTTTTTTTCTAGATGTTTTTGGAGCTGTTTCTCCATTGACACAATGAAAAACATCTCCAAAAACGGCTCAAGAAGTGACATGCTCCTTCTTTTTACGTGCCGTTTTAAAATACAATAGGCAGATGTTTGTAGGCATTGGGCTAACAATTTTTCAGGCGTATTCGAAGGCGTTTACACCCCGAAATACGCCTGAAAACACAGCGTGTGAATATACCCTTATAGATACGCTGTCTCAGATATATATATATATTTTTCTTTTTTTTTAGTGGTGTGGGCAAAACACATGTCTTGTGGCACAAGACAGTCTGATTAGTGGGGGGAGATACAGGGTCTGGCTTAGGCCTTTTGTTACACACTCAATGTAAAATTGTACACTAGCTCGGAGCTGGCGTTGATTTCTGCTTTACATTACGCCCGTTACTGGCGTAAATGAAAGTAAAATTGTCGTCCCTTTCCGCAAAGCACCACACACTTTTCAAAAAGTGCCAAGCGCAGCATAAACTGCCCAAACACTTTCCCGCACTTTTGGGACTTTTCTATGCCAGATAAGAGGCTTAGCAAGGTTAATAAATTCTCCTCTAAGGCTACAGACAGTAATACAATATCTTACTGCAAGGATCTGTACTCTCAGTGTCTGACTGAGGTACCTTGGACCCACCAAAGGAAATAATTATTTTGGGTCTAAACTTCAAACTATATAGAAATAATTTGAACACTCTTAATTGTGTACTAAAAACGTGTGTAGTAAAACAAAGACCAATATTCCCACCATATTGTGACAGATATCAGTCCTACACAGGCATTCTGCAGACCATATAAGTGAATACAGTGCAGTGAAATTCAGTGACTCACACGTGACATCTTCTCTGATTGGAGTCGTTCATGTTCTCTTTTCTTCTTCATCCGGCCCAGAACGCCATGATGACTTCTTCCAGTCTTCTTCATCTCCAATGCCCAAGCGCGAACCACAAGATACGTCATGAAAGTGTTCATGTAACCTAAATACCACGTGTAATGACGGGGTAGGGAGACAGACAGGTGAGCCCTAATCTACACCGTGAGCAACAGGCGTAGTGAACGAGCCGAGTCAAACTAGGAGTGTACGAGGTACCAAAACGAAGAGCAGGAACGTAGTCAGTAAATCCAGGGTCAAAATGAAGCAAGGTCAATAATAATAGAAGGAGCAGCAGAGCCAGGAAACAGGAAAGAATAACAGGCAAAGACAAGCAGGAAATGAAGGTATAAATAGACCGAGGGCAGGAGCTAGAACCGTCTGGCCAGGCTGTGATAGGTTCTCCCACTCCTGAGCCTACCAGCCTGAGTGGTAGCAGATTGAGTCACTCTATCAGACCTAGGAGCAGGTGCAGACTGATTAACCACGGGCGTCGATACAGAAGCTGTGTCTGGCAGATCCTTTACAGTACCCCCCTCTTATGAGGGGCCACTGGACCCTTTCTAGGTGGACCTGGCTTATTGGGGAACCGAAGATAGAACCGCCTGAGCAATACCCCAGCGTGAACATTCCTGGCGGGTACCCAAGTCGTCTCCTCATGCCTGTATGCTCTCCAATGGGCCAGGTACTGGAGGGAGCCTTGGACCATCCACAATCTTGGCCACCTCGAATTCTACCCCTTCAGGGGTGAGAACAGGGACCGGATGTTTCCTCGAGGTAGCCAAGGACGGGGAGCAGCGTTTCAGGAGGGAGGCATGAAACACGTCGTGTATTCGAAAAGACGGGGGTAACTCCAGTCGGAAGGAGACAGGGTTAAGGGCCTCAATGACCTTGTGTGGCCCTATATATCGAGGAGCACATTTTTTGGACGGAACTTTAAGGTGCAAATTTTTTGAAGACAGCCACACCAGATCTCCGACCACAAACAAGGGGTTAGCAGAACGTCTTCTATCTGCCTGAGTCTTTTGTATGCTCTTGGATGCCTCAAGGTTCTTCTGAACCTAGGCCCAGACTGTGCACAGTTCCCGATGAACGACATCTACCTCGGGATTGTTGGAAACACCAGGTGAAACAGGGGAGAACCGTGAATTAAACCCAAAATTACAGAAAAAGGGGGAGACCCCTGACAAGTTACTGACCCGGTTATTAAGAGAAAATTTGGCGAGGGAAATGAAGGAGACCCAATCATATTGACAGTCAGAGATAAAACACCTTAAATATTGTTCTAGAGACTGATTAGACCTCTCGGTATGGCCATTAGTTTCAGGATGGAAGGCCGAGGAGAAGGTCAGATCAATCTCCAACTTTTTACAGAAAGCTCTCCAAAACAATGAAACATATTGTACCCCTCTGTCAGAAACAATATTGACAGGAACCCCATGGAGACGCAGGATGTGTTTGACAAACAAGGTAGCTAACGTCTTAGCATTGGGTAGTTTCATGAGGAGCACAAAGTGGCACATCTTACTGAAGCGGTCTACTACAACCCACACCACCGACTTGCCTTGAGATGGAGGCAGATCGGTGATAAAATCCATGGAGATATGGGTCCAGGGTCTCTGGGGAATGGGCAAAGAACATAGTAAGCCCGCTGGTCGGGACCTGGGAGTCTTGGACCTAGCACAAAATTACAAATTTCACAAGCGGCGACGTAGGCCTTAACGTCTTTAGACAACCTAGCCCACCAATAGTTTCTGGCAATGAGGTGCTTGGTACCCAGGATGCCTGGATGACCAGATAGTGCAGAGTCATGATTTTCCCTGAGTACCCTTAGCCGGAATTGCAGGGGAGCAAACAGCTTGTTCTCAGGAAGTTTCCCGGGAGCTGAACATTGATCAGCCGCAATTTCGGAGACTAAGTCGGAATCAACAGAGGAAATGATTATACCTGGGAGCAAAACACAAGCAGGATCTTCCTCCGAAGGAGGGCTGGCCATGAAGCTACGCGACAGTGCATCAGCTTTAATATTTTTAGACCCAGCCCTATAGGTGACCAAAAAGTTAAATCTAGTGAAAAACAACGCCCATCGAGCTTGTCTCGGGTTTAGCCTCCAGGCAGATTCTAGGAAAACCAGATTCTTGTGGTTGGTAAGGACCGTTACCTGGTGCCTAGCCCCCTCCAGGAAGTGGCGCCACTCTTCAAATGCCCATTTAATGGCTAAGAGTTTGCGGTTGCCAACGTCATAGTTACTCTCAGTGGATGAGAACTTCCTGGAGAAGTAGGCACAGGGACAGAGATGGGTGAGAGACCTAGTACCCTGGGACAACATAGCACCCACTCCCACCTCAGAGGCGTCAACCTCCACGATGAATGGCTCCATTTGGTTAGGCTGAATTAGCACTGGGGCCGAGATAAAGCACTTCTTAAGGACCTCAAAAGCCTGGACAGCCTCAGGAGGCCAGTGAAGGAGATCAGCACCTTTGCGAGTAAGATCTGTAAGAGGCTTAGCGATGACCGAGAAGTAAGCAATAAATCTCATGTAATAATTAGCAAAGCCCAGGAAGCACTGTAACGCCTTCAGGGAGGCAGGTTGGACCCATTGAGCCACAGCCTGTACCTTGGCAGGGTCCATGCGGAATTCATGAGGAGTGAGGATTTGACCCAAAAATGGTATCTCCTGCACCCCAAACACACATTTTTCGGTTTTAGCAAAGAGTTTGTTTTCCCGAAGGGCCTGGAGCACCTTCCTGACATGCTCAATGTGGGAGGACCAGTCCTTGGAAAACACAAGTATGTCATCAAGGTACACTACAAGAAATACCCCCAGGTAGTCTATTAAAATCTCATTTATGAAATTCTGGAAGACCGCGGGAGCATTACACAACCCAAAGGGCATGACGAGGTATTCTAAATGACCATAGGGCATGTTAAACGCAGTCTTCCACTCATCCCCCACTCTGATGCGGATAAGGTTATAAGCCCCCCGAAGATCAAACTTAAAGAACCATTGTGTTAGGGATCTGCCAGGTACTACGTCTAGGTATACTCCTGGGATTAATCAATCCACAAATGAGGCCAGACCTGTTAGACTGACACCGTCTCCCACCAATCAGGGTGGCAGGCTCAGGAGTGGGAGAGCCTATCGCGGCCTGGTCAGTCGGAGTTAGCTCCGCCCCCTGTCCTTTATTACCTGCCGTGTTCTCTTCCTCAGTGCTTGTAATTCTTCTGGATTCCTGGCCCCACTGCTGCTTGCTCCAGCCTGCTTCTGCCTTGCTGCAGTTCCGCTTAACCTGCTTCGCTTTGCCCCTGGCTTGCTTCCTTCTCTGTGCTCACGCTGGTATACTCCACTTCATCCTGGTCCTGACAACTCATTCACCGCTCTGTTTCCTCGCGGCGTTCCGTGGGCTACTGCCCCTTCCCTTGCGTGTACCCTGTTTGTTCTCCCGTGCACTTAGACAGCGTAGGGACCGCCGCCCAGTTGTACCCCGTCGCCTAGGGCGGGTCGTTGCAAGTAGGCAGGGACAGGGCGGTGGGTAGATTAGGGCTCACTTTCCCTTCACCTCCTTCCTGCCATTACACATTGGGCCCCCTGAACCTGATTGAAGAGATCAGGAATAAAAGGAAGGGAATACTGGTTCCTTACAGTGACCTTATTCAAGTTTCGGTAATCGATGCATGGCCTAAGACCACCGTCCTTCTTCCCTACGAAGAAGAAGCCAGCACCTACCAGAGAAGTAGAGGGGCGAATGTAACCCTTGGCCAGGCATTCCTGGATATACTCTCTCATGGCTTCACTTTCGGGACAAGAGAGATTAAATATCCTACCCTTAGGGAGCTTAGCTCCTGGTACCAAATCGACTGCGCAATCATATTCTCTATGAGGAGGTAACACTTCGGAGGCCTTTTTAGAAAAAACATCAGTGAAGTCCTGAATAAACTCAGGTAGAGTGTTCACCTCCTCAGGGAGAGAAATAAAATTAACAGAAAAACATGACGTCATGCATTCATTACCCCATTTGGTAAGATCCCCAGTATTCCAGTTAAACGTGGGATTATGCATCTGCAACCAGGGAAGGCCTAAAACCAAATCGGATGATAATCCCTGCATCAACAGTACAGAGCACTGCTCCAAATGCATGGAGCCAACAATGAGTTCAAAAACAGGGGTATGCTGCGTAAAATAACCATTAGCAAGTGGAGGGGAGTCAATACCCACTACTGGGACAGGTTTAGGCAAATCAATCAATGGCATAGCTAGAGACATAGCAAATTCCACAGACATAATATTAGCAGAAGACCCTGAATCCATGAAGGCACTGCCGGTAGCAGACCTACGCTCAAAAGAGACCTGAAAGGGAAGCAATATCTTATTAGGTTTCATATTTACGGGAAATACCTGTGCGCCCAAGTGACTTCCCCGATGGTCACTTAGGTGCGGAAGTTCTTCCGGCTGCTTATTCTTACGCCTAGGACAGTTGTTCACTTGATGCTTGTCATCCCCACAGTAGAAGCAGGGACCATTCTTCCTGCGGAGCTCTCTACGTTGTTGGGGAGACACGGAGGCCCCGAGTTGCATTGGTTTATCCGAGTTTTCCCGTGGAAGAACGAAGCAACGGAACCTCGGGAGCCATAATGGAGGAGCCAAAGGAGAAAGCACAAAAACGTTCAAGTCGTCGTTCGTCAAGAGTCGTACCGCTAAAGCCATAACCTGATCTAGGGAGGGATAGCTAACTAGCAGGTCTTTCAGGGCGTTCGACAGACCCAATCTAAACTGGCAACTCAAGGCAGGATCATTCCACCGAGAAGCTACACACCACTTCCTAAAATCAGAACAGTACTCCTCAACGGGTTTCTTACCCTGACGTAAGGTCACCAGCTGACTCTTGGCAAAGGCAGTCTTGTCAGTCTCGTCATATATGAGCCCGAGAGCAGAAAAAAAAGATCAACAGAGGAAAGTTCAGGGGCGTCAGGAGCCAAGGAGAAGGCCCATTCATGGGGCCCGTCCTGGAGCCGGGACATAATTATACCCACTCGCTGGCTCTCAGAACCTGAGGAGTGGGGCCTTAGATGGAAATAGAGCCTACAACTCTCCCGAAAAGAGAGAAAAGTCTTCTGGTCTCCTGCTAACTGGTCAGGCAACTTGAGGTGGGGTTCAAGAGGTGAGGTGGGGGGCACTACCAGGGTAGCATCACGCTGGTTGCCCCTCTGAGTCAGGGCTTGGACCTGTAGGGAGAGGCCCTGCATTTGCTGAGCCAGGGTCTCAAGGGGGTCCATAGTTGTGTCAGGGACCAGGGTAGAAAAGATATATGGGCCTGTGATTATGTAATGATGGGGTAGGTAGACAGACAGGTGAGCCCTAATCTACCCGCCACTCAGTCCCTGCCTACTTGCACGGCCCATCCTAGGCGACAGCGTACAACTGGGCGACGGTCCCTACGCTCAATATGTGCACAACAGACAAACAGACAAGGGTACACAGAAGCTAAGGGAAATGGGGCAGTTGCCCAAGGCAACACCGTGAGCAACAGGCGTAGTGAACGAGCCGAGTCAAACTAGGAGTGTACGAGGTACCAAACGCAGAGCAGGAGCGTAGTCAGTAAAGCCAGGGACAAAATGAAGCAAGGTCAATAATAATAGAAGGAGCAGCAGAGCCAGGAAACAGGAAAGAATCACAGGCAATGACAAGCAGGAAATGAAGGTATAAATAGACCGAGGGCGAGAGCTAGAACTGTCTGGCCAGGCTGTGATAGGTTCTCCCACTCCTGAGCCTACCAGCCTGAGTGGTAGCAGATCGAGTCACTCTATCAGACCAAGGAGCAGGTGCAGACTGATTAATCACGGGCGTCGACACAGAATCTGTGTCTGGCAGATCCTTTTCACCAGATTCCCATGACCCAATGTGCCACGTCACAGCATATTCAAATCATGGAAGCGTCCGGTCTACATGACTACCGACTGTCATGGTGTGCAAACCTTAGATCTAAATTTCGACATATAACTAACTAACTCTTAACCTCATAAGGTAATTTTCTTTAGCTATTATAGCAAGATGTAGGCGGAGGACCAGGCTAAGAGAATGGAAAGGGGCCGAGGCGGGAGTTTGGCCAGAGTGAATATGATGCTTGACTGGGGTCTGGGGAGGGGAAGGGGAGAGAGACATGTGGGAAGGTGGGAGCAGAGGCGCAACATTAAAAAAATTATTAAACTGAATCTACTGCTTTAAAACAGTCACTCACCAAGTTGCAGAGCTGGCCGCTGCTTCTGGCCCCTGCATGGGTCCCATTCCTTTCTACAAACCAATTACCGTTGATCATAACCTTGATGAGCGGCGGCTGCCCACTTTATTTTACTTTTGTGGCCTGGCCCCTGACAGTAGTACCAGCGGTACTACCCTGATGGCAGGCCTGTTTGTAGGGGTACTAGCCAACTACGTCACAGATAACCCAAGTTTCAAGACCATGCAAAGTTATGGATTTTTGGCATCCCATGGAATATGGGAACAATAGGGAATTCTATCAGTAAGTATTCTGCCTGTTTCTTGGCTAATACTCCTAATCAAATTCCTTCTTCCAGCAGATTTTTTAAAGATTCTTTACATGCGGTGCTTGGTTTCGCCACAAGTTTGCGATATGTCGATTCATTGTCTAAAATGGTATGAACGTGTCTGGGATATAAACAGGAATCTAGAACAACTCCTGCTCCGTAAGATTTGGAGGACACAGTTATACGCTGGATATATGGAGAGCACCTCTGTGTTTCACCTTTAGCCCTTATGTGTATATAGTGAACCTTTTAGAAGGTTAATCTTTACCCGCTAAGGTGGAAGGGTTGGTTCCAATGCCTGGTAATGGTGGTGTCTGAGGAAATAAAGGTCCTTTTAGACGTCCCGATACTGACCATGAAAACCAGCGCCAATCGACGATACAGCGTATCACAAGGAGCAATCATCGGTAATGTATGGGGGCAAACAATCGTTACTACACCAGACCCCGCACCGATCTGCCAGTCGAGCTGCCTCCGGGCACTGGACAACACTGCCGGAAGCAGATGGCTCCGATCACTGCATAGCGGCCGTTCGGCAGAACTGCAGCTCGGCCTCTATTCTTTGACCGGAGCCATCTGCTTCCGGCAGTGTTGTCCGGTGCCCGGAGGGAGCTGGAGTGGCAGATCGGTGCGGGGTCCAGGTGTCGGACACGCACCGATCATATACTGATGTCCATTAATGACACATACAGAGATGGAATACGGCACATATATCCCCATAGAGAATGCAAACAGGAGCTGTTCCATTCACTATAGCGTACGCCGTCTGTGTGGGAACGGCGCATGCGCCACTCCCACACAGACCAAAAGGAAGGTCTTTGGTAGAGCGACATCCGGCGCCATTTTCATGTGGACCGGAAGCCACGGCCGGAAAGTAAGATGACGAGTTCCGGTCGCGGCTTCCGGCCATATGTTGAAGGCGAGGCGGCGCAGAGCAAAGACTAGTAGCGGCAGGGCGGAGGCGGCAGCATCGGCAGGAGCAGGTAAGTTATGTTTGTGTATGTGATGTGTGTGTATGTTAGTGTTATACTGTCTGCTGAGTACTGTATCTAATCCTCCTACACTGTGCATTCGCTCAGAAAATGGCGGCACACAGTGTAGGAGGTTTGAACATTCAACCCCCTCCTTTCTCCTGGCACTAGCCAGGATAATGAAGGGGGGATTCTGTGAGGACACTAGAGTGAGTGTGTCTACTACAAATTTGCAGCATAAGGCAATGAGGTTGCTTTACCACATGCCAATGCTGCAATTGTGGGAATTGCTCCCTCTAGTGACCAGCACATGGAAATGTTATAAATTAGAATCTAATTTATAATATTTCCTGACTTGTGAAAAAATTTATAAAATTAAAACAATGTGTAATCATTTATATACTAACTGTTTAAATGAAAAAAAATAAAAAATTATAGCGACACATTCCCTTTAATACTGGCGTTTCATACACCAGTCCTATTAAACAGTTTGCTGGAGTAAGATGCAACAAATTTATTAACAGGCGAACAACTCTTAATAAATGTGTCGCATCTTTTAGCTGCAACGCGGCCTGTTATCAGTACTTTCTACCTGCTGTGGCCTGCTGTAAGAGCCTGAGGGAATCCGGGAGGGAGAATCGGAGTGGTGAGGTAAGTATATTTTTAAAATGTATTTTATTGTCTGATTGGGGGGGCAAACAGTCTGATTGGGTGGGAGGTATGGGTCTGTCACGGACCTTTGATTTGATATGCCCCCCAGAGATAAATCTGGGCCGCACTGTACATATAGATTTCTGCTCGAATTTATATCAGTTACTGGCGTAAATTGTAGTAAAATTGTTGGCCATTTCTGCTAAGCCCTGCCCATTTTTTGCCCCCAAAAATTTTGACATTTGCGCATTTTGTGAATTTTCTACGCTAGTAAACTGTTGTAGAAAGGTTAATATATTCCCCCCAAAGGCTACAGACCGTAATACAATATATTAATGTAAGGATGTGTGCAGCAACACTTGTTGTCTCCATTCTATGTCAGTGTGGGAAGTAGATGTCCGGCCTTATGATTTTGTAATATATGATAGACCCAAAATTCCAATCACCAAACCAAAGAAAACACAGACCGGACGGACCCTGCCACAGTGGAGGGTAGGCCAGACATGACGGGGATAGGAGGGAGGATCATGTCACAGCCAAAGGTGAGGGTTAGTGGAGGGGTTGGGTCTAGGAGAGGGAGGGGATCCGGTGAGGTTTAGTCGGAAGTGCGCTGAATTCCCGATCTTTTGGTCGGGAGCAGCGCACGGAGTAAGACATCCATCCACGCATCTCCCTTCCGGCGGCCATCTTACCTCATGTCAGCACTTCAGTTCATTGAGCAGATGCGGGCGGCGGCTGCTGCATTCAGCCCCGCCTGGTTGGAGGAACAAGCTGCAGCGGTGGCCAACGCTCCGGTACCTTCGGCCGTCTCTCCCCCGCGCCGGGCCCGGCACTCGTGTCCTCCAGAAAGGCTGAGCCCCAACGTGGCTCCTCGGACTCGGCGCCGCAGAGGGAGCCCTGTGAGGGAGCCTCCGCCTCGGGCGTCTGGCAGCACTGATACTGCAGCCGGTGCCAGGGTCGGGAGGAATCCCACTTCGCGGCGGAGTCCATCGGAGGTGGGGGGGCTGTGGCCTCTACTTCCGGTCACCCCTCCACTCGCCAGTTCTACGCCGGGTTCCATGGTTCGGACGGCTGCCCCAGGTGATGTGCTAGCTGGGGGTGGAGCCCCACGGCGATCCGGAGGAAGCAAGGGACCTGCATTGGGCCGCAGGCTTGGGTCGTCCGTTTCGAGGGTGACTTCCGGGCGGCGAGCTGCCAGAGAGAGAGCTTGGGAGCCCGCCCCTCCCCCACCTCAGTTCCGGCCGTTGAGCACACCTGTGCATGCTGCCATGGATGGGGGACCAGATCTGCCGAAGACCTTGAGGATGGGGAGTTTCGTGGACAGGACGGTCCAGCTGATGGGTCCACAGCGCCTGTGCAGCTCGGTGAGTCGTTTTCACCGTCTTTACCTTTTCCTGCTATACTTATGTCTCCTGTTTCAGGGGAGGGTTCCGCGGTTGGGGAGCGGGTATGTGATGTGGGGCCTGAGTTTGTGAATGTTTGGGGTGGGGGGTATAGTCTGCGAGAGTTGGTCGGTTGCGTCAAGGAATTGTTAGGTCTCGCGGTCTCCTGTGGCGGCGTGGGTGGGGCCTGGTGGGGTAGGGTTTAATGCCTCGGCGGCGGTTGCTGCGAGTGTAGGAGCAAATACGGAATCAGTGGCTGTGTCTGTTCAGACCGACTCGGCGGCGGCGGCGGCGGTTGATGGTGTTCGGTTGGACGATAAAGCCAAGGGGAGGTTTATGTGTATTTTGAAGGACCTTTGGGGGCAAACTTGAAGCAGGAAGTTCGGGAAAAAATTTGGAACGACGAGTACATGGAAATTTTTTCATTGTTGCCCCTGGAAAAATTTAATCTGTAGAAGGGGTAGCGAGATGAGAGTAAGAAGGAGGAGGAGGAAAAGCATCGTTACCGCCTTATCCCTAAGACATTTGTCAACTGGTTGCAAGCGTTCGCCATTTTGGCCAGTGTTATTGGTGAAAAGGCTCTGGAACATTGCTCCCCCCTGTTTTGCTATATGGATGTCATCAGGGAAGCCCATAGGGTATATGGGGGGGGGGTAGCTTGGCTACGTTATGATGAGCAGTTTAGACAACGGAAGGCAGTTCAGGTCAATATTAGGTGGGACCACAAGGATATTGCCCTGTGGTTACGGGTAACGGCTCCGGTTCGACTGGGCCAGTCCTTTCCCGGGAGCGGGGGGGCAACGCAAAGCTCGGGCTGTGCTGGCAATACAATGAGGGACAGTCTAAATTCGGTGCAGGTTGCAAGTTCAAGCACCTTTGTTCTCAATGCAATGGGGCATCCCACGGGGCATCTAAATGCTTGTGAAAGGGAAAACGAGGTGGGGGAGGGGGTTTTAACACCAGTCATGGGGGTGACGCCAGTGAAGCTGGAAAGGATGGTCAGGTTTCTAAATAGTTATCTGGACAGGGCCAGCGCGCAGTTGTTGTTTGATGGTTTTAATGTGGGTTTTTGTATCCCCCTCCCCTCCTCACAGGGTCCCCTTTTCCATAAAAAATCTGAAGTCAGCTTACCAGCATCCTGACGTGGTTAGGGAGAAGTTGGCAAAAGAGGTGGAATTGGGGTGCATGGCGGGGCCCTTTAGTTCTCTCCCCATCCCGGGTTTGGTCATCTCCCCGCTGGGGGTTGTCCCGAAGAAGGAGGCGAACAAATACCGTTTGATTCACCATTTGTCTTATCCTAAGGGCTTGTCGGTTAATGACGGGATAGATCGGGATCTTTGCTCGGTCGTGTATATGTTATTCGACGCGGCGGTGCAGTGGGTGCGTTTCCATGGTAGGGGGGCGTTAATGGCCAAGACGGATGTCGCTGCGGCTTTTCGGCTGTTGCCGGTGCATGCTGATAGTCAGCGTTTACTGGGGTGTTTTTGGGGGAGCGGTTTTTATGTGGATCGGTGTCTCCCCATGGGTTGGTCCATTTCTTGTGCGTACTTTGAGGCGTTTAGCTTATTTTTGGAATGGGTGGTCAAATCTGTGGCGGGGGTGGATTCGATCATTCATTATTTAGACGATTTCTTGTGCGCAACGATCTTGGGGCCCGCCCGTTCCGTGAGTTGGTTTGGGACATAAAACACGATCTGTCGCACCTGTGGTCGTTGTACCCGAACTTGATCACGGTGTGGTCGGATATTGTGCCTAGAAAATCCTGGCGTTTGGCATGGTCGGTGGAGCGGATCAACAAAGCCAGCATAAAAGTTAACAGGGCGGTGTCTGCATTTGTTGCGCGGAATGGTGGCATATGTGTTCGGCACTTGGACGCTGGAGTTTGAGCGTATTGGAGTGCAGATGGTGTTCACCTGAATGATGTGAGAACAGATTTGTGGTGCTTGGGATTGCAGGATGGCTTTGCGAGGGCTATTTTGTTGGGGCGGGACTCTCAGGCTTGAGGTGGTCAAGGCCTGTTCGCTGTGGCTGGGGAGTCCTTGGCGTTAGACAAATAATTATGCGGGGGATGCATCGTGGGTATGGATCCCCCTGGGTTTTAAAGATGAAAGGACACTGTCTGGCGGTTGGATAGTGTGGTTTCCTTAAGGTGTTATCCCTTGGGAGAGGTGGCAGTTACCTTACGGCATCTGCCAGGAATATTGGTGCCTCTGAGCCGGGTTTTTACGGCTGGGGGTAAAATGGTGGGGCAGATAGCCGGTAACATAAAAAGTTAATGATAGCTCCAAGGACTTCTCCTAGTCTATGTGTTAATGTTTGTTTGTCAGTGGTGTCTGACGTGTTTGGGTTATAATTTATGGTTCGTGCATTATTGATTTATTATTGTTTTTGTTAATAAATAATATGGATATTATTTATTTATGGTTAATTGAGTTAACTAACTTTTATATTTATTTCTTAATAAAATGGCTGCTGTGGCCACTTTATCCAAACCCTCGGTGTCGAGTCTTCTTGAGAGAAAGGTGTGTGTTATGAATGGGGAACAGATATATAGGTAAGTGTAATTTGCATACACATACATCACTCGACTTACACCAAGTCAAGCACAGGCCGGACGGACCATACCACAGTGGAGGGTAGGCCAGACATGACGAGGATAGGAGGGAGGATCGTGTCACAGCCAAAGGGGAGGGTTAGTGGAAGGGGTGGGTCTAGGAGAGGGATGGGATCCGGTGAGGGTTAGCCGGAAGTGCGCTGACTTCCCGGTCTTTTGGTCGGGAGCAGCGCACAGAGTAAGACATCCCCGCCCGCCCTCCCCCTTTTTTGCTAGTATTTGATCATATGGTCAGGGAAGTATGAGGACAGGTGGGGTCTTTCGGTGGGTATTTTCGTTTTGTCATGGCAGCTGCTGGGGAGTCCTTGGAGTTAGACAAATAATTATGGGGGGGGATGCATTGTGGGTATTCATCTCCCCGGGTTTTAAAGATGAAAGGACAGTGTCTGGCGGTTGGATAGTGTCGTTTCCTTAGGGTGTTATCCCTTGGGAGAGGTGGAAGTTACCTTACGGCATCTGCCAGGAATATTGGTGCCTCTGAGCCGGGATTTTACGGCTGGGGGTAAAATGGTGGGGCAGATAGCCGGTAACATAAAAAGTTAATGATAGCTCCAAGGACTTCTCCTAGTCTATGTGTTAATGTTTGTTTGTCAGTGGTGTCTGACGTGTTTGGGTTATAATTTATGGTTCGTGCATTATTGATTTATTATTGTTTTTGTTAATAAATAATATGGATATTATTTATTTATGGTTAATTGAGTTAACTAACTTTTATATTTATTTCTTAATAAAATGGCTGCTGTGGCCACTTTATCCAAACCCTCGGTGTCGAGTCTTCTTGAGAGAAAGGTGTGTGTTATGAATGGGGAACAGATATATAGGTAAGTGTAATTTGCATACACATACATCACTCGACTTACACCAAGTCAAGCACAGGCCGGACGGACCATACCACAGTGGAGGGTAGGCCAGACATGACGAGGATAGGAGGGAGGATCGTGTTACAGCCAAAGGGGAGGGTTGGTGGAGGGGGTGGGTCTAGGAGAGGGACGGGATCCGGTAAGGGTTAGCCGGAAGTGCGCTGACTTCCCGGTCTTTTGGTCGGGAGCAGCGCACGGAGTAAGACATCCCCGCCCGCCCTCCCCCTTTTTTGTTAGTATTTGATCATATGGTCAGGGAAGTATGAGGACAGGTGGGGTCTTTCGGTGGGTATTTTCGTTTTGTCATGGCAGCTGCTGGGGTGTCCTTGGAGTTAGACAAATAATTATGGGGGGGGGGGATGCATCGTGGGTATGGATCTCCCAGGGTTTTAAAGATGAAAGGACAGTGTCTGGCGGTTGGATAGTGTTGTTTCCTTAGGGTGTTATCCCTTGGGAGAGGTGGAAATTACCTTACGGCATCTGCCAGGAATATTGGTGCCTCTGAGCCGGGTTTTTACGGCTGGGGGTAAAATGGTGGGGCAGATAGCCGGTAACATAAAAAGTTAATGATAGCTCCAAGGACTTCTCCTAGTCTATGTGTTAATGTTTGTTTGTCAGTGGTGTCTGACGTGTTTGGGTTATAATTTATGGTTCGTGCATTATTGATTTATTATTGTTTTTTGTTAATAAATAATATGGATATTATTTATTTATGGTTAATTGAGTTAATTAACTTTTATATTTATGTCTTAATAAAATGGCTGCTGTGGCCACTTTATCCAAACCCTCAGTGTCGAGTCTTCTTGAGAGAAAGGTGTGGGTTATGAATGGGGAACAGATATATAGGTAAGTGTAATTTGCATACACATACATCACTCAACTTACCCCAAGTCAAGCAAAATAAAGACACAAAACATTATAATTGGGTGTTAAATGGTCAAAACTTTTATTATATTATATGACCAAACCCAAAATGGCAAACCTCCGACTCACGAAGAGTCACCCTCCAGCACGCAGGAAAGGAAAAACCCTCTGTGGGGGAAACCTCTAGGGAAACCATGGCTGGAGGATTGCCCTTCCTCTGGGCTTAGAATGTGCCAAAATAGAATTTGTAACAGAATTTGTACATTTTCTCAGATTTTCAAGGAAAGACATTACAATGAACGAACGACATAAAACACATAAATCGGCTGATCTGGTTGGTTAGGCGGAAGTCTCTCTTCCTGGGCACCCATTAAAATGAATGGGCGATGCTCGGTTGAGACGTGTCCTCCAGATGCCTCCTTGTAGCATCTGTCTCCGCTCTGGCTAATAGAGGGGGATCTCCTGCTGGAAACCCCCCTCTATTACAGACAACCCGTATGAAGAGGATGGCATCACTGTGATGAAGAAGTGGTCTTGGGTGAAGGGTTTCCCTGCTAGAATCTCCAAATTACATCAGGTCGGCATTGGTGGGGAAGTCAAGCTCAAGGTCCTCAGTACCATCCAATATGGCGCTGAATGTGGCAGTAAAACCTTCTAATATGGAATCTTCTTTATGTCATAAACATTTGTATTTATGACATCAGCGCATTCATCATCATTACTGCAGAAGTTTATTAACACTGCCGCCTCATTCATTGTGACGTCAGCCACAGTGGTCTGAAGTGTTAACCCTTTACTGACTGGCAGTGTACTTACCACAGAGGCCATAAAGCTGAATAGAACATATCAGCGGCCATAAAGGAAAAGGGATAATGCAGGGAGCATCTCCGCACAAGAACAATCCATGACAAAGGGTTGTCCAGGATAAGATAACTTGTCTGCTTTCTCCAAAAACCAGCACCACACCTGTCCATAGGTTGTGTGTGGTATTACAGCTCATTACCATTCACTTCAATGGAGCAAACCTGCAATACCAGATACAACCTGTGGATAGGTGTGGTGCTGTTTTTGAAAGAAAGCAGCCATATTTTTCTAATCCTGCACAGCCCCTGTTAGAATTAGTTAAAAAAAAGGGGGGGGGGGAAATAAATTAAAAAATGGTAAAAAGAGGAACTCTGAGGTAAAATAAATCAAACTAAACTGAAAGGAGTCTGCTGGAGGTGCCAGATGGAAAGACATATTTCTGCCATGGGGACCAGATTAGTTGAAATGTATCTTGAAGGGGGGCTTCAGAGAGTGGGTTTTAACCCCTTATAGCCCTATGAAGTGCTGTTGCATTGAAAAACTATGCAGTTCATCTTCGAATGCAGCGTCACAAAAACAAATTATTTTGTAAAAAATAAAACTATATAAATTTGGTATCGCCATAATCGTAATGACCCGCAGAATCAAGTTATCATGCAATTCATGCCACCCGATGAACATTGTAAAATCAAAACAGAAATGGCGGAATTACAGGTTTTTTTTCAATTCAACCCACAAAATGTAGGTTTTTTTACATTTTTTAAAATACATTATATGGTACATAAGGCCACAGGGTAAATTCCACATAAACAGCGCCATTCATCGGTTAACTGTTTAAATGATACCAGTTCAAGTGACTTTTATCGAAAAACACCATAAGACATTTTTTCACAATTAACCTTCTAATTGGGCCTAGCATGTGTGATACTGTCTGCTAAGCCGTTGTATCTAAGTAGACCTAAGTAGACAAAAGTCGATGGTCCAGCGCAGTCAGGTTTAAAACAGAACGTAGTTCCAATTTTATTTGGATGGTTAAAACAAGATCATTTCCGAATCCAAGGGTGAAAATTAGGTAAGGTGCCTACGCGTTTCAGACGTATACCACGTCCTTCCTCATGGCTTTAATGCTAACAACTAAATGTCAGAACGAGGTTTATATCCGGTTGCCAACAGGTGAAAATTAGTGATGTCACAGAAAAGTGGTGCTGTCCAGCATAGTAGTGCTGAATAGGGAGACGCCTATAAAGCATCAGTATTCTATGAATAAAAGCTATCCAGCACGGTGGAGCTGTCCAGCAGAAGTGGTGCTGAAACAGAGAGCTGGTGATAGAACATCACTGCTCCACTAGTAAGTTATGTGCTTATAGCGTTGATTGATGAATATTTATAAATAATAAAATGAGGGATAACAATGACCCAAATCTATCCTAGAGAAGTGGATAGAATATTAATGCTAATTTCTGTTTATTAGGCTGTCGGATATAAACCTCTGAAATACTCACATCGAAAAATTAAAACATGAATAGACGCTAAAAAATACATCATTTAAACAGTTTAAAACAATACATGAACTGGAAAGAAGGGGAATTATGTATTGGTCTTCAAGGATAATTAGTATTGGAAAATGTGTTTTCCTTTGTATACTAGACCGTCAAACGGGAAATCTGATGGGGGAAGGACCCGTTAATATGGATAATTAGGTGTCATCTGTAAAAGCCATGAACATTAACAGGTATTATTGATTATTAGGCCATATTAGATTCTACCGATCATTTCATAGATTCTTTTACTATTAGTGGAACATTAATTCTTTTTTTAAGTTCAAACCTTTAGGAAACCTCGTTTTAGTGTAAATATCCAGTATGCTTCACGTGATAAGATTTTATGTTTGATGTTCCCCCCTCTGGTTGGAGTTTTGACTTTTTTTATGGCATATCATCTCAGACTTGTAATTGATCTATTATGGAAGGTTATGAAATGTTTTACAACATTGGAGATATTGGTGAGGTTAGGATTTCTTATATAGCCCAAATGTTCTAGTATCCTAGTTTTACATTTGCGGCTGGTGCAACCTACATACATTAGGTTGCATTCCAAACACTCCACAATGTATATTACTGCCTCACTGTTGCAATTAATGTAAGTTTGAATTGAAAAATTTGTATTGTTATCTGAATCTCTGAAGTTCTTAGTAGGCTTAGCATATGAACAGATTTTACATGGATGCGATCCGCATTTAAAGAAACCCGTATATTGAAGCCATGTCAGTTTGGGAATGTTTGAGGAAAATATAGAAGGAGACAATAGATCACCTAAGGAAGGAGCTTTTCTGTATACAACACGGCAACCATCTTTCAAAATATCTGACAGAGCCTCGTCTTACATTAGAATGGCTACATTTTTATGGACGATTTTCTTGATTTCATTAAACTGACTACTGTGTTGTAACACCAAAGTAGGTACGTTTAGACCAGTATCTTTATTATTATGTTTTGGCTCTAGAAGTATATATCGGGGCTTTGTTTCTACAATGGAGGTTGCTCTTTTGAGGGTCCATTCTGCATACCCTCTTTTGCGTAGTCTCCTACAAATTTGCTGTTGTTCCACCCGGTAATTGGGGTCATTACTACAATTTCTTTTTGCTCTGTACATTTCTCCCACTGGGATTGATGAGATGGTTTGTCAAGGGTGACCGCTTGTTGCATGCAAGATAGTGTTCCCTGAAATCGGCTTACGATATGTTTTAGTGTTGATTATTTCCCCTGCATGTCCTTTGAGTTCTAGGTCCAGAAACTGGATAGTATCTTTTTGTGAAGAATAGGTAAATTTCAAGTTGAGTTGGTTATTAAGATAATTGATGAAATTTGGGATATCTGACATATTGCCTTCCCATATAAATAGCAGGTCGTCTATATACCTTGCATACCAGTTAATAGATCTGCCAAAAGGATTATCACTAGAAAAAATGAAAAGTTCCTCCCACAACGCCATCACAAGATTTGCCAGAGAAGGGGAGAATTTAGCTCCCATTGATACTCACTTAAGTTGTAGGTAAAACAACCCATCGAACTGGAAGAAATTGTGTGTCATCAGGAAGACAAGGACCTCAAGTGTATATGATTGTAGCTCATAGCTGTAAGTGCTGTGTTTAAAAAGATCATATTCTAGTGCCCTATGGGCTATTTCGTGTGGAATGCTGGTATAAAGTGAGGTCACATCACAGCTCAGCCATGCAAATTTATTTTCCCATCTTTTTTTGTGAAATGAGCATAAAACATCTCTGGTGTCACGTAAATGGCCCAGGGTTCTTAATGCAAGGGGTTGTAACAAGGAGTCTAGCCATTCAGATAGTTTTTCTGTGAATGATCCTATCCCTGACACTATGGGGCGCATAGGTGGGGGGGTTTATGCCTTTATGTGTCTTGGTCAATGCGTGCATGATTGGAATTGAGGGACATTGGACCATAATATATTCTGCTTTCTTACTTGTTAATACGCCACTACCTAAACCATCGTTTATCAGTTTGTTGAGCTTTTTTTGGAACATAGATGTTGGATTGCACGTTAGTTTTTTATATGTGTCTGTATCTGCTATGAGTTTCAAAATTTGGGTCTTATACATTTCCCTATCTAACACAGTGATACTGCCCCCTTTTCCCGACATCTTAATAATGATATCCTTATTATTTTTTAACGATTTTATTTGCCATATTCAGCTCTTTAAAAATATTACAATTCTTATTACAACACTACGAATTTTTGGATAGTTGCTGGAGATCCTTTTCAATTGCCCATTGAAATCTGTCCATAGAGTCTATCCTGGATGCCAGAGGATGGAAGCTTGGATTTTTTGTGACAAAGTCCGGGGAAAAATGAATATTTCTTGTAGGAAGTTCTGGTTTCAGACTCTCTAAGCATTGGATTGCCCTATGTTCCTCAAACGATAGTAATCTATGGTCGTGGATATTTGTATTGGGTTCTTTGAGATTATAATCTTCGGAGTCTGTTGTCATTTGGGAGCGTGTTGTAGAAATGCCTCTTTACTGTTAAATTCCTTACAAATCGATTAATGTCCAGAAGTGTGTTGAAAGTATTGAACGTACGATTAGGGGCAAAATTGAGGCCCAACGAAAGAACCTTGACTTGTGTGGAGTTAGTTCGGATGAGGAAAGGTTGATCACATTAATGCTGGGTGTGGGTTCCTGCGGTTCCGTAGGCGACGGTTTTGTTCCTGGTCTGTTTGGGTGATGTTTCCTACCGCCTCTCCTTCCCCGTTTTTTACTTCCTTGACTTGCTGACTGATTGGTATCCTTGGGAATATAGGATCCTAGAGTTATCACTATCTGAGGCTTCATTTATTCCTTCGATTGAATCAGGTTCAGAGGAGCTAAAACTGACTCTGTTCAGACTGCTGCCGGATCTTCTCTCTTGTCTGCGATTTTTTAAGATGTGTCTGATTTTGTTGTGTACTTTGTCTCTTTTATTCCAATCATACACCTCCTTGTTTGCATAGTCCCTGAGGTCTCGTTGGAATTTATTTTTCTCAGTTTCAGCTATGGATTTATTTAATTTTTCCAAGTGTAGAGAAGTACGTTGTTCCAGTATAGTAAAGTCGGGTGAGCTGGAGGAAGCATTAATTTGTTCTTTTAGAGCGGAAATGTCAGTTTCCAATTTCTGTCAATTTGGCCTCCTCTTGTCTGGTAATTAGTTCCATTAGTTTTATAGAACATTCTGTTAATATAAAATTCCAGTGTGTGCTGAATTCTTCAGAGTAGGTAAAAGTAGAACTTTTTCTTAAACGTAGACCCATTGGGATCATTTGTTTTGTAATATAATTACGTAAAGTCGTCAGGTCCCACCATATCTTAGCCTCCTGTACTGATAGTTTCTCTAGATCATGGAACATTTCCTGTAATGCACAATCACCTCCTTCTGGAGTATCATAATTGCCAAACACTTGGGCGGCCATTTCCACTCTGGAACATCGTGTATCTTGAGACATGGTTATTACTTTTTGTATATATATATATATACAGTGAAGGAAATAAGTATTTGATCCCTTGCTGATTTTGTAAGTTTGCCCACTGTCAAAGACATGAACAGTCTAGAATTTTTAGGCTAGGTTAATTTTATCAGTGAGAGATAGATTATATTTAAAACAAAAAAACAGAAAATCACATTGTCAAAATTAGATATATTTATTTGCATTGTGCACAGAGAAATAAGTATTTGATCCCCTACCAACCATTAAGAGTTCAGCCTCCTCCAGACCAGTTACATGCTCCAAATCAACTTGGTGCCTGCATTAAGACAGCTGTCTTAAATGGTCACCTGTATAAAAGACTCAATTAAACAGTCTGACTCTAACCTCTACAACATGGGCAAGACCAAAGAGCTTTCTAAGGATGTCAGGGACAAGATCATAGACCTGCACAAGGCTGGAATGGGCTACAAAACCATAAGTAAGACGCTGGGTGAGAAGGAGACAACTGTTGGTGCAATAGTAAGAAAATGGAAGACATTCAAAATGACTTTCAATCGACATCGATCTGGGGCAACATGCAAAATCTCACCTCGTGGGGTATCCTTGATCCTGAGGAAGGTGAGAGCTCAGCCGAAAACTACACTGGGGGAACTTGTTAATGATCTCAAGGCAGCTGGGACCACAGTCACCAAGAAAACCATTGGTAACACATTACGCCGTAATGGATTAAAATCCTGCAGTGCCCGCAAGGTCCCCCTGCTCAAGAAGGCACATGTACAGGCCCGTCTGAAGTTTGCAAATGAACATCTGGATGATTCTGAGAGTGATTGGGAGAAGGTGCTGTGGTCAGATGAGACTAAAATTGAGCTCTTTGGCATTAACTCAACTCGCCGTGTTTGGAGGAAGAGAAATGCTGTCTATGACCCAAAGAACACCGTCCCCACTGTCAAGCATGGAGGTGGAAACATTATGTTTTGGGGATGTTTCTCTGCTTAGGGCACAGGACTACTTCACCGCATCAATGGGAGAATGGATGGAGCCATGTACCGTCAAATCCTGAGTGACAACCTCCTTCCCTCCACCAGGACATTAAAAATGGCTCGTGGCTGGGTCTTCCAGCACGACAATGACCCGAAACATACAGCCAAGGCAACAAAGGAATGGCTCAAAAAGAAGCACATTAAGGTCATGGAGTGGCCTAGCCAGTCTCCAGACTTTAATCCCATCAAAAACGTATGGAGGGAGCTGAAGATCCGAGTTGCCAAGCGACAGCCTCGAAATCTTAATGATTTACAGATGATCTGCAAAGAGGAGTCGGCCAAAATTCCATCTAACATGTGTGCAAACCTCATCATCAACTACAAAAAACGTCTGACTGCTTTGCTTGCCAACAAGGGTTTTGCCACCAAGTATTAAGTCTTGTTTGCCAAAGGGATCAAATACTTATTTCTCTGTGCACAATGCAAATAAATATATATAATTTTGACAATGAGATTTTCTGTTTTTTTTTATATAATCTATCTCTCACTGGTAAAATTAACCTAGCCTAAAAATTCTAGACTGTTCATGTCTTTGACAGTGGGCAAACTTACAAAATCAGCAAGGGATCAAATACTTATTTCCTTCACTGTATATATATATATATATAACCGAAATTCCAGTTAAGTTTTAAAAATTTGTATTTTAAAGCCAGAAGAAAAAATATATATATAAAGAAAAATTGTTGTACTTTAATAACTCTGTGAGTATATTAGTATGTTATAGAACTCTTTAACATTCGGGATATGGTCAAAATACAATTGTGCTTTTGTATTGTGAACCCTATATAACGGGCAGTAGGTGTGCACGGATGGATGCAGCCGTATAGCTATACAAACAAACAGTGGGAGGGATCCTCCAGCTCACCTTGATGCAAGTTTTAGACAGAAGAAAAATGGGCAAAAGTAGATGGTCCAGCGCAGTCAAGTTTAAAACAGAACGTAGTTCCAATTTTATTTGGATGGTTAAAACAAGATCATTCCCGAATGCAAGGGTGAAAATGTAGGTAAAGTGCCTACGCGTTTCAGATGTATACCACGTTCTTCCTCATGGCTTTAATGCTAACAACTATTTGTCAGAACGAGGTTTATATCCGTTGCCAACAGGTGAAAATTAGTGCTGTCACAGCAAGGTGGTGCTGTCCAGCAGAGTAGTGTTGAACTAAGGAGACGCCTTAGGAACATCGGCAGTCTATAAATAAAAGCTATCCAGCACAGTGGAGCTGTCCATCAAAAGTGGTGCTGAAACAGAGAGCCGGTGATAGAACATCACTGCTCTAATAGTAGTGGGTTAGCGGAGAGAAAAATGGATCTATCTCGGCGCTGCTTGGTGGTGCAAGACGATGGAGAAACGAGTAGTCTCTTATAATAATATTGATGAAAGTTTTATTGCAGTAGCAACGCGTTTCGACGCCGAACTGGCGTCTTCATCAGGCATAAAATTGTTTTAAAACAGGACAGTATAAATACATACCACTGAGTGGTGATTGGCCCAATTCAGATGGGGCAGAAATTGAAAAAACCGCCAAAAAACTTTGGGGGTCAAAGTTCAAATTAAAAGAAGCAGATAACACAGAAAACAATGTATACTGAGGTTTAGATGATAAACATAAAAAGTACTAAAAACGTACACAATTACAATGTATAACGGAGGATAAGCTGAAAACGGAGAGTGTGTCACATCTGGAATTCGGTACTAATGGGAGAGCGGCATTTTATTGAAACATGTGAATAAAGTACCCAAAGTAGTGTTAAAGGTGTTTGGACGCCAAGGGAGTGTATTTATTGTTTTGTATTTCTTATTTATTACTTTTTACTCCTCACGGAATAGTCTGTGAGTTTCACATTTTTATTGTTTAAAACGTTGTCAAGGGGACCATGTAAACTACGGTGGCCGGTGGGGACCAAAATTGGAAGGTATGAGGTGGAACGCATGTGGTGGAGCGCATGGTGGCCCGCACAATGACCCGCATAATCCGACAGGTTCGTGTGGATTAGAATTGGTAGAGATACGGAAAACTTCTGCTGGGGGTACCCAGGTAAGGAGAATACAGTAAGACATTAATGTGTGGGTACATGTGAGGTATTAGTGGAGATGTTTTAGCTTAAATTGTCTTGGTTTTGAATATCGGGAGCAGGATCAATGATAGTGTATCATGCAAATTAGCTATAGAGACGTGAAAGCTAGATGCTGTTGGTATGTTTAATCTAAGGTCGATTCCGAAATGTCGTTCAAGCCCCTTGGATATAGTGTGTCCATTTTGAAAATCCAATAATTTTCCCGTTGTTTTAATTTGTTGAACCTATTAGGGACATCTGAATGAATGTGTTCTATAGGGGTGATACTGATTAGGTTGAATTGGCATTTATGTATCTGGGCAAAATGGCGAGAAACACTATGTTTCACGAAACCGGTGTTAACATTGAAACGGTGGTTGTTGACCCGTGTTCTCAGGCATTGAGTAGTTCTGCCAATGTATTGTAGTTGGCATGGGCATTCGATAAGGTAGATAACGTAGGAACTCCCGCAGTTAAGGAATGTTTTGATAGGGAAAGATTCATTGGTTACTGTGGATGTGTATGTGTGTTTTTTATTACAGATGATGTTGCAACATAGGCAACGGGAATGACCACATTTATAGGAACCTTTTAGATCGGACAAGAAATGTGTATTTGATGACAATTGTTTTTTTATTCTACTGGGGGCTAGAATATTTTTGAGATTTAGGGACCGCCTAAAGGTGATGTTGGGTTTAGCCGGGATCAGGTCTTTTAGAAAGGGGTCACTCTTGATGATGTGCCAATGTTTGCCCAGAATTGTCCTGATAATTCTGTTTCCTTTATTAAACGTGGTAATGAAGTTGGTTTTGAAATTATTTGCAGGTACTGATTTTTTAAGGGACGGATTTAGACAGGAGTATTGTGTTAGTCCAGTGGCCTTAGTTCTTGCGCCTTCTATTAATTTTCGGGGAAGTGTTTGTCGATAAACCGTTTTTCTAGAACATTACATTCCTTTTGATAAAGGTTATCTGTACTACAGTTTTTCCTAATCCTCCTAAACTGACCAAAAGGTATGTTTAGGAGCCACGGGCGATAGTGGGCGCTTCTGAAATCAATGTAGCTGTTAACATCAACCTGTTTGAAATGGGTTTGTGTAATGAATTGGTTGTTAACTTTATCATGGCTGATAGTGAGGTCAAGGAAGTCAATGGAAACAGGGGAAAATGTATGTGTAAAGGTTAGTTCGAAGGTGTTACTGTTGAGGTTCTCAATGAACTGGGAAGCTTCTTCGTTGCTTCCTTTCCAGACTATGAATAAGTCGTCTATATAACGCCTGTAAAGTAATATATTATTCTTGAATTGATGGGGGCTATGGATATATGTATTTTCGAAAGCACCCAGGTCTCTGACAACTTAAACTTTGACCCCCTCACATCCCAAATTAGCTTTTTGACAGCCGACGTCACCTCACTGTACAGTAACATACCACATAATAAAGGCATTGAAGTAACAGAATCCTTCCTATCATCCAACATTGCAATCCCTGAATCACAAGTCCAATTCATTATCAACTGCATCAGATTCATTCTCCACCATAACACGTTTAGTTTTAATAATAAATTTTACAATCAAGTTAAAGGTTGTGCTATGGGCACTCGGTTTGCACCAGCCTATGCAAACCTCTACATGGGTGCTTTCGAAAATACATATATCCATAGCCCCCATCAATTCAAGAATAATATATTACTTTACAGGCGTTATATAGACGACTTATTCATAGTCTGGAAAGGAAGCAACGAAGAAGCTTCCCAGTTCATTGAGAACCTCAACAGTAACACCTTCGAACTAACCTTTACACATACATTTTCCCCTGTTTCCATTGACTTCCTTGACCTCACTATCAGCCATGATAAAGTTAACAACCAATTCATTACACAAACCCATTTCAAACAGGTTGATGTTAACAGCTACATTGATTTCAGAAGCGCCCACTATCGCCCGTGGCTCCTAAACATACCTTTTGGTCAGTTTAGGAGGATTAGGAAAAACTGTAGTACAGATAACCTTTATCAAAAGGAATGTAATGTTCTAGAAAAACGGTTTATCGACAAACACTTCCCCGCAAAATTAATAGAAGGCGCAAGAACTAAGGCCACTGGACTAACACAATACTCCTGTCTAAATCCGTCCCTTAAAAAATCAGTACCTGCAAATAATTTCAAAACCAACTTCATTACCACGTTTAATAAAGGAAACAGAATTATCAGGACAATTCTGGGCAAACATTGGCACATCATCAAGAGTGACCCCTTTCTAAAAGACCTGATCCCGGCTAAACCCAACATCACCTTTAGGCGGTCCCTAAATCTCAAAAATATTCTAGCCCCCAGTAGAATAAAAAAACAATTGTCATCAAATACACATTTCTTGTCCGATCTAAAAGGTTCCTATAAATGTGGTCATTCCCGTTGCCTATGTTGCAACATCATCTGTAATAAAAAACACACATACACATCCACAGTAACCAATGAATCTTTCCCTATCAAAACATTCCTTAACTGCGGGAGTTCCTACGTTATCTACCTTATCGAATGCCCATGCCAACTACAATACATTGGCAGAACTACTCAATGCCTGAGAACACGGGTCAACAACCACCGTTTCAATGTTAACACCGGTTTCGTGAAACATAGTGTTTCTCGCCATTTTGCCCAGATACATAAATGCCAATTCAACCTAATCAGTATCACCCCTATAGAACACATTCATTCAGATGTCCCTAATAGGTTCAACAAATTAAAACAACGGGAAAATTATTGGATTTTCAAAATGGACACACTATATCCAAGGGGCTTGAACGACATTTCGGAATCGACCTTAGATTAAACATACCAACAGCATCTAGCTTTCACGTCTCTATAGCTAATTTGCATGATACACTATCATTGATCCTGCTCCCGATATTCAAAACCAAGACAATTTAAGCTAAAACATCTCCACTAATACCTCACATGTACCCACACATTAATGTCTTACTGTATTCTCCTTACCTGGGTACCCCCAGCAGAAGTTTTCCGTATCTCTACCAATTCTAATCCACACGAACCTGTCGGATTATGCGGGTCATTGTGCGGGCCACCATGCGCTCCACCACATGCGTTCCACCTCATACCTTCCAATTTTGGTCCCCACCGGCCACCGTAGTTTACATGGTCCCCTTGACAACGTTTTAAACAATAAAAATTTGAAACTCACAGACTATTCCGTGAGGAGTAAAAAGTAATAAATAAGAAATACAAAACAATAAATACACTCCCTTGGCGTCCAAACACCTTTAACACTACTTTGGGTACTTTATTCACATGTTTCAATAAAATGCCGCTCTCCCATTAGTACCGAATTCCAGATGTGACACACTCTCCGTTTTCAGCTTATCCTCCGTTATACATTGTAATTGTGTAAGTTTTTAGTACTTTTTATGTTTATCATCTAAACCTCAGTATACATTGTTTTCTGTGTTATCTGCTTCTTTTAATTTGAACTTTGACCCCCAAAGTTTTTTGGCGGTTTTTTCAATTTCTGCCCCATCTGAATTGGGCCAATCACCACTCAGTGGTATGTATTTATACTGTCCTGTTTTAAAACAATTTTATGCCTGATGAAGACGCCAGTTCGGCGTCGAAACGCGTTGCTACTGCAATAAAACTTTCATCAATATTATTATAAGAGACTACTCGTTTCTCCATCGTCTTGCACCACCAAGCAGCGCAGAGATAGATCCATTTTTCTCTCCACTAACCCACTACTAATCAGCGGTTTCCCTCGGCAACCGGATTGGATCTGGCAGCAGCACTCGTGGTTTACCCGCTTTTAACCTACAGCTATCTGGTGAGCATGGTATTTTATTCCTCCATCAGTTTACCCTACTGAATTACGCTATGTGGCGCCGTGGTCTTTTTTCTGTACCCCACTGCTCTAATAGTAAGTTGTGTACTTACAGCATTGTTTGATAGATAGTTATCAATGATAGGATGAGGGATAACAATGATCCAATTTTATCCATGAGTAGTGGATAGAGTATTAATGCTTATTTTTGTTTATTAGGCTGTCGGATATGAACCTCTGCAATACTCACATCGAGATATTAAAACATAAATAGACGCTAAAAAATACATCATTTAAACAGTTTAAGACAATACATGAACTGGAAAAAAGGGAATTATATACTGGTTTTTAAAGGTAATTGGTGTTGAAAAAAATCTTTGTATACTAAACCGCCATTTGATTAACAAGGAATGTGATGGGGGAGGGACCCGTTGGTATGGACAGTTAGGTGTCATCTGTAAAAGCCGTGAGCATTGACAGGTATTATTAATTATTAGACCATATTAAATTCTGCCGATAATTTCATAGATTCTTTCACTAATAATGTCAGGGGCCCCCCAGGCTATTGCCTGGGGGACACATGGTCGCACGGCCCCCCATAAGTTGTTAATAAAATATGTTTTTTTGCTTGGTATGTTTTTCTCTCCCCCTTTCCCTCTTTTCTCCATTTGTTATTTTATATTAGAATGGTACTTACCATCGTGGTGTCCCCCGGGTAAGCTGTGCTGGTGGCACGAGCCGGTTTCCAGATGTTTCTGTCTCTGGGCAGTTTGGAGTTGGTCCCAGCTGATTGGACCTAGGTCAGCTGTGCAATTGCATGAGCAGGTTCTGGCAGATTCTATCTCCAGGCAGTTTTGTGGAAGGCCAGCTGATTGGTCATTGATAAAATCCTAAAGGCGGGAAAATTGGACATAAAAGGAGCAGTTCATCGTGGTCAAGCAGCCAGTTTTTGAAGATTGGACCGTCGCCATGGATGTCCTGCTGATGGAGCTGATCAGAAGAGCGGAGTCGGAAGGAGGAGAAAACTGGCTGAGGCAATGCCTAGCAGCAGCGCCGTCGAGGGAAGTCGAGGGAAGAAGCGAACTTGCTGGGCTGGAAGACGACATAGAGGAAGCAGTGTCTCCTGCTGGGTCGTCGCTCGAGGTGCCGTCATCAGCTGCAGCCAAGAGGATGAAGTCTGCAGCAGAGTCATCACTGAGGGTGGAGCGCAGTTCCGGACGTTCGCTCCAGGTGCCGGAGCTTGAGAGGAGGCGGCCGACCGTGTCATCAAAGAAGGTGGCGCACAGTGCCGGAAGTGCGCAGCAAGTGCCGGCGCAATTGGCTAACCCGCTGGCCAGAAGTTTAGTCAGAGAACGGGAGACAACAGGTTGGTCGGGTACCCCCTCCTGCTCCAAGGATGGTGTGGAGGACACAGCGGAAGCGCCGGCCTCACTGGTTTTAGAGGCGGCGCAGGACTTTTCTTCAGAGCTGCAACCGAGGAAGAGGAGCCGGAAGACTAGGGTGGCTTATTCCCCACCCCCGCCAGTATCAAGGAGAAGAAGAGGTCCCAGGAGTCAACTTTCCTGTCAGCAAGTTTCCCCAGGATCTACAGGCACGCAGCAGGAGGTAGCAGAAGCGGTGCACGACCCAGGACAGGTGGAACAGAGTGGTGAGATGCCAGCTACCCCTTATCTGTCCCACCCCATCTCCCCTCCCCTCAATTCTAATGTAATGTTTGATATTTTAAAATTATTAGCTGATTTGGTCAGTAAGTCGGCTGTTCCTGCTAGTTCCCCCGCTGATGTATGGAAGCATAGTAGTCAGCATTTACAGAATGCTGGTTTTAGTAATATTCCTGTTTTAGAGAAAGGAATTGGTGTTTCGGAAACTTGCTGTAAGGAAGTGATGTCTTGCGATATTTCGCCATTAGGTTTTCATTTACAGCCAGCAATTAAGGAGCGTATTTGGAGGAACGAGTTTATAGATTTATTTTCTTTATTACCATCTGCGAAGGAGACTCTTGTCAAGCAGGATGGTAAGTCTGATAAAGATGAGGATAAAAAACGTTCTCCTCCTAAGTCTTTCTTTAACTGGCTACAGGCGTTCTGTATCTATGCTTCAGTTTTAGGGGAAAAGTCTTTCATTAATTCTAGTAATTTATTTCAGCATGTAGACATTATTCTTGAGGCTTACCGCCAGTTTGGTGGTTTAGCATGGTACAATTATGATGAAATGTTTCGCCAGAAGATGGCAGTGTACCCTTCATTAAAATGGGGCACTAAGGATGTTGGTTTGTGGCTTAGTTTAATGCTTCCACAAAGGTCAGTGCCCAAGCAGCAGCCTAGTTCTCAGAATACGTTGAGGAAAGGAGTTTGCTTTGCTTATAATGAAGCTCAGTGTAAATGGTTGAACAATTGTCGGTATAAACATGAATGTTCCTTTTGTGGGGGTTCGCACCCAATGTGTCGCTGTTTTAAAAGAGCAAACCAGTCTCAACCCCCTAGTTCCAAAGAACAGTTATCCAAAAGCATGGACGCCAGTGAAATTAATAAGAATGGCGCCTTGGCTAGAATTGTTCCCAGACAGGGAGAAAGCTAATTTAATTTTTAACGGTTTTAAGTTTGGTTTTGATATCCCTTCTTTCAAAGGATCTGGTTGTTGCTGGGTGGATAATTTGAAATCCATCCAGCAGCATAAGGATATTGTGCATCAGAAAATCCTGAAAGAGCTTGAAACTGGCAGGATCGCTGGTCCTTTTATACATCCGCCGTTTACAAACTTTAGACTTTCACCTTTAGGAATTGTCCCTAAGAAGGAATTGAATTCATTCCGTTTAATACATCACCTTTCTTACCCGTTTAAGGCTTCATTAAACGATGATGCTGACAAGTCTAAAGCGACAGTACACTATGCTTCGTTTGATCAGGCTGTCTCTTTATTGAGACAGTTTGGTCAAAATGCTTTTTTAGCAAAAGCTGATATCAAATCAGCTTTCCGTTTACTACCAGTTAACCCTGCAGGTTTCAACTCTCTAGGTTTTCAATTTGAAGGTGATTATTTTTATGACAAATGTTTACCAATGGGTTTTTCTTTATCTTGTTTCTATTTTGAGGCATTTTCATCCTTTTTACATTGGGTAGTGCAGAAGCAAATTCCGGATGGAGGTGTTCTGCACTATCTTGATGACTTTTTGTTTATAGGTGATGCTAGTTCTGAGTTATGTTATTCCTTATTGTTAAAATTTGTCGAGTTTATGAAATTTTTTGGTGTTCCGTTAGCTGAAGAGAAGACTGTGTTTCCATGTAGGTCATTAGAATTTTTAGGTATTAGAATAGATTCTGAGAGAATGGAATTTAGTTTACCAGAGGAAAAATTGTTAAAGTTAAGGGTTTCTTTAGTCAGTATGTTAGCTAGGAAGAAATGTTCATTACGTGATATGCAGTCACTGTTAGGGTTGTTGAGCTTTGCCTCTAGAGTTATTCCTATGGGAAGAGTTTTTTCAAAGCGACTGTATTTTTCAACAAGGGGTCTTAAGTCACCTAGGTCCCATATTAGGTTAACGGTTCAGCTAAAAGAAGATTTAGCTGTATGGCTAGAATTTTTATCTAAATTTAATGGACGCAGTTGCTGGCAGTTTAATTTTGAGGATTCTGACTCTTTGTCTTTATTTACGGATGCAGCCGGTAGTATGGGCTACGGGGCATTCTTTAATGGTCAATGGTCGGCTGAGTTATGGCCCAGTGCTTGGCGTGTAAGCAAAGTTACTTCAAATATTGTCTTATTGGAATTATTTCCGGTTTTGGTAGCCATAGTTGTATGGGGTCATTATTTTAAGAATAGGAGAATTTTGTTGTTTACGGATAACAAAGGTGTAGTCTTTGCAATTAACACATTATCTTCAAAATGTGAATTAGTAGTTAAGATATTAAGACATTTAACTTTATGTTGTCTGAAGTTGAACATCTGGTTGAAAGCTAGCTATATAGAAGGAAAAAAGAATGATATAGCAGATTCATTATCTCGTTGTCAGTGGCGGAGGTTCAGAACGATGGCACCAGAAGCGGAGCTTTGTGGAATTCCGTGTCCTCCTCATTTATGGAATCTGATTTGGGACTAATCTATGTTAATATTCAGAGATCCTTGGCTCCAAGAACATGGGCTGATTATTCAGCTGCTTGGAAGGAGTGGGTTAATTTCTGTGTTAATGAGAACTGTAATTTCTTTCATAATGAGGTAGGTCTAGTTTTAAAATTTGTATGTAGCCTGATTAGTTGGAGGCTGTCATTTGCCTCCATTTCTAAGTCTCTGGCAGGCATCTCTTTCTTTCTTAAATTAAACAGTTGTCCGGCTATTTCTTCGCTCTTCCCAGTTAAGCAGCTTTTGAAAGGTTACCATAGGTCAGCTCCGGTTGTGGAAAGAAGAAGGCCTATTTCATTAGATTTGTTGTTAAAATTATTCAAGGTGTTACATTTAGTTTGTTTTAGTAATTTTGAAGTGTGTTTGTTTAGAACAGCATTTGTGTTAATGTTCTTTGCAGCCTTGAGAATAAGCGAACTGGTGGCAGAGAGTAAAGTTTCAGTCCCGGGCCTTTCATTTCAGGATGTTAGTTGCAAAATTGACCATGTTTTGTTATTGTTAAAAAAATCTAAGACAGATCAATTAGGAAAAGGTCGTTTGGTTAGAATTAATCAGTTTTCGGGTTCTGTTCTTTGCCCAGTTTCTAATGTTAAACATTGGTTGTCAATCAGGCCGAGTCTTGGGGTTGCTTTCCTGATTCATCAGAATGGGGATCAGCTGTCCAGATTTCAGTTTAACTCTGTTTTGAAGAAATGTTTGAAGTCCCTGAAGTTGGAGCATTTAAAAATATCCTCCCATTCGTTTAGAATAGGTGCAGCTACGGAAGCTGCACAGTTAGGAATTGATGAAGGGATTATAAAAAGAATTGGAAGGTGGGAGTCTAATAGATTTAAACTTTATGTTCGACCAGACTTGTTAGTAGTGTAATTATATATCCACAGGTAAGCGTTTGGTTGTTTGGATCCTTGGCCACTCTTTTATATTTTGGGCACAGAAGAGAGCCGCGAGAAGGTCCTATACAGAAAATTTGTCTATGGATCTGCTAGTTTTTTCGGTTTTTTGGCATGGGGTAAGGGGTTTGCAATGGAAGAACGTGTTTTCTTTAGTTAAATCACTGAGTTTTTATTGGCCGGATCCGAATTTAATTATCATCCATGCTGGAGGCAATGACCTAGGTAAAGAAAAGACTTTGGACTTACTTTGGGAAATGAGAAGGGATATAGCCTTGATAAAATGTCTTTTCCCTGACGCTACTATTTCCTTTTCAGAGATTATTCCAAGACTGCTATGGTCCTCTGGAAATTATAAGTTTTTGAATCGAATCCGTAAAAGGATTAATAGAGCCATGTCTAAATACATGTCGGTCCTCGGTGGTCTTTCTTATAGACACAGTGACCTTGAAGACCTCACAGACGGGCTGTTCAGAAATGATTGTATACATCTTTCTGATGTGGGTATCGACATTTTCAATTTGGGCCTGCAGAATTTAATTGAAGAATGGCTGCGGTGTTTTGGGGGGGCCATGTCTTGGTAATGTCATGGCTTGTGGGGTTTGTCACCCAGCTAATGCTGGGCGGACTTGGTTTTTATTGGTCAAAATATTTATATTTTATTATTTATTCGATTATTTATGGTTATTCTCTTCGAATTATTTTATCTTAGGTTACCCTTAATAAACACCGTGGCCATTTTTATCCAAAGAAACTGTTGTCATGTTTTATTTCATTTTGATTGAGTATTGTGGGGTATGTGCTACCATGGAACATTAATTCTTTTTTTATCACAACTTTTTTTTATTTTCACAATCCTGACCCTTATGTAGCGTCTCTGTGATATTTACAGCAAGGCAAGCGTAATCTCGTTTTAAATGACAGGTTACATCGTACAGGTCTTTACCACTTTGGAATTTTTCTAAGACCCTCTCTCTTTCTCCACCATTACATGATCCACTGAAACCAAATATCACAAATTCTCGTCTGTGGATCTTGTCCCCTATATTGGTGGACAGGTAAATTCCCAGAGGAGCCACACCACAGAATAATAAGCCACAAAAGGTTAATCTGTACAAACCATCTAGTCAGGCGGGGTATTAACGTACTGGCTTTACTGGCATAGCTTATACTCCACCCTTTGCCACCCAAACAAGCCCAAGTTGTCCTTTAAAACAGAGAACAAATCCTCATCCGTCAACACATTTGTGCTTGAGTACGCAGCCAAACATGAAGGTGACTCACCACTCACAGGAATCCTGGCATCACCCAAGGGTGCCTCCAAGATTGTTCCAGCAGCTGGACGACCAGTCTCTTGACCGTGGTCAGCTGCAGATCCCAATGATGCAATAGGAGGCAGTCTTCGTCCGTATCCTATGACAACGGTCTCTCCCACCAGCAGCAAGGAGGGGGGCAATAAACTCCTTTTGGAGTCTACACCTGTCTCACCACTGATGCTACCGACTGCCCTCCATAGTCTGCCTGTACATTATAATCACAGGACTGCTCCTCCCACCACACCTCGAGCCATCCATGCCTCTACTGCTTCCTCAGGGACAGAGCAGAACCCTGCCTCATGGACCTGTTAGATGAGGGTGCAGTACAAGGACTGACTCCTCCTTCCTCTACACCAGCGCTGTCCCACATCCCTGGACCACTTTACTGCAAGCCGGGAACTTCCGGCCATGCCACATGCAGGGAAGGGGGGGGGGTGGAGGAACTATTTTTAGAGCATAACACTTCCCTCTAAAAAGCATGGGACAACAATAACAGTCCATAAGCTTTTGGAAAGGGCTCTTCAGCTCCTTTGCTTTGGGAAAATAGTTACTGCCAGACTCCAGCCATCCCTTAATAAGTGGATTTCCACGCCGTTGCATTCACTCCACCACTGAGGACCCTGTGTGGTAACAATCCTGAATCTTTTTGGAGAACTGTTGCCTACTAGGCACAGGTAACCCTTTATAACGACTCAGAAAAAATAATTGTGTTAACCATTTAAGATTACATTGATAATAAACATTAATTTAAACTATATAAGCAATATACCAATAAGCTCCATAATTCTAGGCACCCAAGGGGCCTTACAATAGAATACACTTGTTATGCTACTTTTTACCATAAAATGGGGGTTTGCCATACAGCACAGGCAAGGGGGGGCATGTTATTTTGTTTCATTTTTGAGGGGTTAACCCGACGGAAACCTCAGACGGAATCCCTCAACGGAAGGGCAGCGGTGATGTGAACAGGTCCTTAGTGTCGTCTTTTTCTTTATTTTCTATTTGTACATTATACCTGAGATAAATAACTATGTCCCTAGTGTGTTATACATATTAGGCTGGGTTCACACGACCTATTTTCAGACGTAAACGAGGCGTATTATGCCTCGTTTTACGTCTGAAAATAGGGCTACAATACGTCAGCAAACATCTGCCCATTCATTTGAATGGGTTTGCCGACGTACTGTGCAGACGACCTGTTATTTACGCGTCGTCGTTTGACAGCTGTCAAACGACGACGCGTAAAAATACAGCCTCGTCCAAAGAAGTGCAGGACACTTCTTTGGACGTTTTTGGAGCTGTTTTCTCATAGACTCCAATGAAAACAGCTCCAAAAATGGACGTAAAAAAATGCAGCGAAAAACGCCGCGAAAAATGCGAGTTGGTCAAAAAACGTCTGAAAAGCAGGGTCTGTTTTCCCTTGAAAACAGCTCTGGATTTTCAGACGTTTTTGGTCACTACGTGTGCACATACCCTTAGTGTCTATAACATGTATCAGGAACATATTATCACACCTTTGATTCTTTACAGATGACTGATCCCAGTGAGAAGAAGGAACGTGACATATAATCCTGTCAGCAGCAAGAAAGGAATCACAAGACAGGTAATTAATATTTATATTAATTACTGATAACACTCAGGCTAGACATGAGTTCTAGACCTGCAGAGGTGTGATAGTATCTTCCTGGTACATCAGAATATATGTGTTTTTAACCGCTTCCCGACCGCCCACTGTATATTCACGTTGGCATTTGCTGGGCTCTGTGCAGTGCCGACGTGAATTCACAGTGGGTGTTAAAAGCGCGATCCGGGTGTCTCAGAGTAGCGCTGACACCCGGATCGCGCTGTTAACCCCTGCCTCTGGTCCTGGAGTCATGACCGGGACCTAATTGGTTCAGGTCCCAGTCATGTGATCGCAGGGAAAGCTTGTTGTAGCAACGAACTGGAAAGTTTGTTACTACAACAAACTGGAAAGTTTGTTGCTACAACAAACTTTCCCGGGGACCGATTGCGGGTGCTTCAGTCGGTTATAAGGCAGAACCGGAGGCCATACAACGGCCCCTGGGTCTGCCATGCACAGCAGCCTATGAGAACCAGCCGGAGGCCGGTCCTCCTAAGCTTCCTGTCAGTGTGACTCTCAGCGTCACACTGACAGTTTATAATACGTTACACTACCTAGGTGGTGTAATGTATTATAGCAGCGATCAGTGCTGCCAGTCTTCAAGTAAAAGGTAAAAGTAATAAAAATGTTTTATAAAAGTGTAAAAACAAGTTATAAAAGTTACAAAAACAAAAAATGCTTTTTTTCCCTATAATAAGTCTTTTATTATAGGGAAAAAATTAAAATGTTAAAAAAAGTACACATATTTGCTATCACCGCGTTCATAACGACCAAAACGATAAAACGATAATATTATTTTTCCCGAACGGTGAACAGCGCAAAAAAAATAATTAAAAAACTATGTCAGAATCGCAATTTTTTTTGGTCATCAACCCTCCAAAAATATAGAATAAAAAGTGATCAAAAAGTCACATGTACCCTAAAATAGTACCAATAAAAACGACAACCCGTCCCGCAAAAAACAAGCCCTTACACAGCTTTTTTGACTGAAAAATAAAAAAGTTATGCCTCTCAGAATATGGTGACACAAAAAAGAAATAATTTAATCGAAGAGTAATTTTATTGCGCAAATGCCACAAAACATAAAAAAACTATATACATCTAGTATCGCCGTAATCGTATCGACCCGCAGAATAAAGTAAAATTTCATTTATAGCGCACGGTGAAAAGTGTAAAAAAAAAAGACAAAAAACATTGTCAGAATTGTTTTTTTGTCACTTTGCTTGCCAAAAAAAATCTAATTTAAAGTGATAAAAAAATCACATGTACCCTAAAATGGTACCAATGAAAACTACAGATTGTCCCGCAACAAATAAGTCCTCGCACGGCTCCGGTGAAGAAAAAATAAAAAAAAAGTTCTGGCTCTCAGAATATAGCGACAGAAATTATGCAGTGTCCAAAAGCTGATAAGATCAGGCGCCATTTATCAATGCGACATTGGCCACATATCTGCGGATTATTATTTATTTACCAAATTATTATACCCTCTTATTATGTCCTGATGTACTCTGCCCAATTCACACATACCCCCACTTCATGAACTGAAATAAAAGCAAAACCCCAAACAGAACAGTTACCAAGCAAACTCTGCGCTCCAAAAGCCAAATGGCGCTCCCTCCCTTCTAAGCCCCACAGCGTGCCCAAACACCAGCTTACGTCCACATATATGATATTTTATATCTGGGAGAACCTGCTCAACATTGTATGAGGTACTTGTCTTCAGTGGCACAAACTGGGCACAACATATTGTGCGTTAAAATGGCATATCAGTGGAAAATTTAAATTTTCACTTTGCACCATCCGCTGCACATTAACGCCTTCGCGCACCACGACTTAATAGCATGTCGTGGTGCGGGGGGTTATATATGGAGCGGGCTCATGCGCTGCGCCCGCGCCATATTCTGCAGGTGTCCCACTTTTGGGGGATTTCCACTGTTTTGGCACTACAAGACCTCTTCAAACCCGACATGGTGCCTAAAATATATTCTAAAAAAAGGAGGCCCCAAAATCCACTAGGTGCTCCTTTGCTTCTGAGGCCGGTATTTCAGTCCCTTTTCACACTAGGGCCACATGTGGGATATTTCTAAAAACTGCAGAATCTGGGCAATAAATATTGTGTTGCGTTTCTCTGGTAAAACCTTCTGTGTTACAGAAAAAAATGTATTACAAATAATTTGCAGCAAAAAAAAAACAATTTGTCAATTTCCCCTCTACATTGCTTTAATTCCTGTGAAATGCCTAAAGGGTTAAGAAACTTTCTGAATGCTGTTTTGAATACTTTGAGGGGTGTAGTTTTTAATATGGGTTATGGGGTCTATCTAGTACATAAGGCCCTCAAAGCCGTTTTAGAACGGAACTGGTCCCTGTAAAAATCACCTTTTGAAATTTTGTTGAAAATGTGAGAAATTGCTGGTAAAGTACTAAGCCTTGTAACGTCCTAGAAAAATAAAATAATGTTCAAAAAACTATGCAAGTATAAAGTAGACATATGGAATATGTGAAATAGTAACTATTTTGTGTGGTATTACTATCTGTTTTACAAGCAGATACATTTAAAATTAGAAAAATCATAATTTTTGCAAATTTTCTCTAAATTTTGATGTTTTTCACAAATAAGCAATGAATTTATTGACCAAATTTTCCACTAATATAAAGTACAATATATCACAAGAAAACAATCTCAGAATCACTTGGATAGCGAAAAAGCATTCCGGAGTTATTACCACATAAAGTAACACATGTCAGATTTGAAAAAATGGGGCTGGTCCTGAAGGCCAAAATGAGCTCGGTCTTGAAAGGGTTAACATGTATATCTTCTATAGACAATATCTAGTATAACACAACCATATATCAGGTACAGAGGTGAGGAACATCTCTGTTCTTTACCCGCTGTTTTGTAGTCAGGACTCCCCTTTTATTTTTAATATCATTTTTAATAGCTATTCAGTCTTCGATTAACCCTTTCAGGACCAGGCTAAGTTTAATTTTTATGCTTTTGTTTTCTTACTTCCCGCCTTCCAAAAGTCATAACTCTTTTATTTTTTCGTTGACACAGCCATATGAGGGCTTAATTTTTAAAGGACAAATTGTACCATATCTCAGGTACAGAGGTGAGGAACATGTCTATTATTTTACCCTCTGTTCTCTAAAGTCAGAAATCCACCTTTTATTTCCAATAGAATATAATTGTTATGGTCCTTTTGACCATAAAATTTGGCATGAGGGGAGGCTAGTGAGGGCGAGTAATGTATTTGACCTTGCATTGTTACTGGCAGTATGATGAAAAGAAACCCATGTTTGATGCAGGTTTCTTTTAGGGTATGTTCACACGTAGTCAACAAAAACGTCTGAAAATCCAGAGCTGTTTTCAAGGGAAAACAGACCCTGCTTTTCAGAAGTTTTTTTACCAACTCGCATTTTTCGCGGCGTTTTCACGCCGTTTTCGCGGCGTTTTTTACGTCCGTTTTTGGAGCTGTTTTCATTGGAGTCTATGAGAAAACAGCTCAAAATACGTCCAAAGAAGTGTCCTGCACTTCTTTTGCCGAGGCTGTATTTTTACGCGTCGTCGTTTGACAGCTGTCAAACAACGATGCGTAAATAACAGGTCGTCTGCACAGTACGTCGGCAAACCCATTCAAATGAATGGGCAGATGTTTGCCGACGTATTGTAGCCCTATTTTCAGACGTAAAACGAGGCATAATACGCCTCGTTTACGTCTGAAATTTGGCCGTGTGAACATACCCTTAGTAGGCCGGTAATGTTTGCAAAACGACTAAAAGGAAATACAAAAAACTGTTCTTAGCAGAGAGGCACAGTCACTTAAAATATTACACAAAATGGCGGCAATTTCAGGCAATGCAGGAAATGGGGTTTTACCAGCTTGGTTTCCTTGGGACAGAGCTCGGACTCTTCCCTGATACAGGGGTAACCCATCGTCTCAGCAACTAAATAACAGGGAGGCTTCACGCAACTTCCACTTGTTACATCCAATGCTGCCTCTTTCACAGCAATCATCTGTGGGGAAGTTCCTGCACTCCACCGCCACAGCAATGGGCCCTCTCTGGCTTCAGGGCCTACTCAGCCCTGCTTGCACAATAGTTGCTGATTTATGGGTCGCAGCCCTTGCACCTGAACCCATTAGGTGGGAACAGTCGCCTTTTATCAAATTTAAAAACAGCCCCTTTGTGAGTTATTCAATGTTCCGACACTGATTACTTGCCCATACTACACTGTTTTTGCACACTAAAGTAAATAATAAAGACAGTGCCCGAGCCGGTTTTCCCGGTGCCTGCAATAAACAGGGTCAGCCACCATTGTCTCAACAGTGTTACATAGCAGTGAGCTTTACTGACGTGAGCATCTGCACAGCTCAGAACATGTAAGCACAGGTCCTGTGACTAAAACAACACATAAAAATGCTTCCTGGCCACTAGGTGGCAGCATCGCAATGGAAGTATATATGCATATAGTGACCGCTCATCTCCTCTAGTCCTGGACCTATAAAGGAAATACAGTGTTAAAATGCATAACACAAAAGCATTGAAAGAGACAGAAAAATCTATCTCTACATTACTCCATACGGCTCCTCTCGTGAATAGGGGAGACTCCCTACAATACCTTTCATTGCCCCCTTGCCTTATTTGGTGTCATTCCCGGCACCAGGAAAAATAAGCAACTAAAATAACTGAACAAAAACACAGATTCCTTTCACACAAATTGGGCCTTCTTCCGACAGTCTCTGAAGGCCCTCTTAGACTCAGTTCAGGCCCTCTTCAAAGTTACTTGGGCCTCAGGCTCAAAGCTTAGTAGTTACAGTCTCTCACAGGTGAGGCACATACTTAACAATTGCAGTCTCATACTCAAGGTCCCAGGACTCCCTTCTTTGTCTCAGTCTCATGCACAGCCTCTTGTCTTTCTCTTGCTGGGAGACTCCTTTCTACCCGCCTCTTGAACGCTTCCTTGTGGCGCATTACAGCTACTGAAATGCAGCCTTTCCTGGCTCCACAGCCTCTTACTAGAGCTAGTCATCTTTCTTGAGGGAAAGGTGCACTTGGCAAGAGCGTACTCATGATGGTACAAGGGCGACAAGGGGCCACACAAACACTCTCCTATCTAATAAATATACAAAGACACAATTAAAATTGGAAGGTGCTTGTCACAGCTTTATTGAATGTTTTCTTTTACAGAACCTGACAATATATAAAAACAAGTATAAACATAATTAACATATTAAGATTATGTGGCTAAGTCCTTGACAACCTCCAAAACATAAATAAAGCAATACCCTTAAACCACTAGCCGTGACCATATAAGCTACAGTGGCGTCACCACGGGTATGCTAAAGCACCACGCTTCCCAGGGTCCGCCCCTTAGAGAAGCCCAAATCCATAGCTTTAAAATAAAACCAATATATTGTGTCAAAGACAGCAATATATAAAAACATAAATAGTGTTGCCAAGGACCCGCCACAGCATGAAAACTTGACTCCTTAAATTTTCATGCGCCGCCACACTTGAAAACCCAACTCCAGGCCTTCTTGGAGGCCAAAATGTAAAACATCCAGGCCCACATCTGTTAAGTGAACCCCATCCTTTCCAATGTACGCGCCCCGATCCTCCAACAGTGGGTGACGAACTACCAACCCACCATTGAGGCGAACAAACTTGGCCACTGTCTTATTAATCTTATCCCTGGTTCTATTCAGCGCCGACAATGAATGCGCATTGCGCCATTTTACCCGCTGTACAATTTCGGACCATATAATCAAAAGCCCAGGATGGGCGTCTAAAAAACATAAGAAGTCCCTCTTAATGTTCCTAATGAGGTTCCGCATGGGATAACTCCCGATGTCATTACCCCCAGCATGAATTATCAAAATATCAGGTAGACCCCAGGACCTAACCGCATCCTGAAACAAAGGCCTTACCTGATCCCAGGTCAGGCCACGAACTCCGAACCAGTGTACCTCCACCTCATCCTTATCTAAATCCAAATACCTACCATTCGGACGCACACGGGCATGCCTTTCAGCCCAGTAAATATAGGAATGGCCAAGAAGCCAAACCACACATTTCGCAGAACCTGAAAGCAACAGAAAATTAGTCACACAGAACAAGAATGACATCCCCACCCAAAATAAACCCAAGATAAAGAAATCAACATTCCAGCAAATGCGGCCTAACATAGGAACGAAAACGGCTGGACTCCCAGCGGCCAATCCTCTTAACTGAAGCAGTGTCGAGCCCAAAACAAGAAACCTCAGTAGCGGCTCCAATCCTAAAAGAATATGAGCTGTAATCCAGATGTGAAAGGCCCAAACCTTGTACGCATTTCTTAAAGACAGCAATAAATTGATATCTGGACAATGCTGACCCATCCGCATGCACCAGCAAAGAGGAAGAACCCTGAGGACACATAGCCATGAAACGCAGAAAACACCCCACTGGGCACGATTCCCCCTCATGAATTTTAGTCAAACAAATCTCAAAACCTTTTCCCTTCCTGTCAGTTTTGGAATGATACAACATTATTCTCAACACACCATCCCGAAAAACCACATCGGTTAAATGAATACCGCCCTGCCCCCTTTTTGAGGGACTAGCCAATTCGCCAACCCGAAAAGCCCCATAGAAAGCCCAAGAAAAAGCCAATTGAAACAACAACCTGTTAAGGATCTGCCAGGCACAGCTTCTGTATCCACGCCCATAGGTAATCAGTCTGCACCTGCTTCTATGTCTGTGAGACTGGCCACAGCCTGGCCAGACGGAGCTAGCTCCCACCCTCTGTCTATTTATACCTGCCTTTCCTGTTCCTCCTTGCTTGTGATTCTTCTCATTTTGTTTCCTGGCCCTGCTGCAGCTTCTTGCACCATTTGACCCTGCTTCATATTGACCCTGGCTTACAGACTACTCTCCTGCTCTGCGTTTGGTACCTCGTACACTCCTGGTTTGACTCGGCTTGTTCACTACTCTCCTGCTCTGCGTTTGGTACCTCGTACACTCCTGGTTTGACTCGGCTCGTTCACCACTCTTGTTGCTCACGGTTTTGCCGTGGGCAACTGCCCCTTTTCCCTTGCTTCTGTGTACCCTTGTCTGTTTGTCTGTCGTGCACTTATTGAGCGTAGGGACCGTCAGTCGCCCAGTTGTACCCCGTCGCCTAGGGCGGGTCGTTGCAAGTAGGCAGGGACTGAGTGGCGGGTAGATTAGGGCTCACTTGTCTGTTTCCTTACCCCCATCATTACACAACCTCTCATAATCTGAATGGGATATCCTGCGCAACTGAGAAAAAAGTCCCTCCAACATTGCAAAAGACACGCTTATCCTTCCCGTCATGTCCTTTCTGAAAACCCTGCAGAGCACGCCGTGTCAAATAAATGCTTAGTAACATCCATACAACCAATTAACTTAAAGGAAAGTGCCGCTACTGACTTAACAACAGAGGAAACTGAAGACCCACTCTCCATAAGAGATAACAAAAACATAACATCCCCCTAAGGCACTAAACGGACTCCCTTGACTACACCACGAATCCTCCAGCTGGAACCATCTCACCCAGATCTTGTTATAAGCATCCGACGTAGCAGGGGCCAGCGAAAATTTCGCCCACCATATCAGACGAGCGACACCACCCTCCAAAGGTGTTCGGGGCAAGAAGCCGGATCCCTCTCCGCCTCTGGAGCTAGCCGACGGAAATTATCCCACTGCAACCGAGATAAAGCATCTGCAATGTCATTGGAAACACCGGGAACATGATGAGCCCTAAATAGAATGTTCCACCTCAAGCACAGTAGGACCAACTGGCGTAACACTGTGATCACCGGGGGGGAATTGGCGGACAAACTATTAATAGCGCCCACGACTGCCATGTTATCACAGTGAAAAACCACTGACCGATAGGACAAAAGGTGTCCCCAAATTTCCACCGCAACTAGAATGGGAAACAACTCCAGAAAACAAAGGTTACCTGTCAAACCACACTCCCTCCACCCTAGTGGCCAAGTACGAACACACCATTTCCCCTGAAAGTACTCTCTGAAACCGATAGAACCAGAAGCATCAGTACACAATTGTATCTCCACATTCGAAAGTCCCGCTGCAATCCATAATCATCTGCCATTATATTCTTCCAAAAAGGAAACCCAAACCCTCAAATCCGCCTTATGCTCCTTGCCAAGGCAAATAAAATGGTGGGGACTTCTAACACCAGCAGTTGCTTGCGCCAAGCGCCTACAAAAAAAAACCGGCCCATAGGCATAATTCTATAGGCAAAATTGAGTTTCCCCATTAAAGATTGCAGGAGCCGCAGGGTGATTTTTGTTTTCACCAGAGCCTCCTGCACCGTTGCCCACAGATCAACAAGTTTTGCCTCCGGCAACCTACATTCCATTGCCTGGGAATCAATTTAATTTCCCAAAAAAAAGAGCGTCGTGGTTGGTCCCTCCGTTTTTTCAAACGCCAACGAAACCCCAAAGTCATCAAAAACATCAATCACAGCCTGTAAATATTGCACACGACGGCCGAGCCGCAGGGCCGACACAAAAGAAGTCATCCAAATAATGAATCACTGCTTTAGAGCCGGCTCGTTCATGGACCACCCACTCCAAAAATGTGCTGAAGGCTTCGAAATAGGCACAAGAAATAGAGCACCCCATAGGAAGGCACCTATCAATATAAAAAAGGCCATCAAACGAGCACCCCAGCAAGTGCATGGATTCTGGGTGCACTGGCAAAAGGCGAAACGCAGACTCCACATCCACCTTAGCCATCAGCGCCCCCTGCCCCGCCGTCCTAACCAAACGAACCACCTCATCAAATGACGTATAGGAAACCCGCGTCAAAGACTCATCAATATCATCATTCACCGAAGAGCCCTTCGGATAAGATAAATGATGTATAAGCCGAAATTTTCCCGCCTCCTTCTTGGGGACAACCCCCAGCGTGGAGACACGCAAATTGGAAATAGGAACATTAGAAAAGGGGCCTAACATTCTACCCAACAAAACTTCCTTCCACAACTTGTCTTGTACCACTTCTGGATGATCCCGCACCGAATGCAGATTATTAGCCATCAAAACCCCCACCCCCGGGGAGAACAGAATCCTAAATCCATCCCCAAAACCGTTCAATAACAGCTGCGCCTTCTCCCTGTTGGGGTACATCTTTAGCCAAGGCGTCATAGCGTCCAGGTTCACTGGACTCACCCCCTTTAGCAGGACGATCCCCTGGCTTCGTCGTGCCTCCTCGTGCCCGCTTAAAACACTTGAAGACGGGGTGGTTACCACCCCTACACCCGGCACATTCGTGTCTATAGACACAATTAGTTCCCGATTTACAGGTGCTCTCGTTGTAGAGTCAGCAGACCCCTTTTTTTTTAAAACTCCCAAATTAACCCGCTCATCTAGACCCGCCGAGTTAGGACTGAAAGGGTTATGCAAACCCGCAACTTCAACACGCCCCATCCTGACCAGCCCCCTTTGGTGTAGTCATAAGGCGCATCCAAAGGCTTATGTCCTTATGATCCCACCACAGGGATGACTGAACCGCCATACGCTGACGAAACTGCTCGTCATATTTAAGCCAAGCAGTTCCCCCATACGTTCTATAAGCCTCCCAAATAGAATCTGGTAGCCTAATAATACGCTGAGCAGCAGCGCCATTGTGTGGTCAATGCAGGGAAATGCACACTATGTCTATTATATATTTTAGAAAGTTTGTTTGAAGCCCGATTGTGATACGCTAAACAGCAGTGCCATCGTGTGGTCAATGCTGAGAAATGTCACTAAATTGAATGTAATGCAGGCAGCCTAGTGATACGCTGAGCAGCAGCACCATCGTGTGGTCAATGCAGGGAAATGCACACTATATCTATTTATTATATATTTTAGAAAGTTTGTTTGAAGCCCGATAGTGATACGCTAAGCAGCAGCGCCATCGTGTGGTCAATGCTGAGAAATCTCACTAAATTGAATGTAATGCAGGCAGCCCTAGTGATACGCTTAGCAGCAGCGCCATAGTGTGGTCAATGCAGGGAAATGCACACTATATCTATTATATATTTTAGAAAGTTTGTTTGAAGCCCGATTGTGATACGCTAAGCAGCAGCGCCATCGTGTGGTCAATGCTGAGAAATCTCACTAAATTGAATTTTCTACAGGTAGCCTAGTAATACGCTGAGCAGCAGCGCCATTTTGTGGTCAATGCAGGGAAATGCACACTATATCTATTATATATTTTAGAAAGTTTGTTTGAAGCCCGATTGTGATACGCTAAGCAGCAGCGCCATCGTGTGGTCAATGTTGTGAAATCTCACTAAATTGGATGTAATGCAAGCAGCCTAGTGATACGGTGAGCAGCAGCACCATCATGTGGTCAATGTAGGGAAATGCACACTATATATATATATATATATATATATATATATATATATAGTATTATATATTTTAGAAAGTTTGTTTGAAGACCGATTGTGATTCGCTAGGCAGCAGCGCCATCGTGTGGTCAATGCTGAGAAATCTCACTAAATTGAATGTAATGCAGGCAGCCTAGTGATACACTGAGCAGCAGTGCCATCGTGTGGTCAATGCAGGAAATGCACACTATATCTATATATTATATATTTTAGAAAGTTTGTGTGAAGCCCGATTGTGATATGTTACGCAGCAGCGCCATCGTGTGGTCAATGCTGAGAAATCTCACTAAATTTAATGTAAGGCAGGCAGCCTAGTGATACGCTGAGCAGCAGCGCCATCATGTGGTCAATGCTGGGAAATGTACACTATATATTATATATTTTAGAAAGTTTGTTTGAAGCCCGATTGTGATTCGCTAGGCAGCAGCGCCATCGTGTGGTCAATGCTGAGAAATCTCACTAAATTGAATGTAATGCAGGCAGCCTAGTGATATGCTGAGCAGCAGCGCCATCGTGTGGTCAATGCTGGGAAATGCACACTACATCTATATTATATATTTTAGGAAGTTTGTTTGAAGCCCGATTGTGATACGCTAAGCAGCAGCGCCATCGTGTGGTCAATGCTGAGAAATCTCACTAAAGTGAATGTAATGCAGGCAGCCTAGTGATACGCTGAGCCGCAGCGCCATCGTGTGGTCAATGCAGGGAAATGCACACTATATCTATTATATATTTTAGAAAGTTTGTTTGAAGCCCGATTGTGATACGCTAAGCAGCAGCGCCATCGTGTGGTCAATGTTGTGAAATCTCACTAAATTGGATGTAATGCAAGCAGCCTAGTGATACGGTGAGCAGCAGCACCATCATGTGGTCAATGTAGGGAAATGCACACTATATATATATATATATATATATATATATATATATATATATATATATATATATATAGTATTATATATTTTAGAAAGTTTGTTTGAAGACCGATTGTGATTCGCTAGGCAGCAGCGCCATCGTGTGGTCAATGCTGAGAAATCTCACTAAATTGAATGTAATGCAGGCAGCCTAGTGATACACTGAGCAGCAGTGCCATCGTGTGGTCAATGCAGGAAATGCACACTATATCTATATATTATATATTTTAGAAAGTTTGTGTGAAGCCCGATTGTGATATGTTACGCAGCAGCGCCATCGTGTGGTCAATGCTGAGAAATCTCACTAAATTTAATGTAAGGCAGGCAGCCTAGTGATACGCTGAGCAGCAGCGCCATCATGTGGTCAATGCTGGGAAATGTACACTATATATTATATATTTTAGAAAGTTTGTTTGAAGCCCGATTGTGATTCGCTAGGCAGCAGCGCCATCGTGTGGTCAATGCTGAGAAATCTCACTAAATTGAATGTAATGCAGGCAGCCTAGTGATATGCTGAGCAGCAGCGCCATCGTGTGGTCAATGCTGGGAAATGCACACTACATCTATATTATATATTTTAGGAAGTTTGTTTGAAGCCCGATTGTGATACGCTAAGCAGCAGCGCCATCGTGTGGTCAATGCTGAGAAATCTCACTAAAGTGAATGTAATGCAGGCAGCCTAGTGATACGCTGAGCCGCAGCGCCATCGTGTGGTCAATGCAGGGAAATGCACACTATATCTATTATATATTTGATAAAGTTTGTTTGAAGCCCGATTGTGATACGCTAAGCAGCAGCGCCATCGTGTGGTCAATGTTGTGAAATCTCACTAAATTGGATGTAATGCAGGCAGCCTAGTGATACGCTGAGCAGCAGCACCATCGTGTGGTCAATGCTGGGAAATGCAAACTATATCTATATATTCTATATTTTAGAAAGTTTGTTTGAAGCCCGATTGTGATACGCTAAGCAGCAGCGCCATCGTGTGGTCAATGCTGAGAAATCTCACTAAATTTAATGTAAGGCAGACAGCCTAGTGATACACTGAGCAGCAGCGCCATCGTGTGGTCAATGCTGGAAAATGCACAATATATCTATTATATAGTTTAGAAAGTTTGTTTGAAGCCCGATTGTGATACGCTAAGCAGCAGCACCATCGTGTGTTCAATGCTGAGAAATCTCACTAAATTGAATATAAGGCAGGCAGACTAGTGATACGCTGAGCAGCAGCGCCATCGTGTAGTCAATGCAGGAGAAATGTACACGTATGCGATTCCGCTGCAAAAAACGCAACTTATTAATAATTTTAATCTTATACTCACCTAGAATTCTGTTTCTTTTTCCGGGCCAACCTCCTGGGACGACGTTTCATCCCATGTGACCGCTGCAGTCAATCGCAGGCTGCAGCGGTCACATGGGATGAAACATCAACCCAGAGCTGCAGGATGTAGGAGGGAAGCGTCGCCATGGTAAGTATCCATTTTTTTTTCTGCTCAGTTTTCCGCAGCGGCCATTCCTGGCCGAAAAACTGCGGCACAGGGCAGTGCTTTTACACAGCGTATCTGCCTTGCGTGAACATACCCGTACAGTATATACATATAGTAGCTGCTGTCTTACAACGATACAGCTGCAAACCACGTCAACATGTTGCATTCCCACGAGTCAGCACAGTTTTCAAATGATTGTTAATGTCCATGGAGTTTTTTGCAGACATTAACAATCATTTAAAACTGCACCTTTTGATAAAACTGCATGTGCTGCATGTTTTACCGGACAATGGTTTTTACGATCTGATTGTTTGCATTAACCCCTTCCCTCTTTAGCCACTTTTGACCTTCCTGACCGAGCCTCATTTTTCAAATCTGACATGTGTCACTTTATGTGGTAATAACTCCGGAATGCTTTCACCTATCCAAGCGATTCTGAGATTGTTTTCTCGTGACACATTAGACTTTAAGTTACTGGCAAAATTTGCTTGATATGTTCAGTATTTAATTGTGAAAAACACCAAAATTTAGCGAAAAATTGCAAAAATTAGTATTTTTCTCAATTTAAATGTATCTGCTTGTAAGACAGGCAGTTATAACACACAAAATTGTTGCTAACTAACATCCCCCATATGTCTACTTTAGATTGGCATTGTTTTTTGAACATCCTTTTATTTTTCTATGACATCACAAGGCTTAGAACTTTAGCAGCAATTTCTCACATTTTCAAGAAAATTTCAAAAGGCCATTTTTACAGGGGCCAGTTCAGCAGTGAAGTGGCTTTGAGGGCCTTATATATTAGAAACCCCCAAAAATTCACCCCATTTTAAAAACTTCACCCCTCAAAGTATTCAAAACAGCATTTAGAAAATGTCTTAACCCTTTACACATGTCACAGGAATTAAAGCAAAGTAGAGGTGAAATGTACAAATTTCATATTTTTTGGCAGAAATAAATTTTTAGTACAATTTTTTTTTATAACACAGAAGGTTTTACCAGAGAAATGCAACTCAATATGTGTTGCCCAGTTTATGCAGTTTTAGGAAATATCCCACATGTGGCCCTAACATGCTAATAGACTGAAGCATCGGCCTCAGAAGCAAAGGAACACCTAGTGGATTTTGGGGCCTTATTTTTGTTAGAATAAATTTTAGGCACCATGTCAGGTTTGAAGGGCTCTTGCGGTGCCAAAACAGTCAAAATCCCCCAAAAGTGACCCCATCTGGGAAACTACACACCTCAAGGAAATTATCTAGGGGTACAGTGAGCATTTTGACCGCACAGTTTTTTTACAGAAATTATTGGAATTAGGACGTGAAAATTAAAATCGACATTTTTTCAAATAAAATGTAGGTTTAGCGATTTTTTTTCTCATTTCCACAAGGACTAAAGGAGAATAAGCACCATAAAATTTGTAAACCAATTTCTCCCGAGTAAAACAATACCCCACATGTGGTAATAAACGGTTGTTTGGAGACACGGCAGGGCTGAGAAGGGAAAGAGCGCTATTTGGCTTTTGGAGCTCAAGTTTAGCAGGAATGGTTTGCGGAGGCCATGTCACATTTACAAAGCCCCTGAGGGGACAAAACAGTGGAAACCCCCCACAAGTGACCCCATTTTGGAAACTACACCCATTGAGGAAATTATCTAGGGGTATAGTGAGCGTTTTGACCCAACATAATTTTTGCATAAATTATTGGAAGTAGGCCCTGAAAATGACAATCTAAATTTTTTCAAAGAAAATGAAGGTTTAGCTAACTTTTTCTCATTTCCACAAGGACTGAAGGAGAAAAAGCACCGTAAAATTTGTAAACCAATCTCTCCCGAGTAAAACAGTACCCCACATGTGGTAATAAACGGCTGTTTGGACACACGGCAGGGCTTCAAAGGGATGGAGTTCCATTTGGCTTTTGGAGTTCACATTTAGCAGGAATGGTTTGCGGAGGCCATGTCACATTTACAAAGTCCCTGAGGAGACAAAACAGTGGAAACCCCCACAAGTGACCCCATTTTGGAGACTACACCCATTGAGGAAATTATCTAGGGGTATAGTCAGCGATTTGACCCCACAGTTTTTTTGCAGAAATTATTGGAAGTAGGCCCTGAAAATAAAAATCAACATTTTTTCAAAGAAAATGTAGGTTTAGCTTATTTTTACTCATTTCCACAAGGACTGAAGGAGAAAAAGCACCACAAAATTTGTAAAGCAATTTCTCCCAAGTAAAACAATGCCCCACATGTGGTAATTAACGGCTGTTTGGAGACACGGCTTGGCTTAGAAGGGAAAGAGCGCTATTTGGCTTTTGGAGATCACATTGAGCAGGAATAGTTTGCGGCGGCCATGTCACATTTGCAAAGCCCCTGAGGGGAAAAAACAATGAAAACGCCCAAAAAGTGACACCATTTAGGAAACTACACCTCTTGAGGAATTTATCTAGGGGCGTAGTGAGCATTTTGACCCCACAGATGTTTCATAGAATTTATTAGAATTGGGCAGTGAAAATAAAAACAATCCTATTTCTTCAATAAGACGTAGCTTTAGCACAAATTTTTTCATTTTCACAACAAATAAAGGAAAAAAAAGAACCCAACATTTGTAAAGCAATTTCTCCCGAGTACGGCAATACCCCATATGTGGTCATAAACTGCTGTTTGGGCACACGGCAGGGCTCAGAAGGGAAGGACCACCATTTGGAGTGCAGATGTTGCTGGATTGGTTTCTGGGCGCCTGTGGGCCCAAAACAGTGGAAACCCCCCAGAAGCGACCCAATTTTGGAAACTACACCCCTCAATGCATTTACCTAGGGGTGTAGTGAGCATGTTAACCCTGCAGGTGTTTTGTAGAAATTAGTGTGAACTCGATGTTGCAGAGTGTAAATGGGATTTTTTCCACAGATATGTGGACAATATGTGGTGCCCGGCTTGTGCCACCATAACAAGACAGCTCTCTAATTATTATGCTGGGTTTCCTGGTTTTAGAAACACCCTACATGTGGCCCTAATCTCTTGCCTGGACAGTCGACCAGGCTCAGGAGTGAAAGCGTACCATGTAAAATTGAGGCCTAATTTGGCGATTTACAAAGTATTGGTTCACAACTGCAGAGGCTCAGATGTGAAATAATAAAAATAAACCCCTGGGAAGTGACCCCATTATGGAAACTGCACCCCTCAATGCATTTATTAAGGGGTGTAGTGAGCATTTTCACCCCACAGGTCTTTTCCATAAATGAATGCGCTGTGGATGGTGCAAATTAAAAATTTATATTTTTCCCTAGATATGCCATTCAGTGGCAAATATGTCGTGCCCAGTTTATGCCACTGGAGACACACACCCCAAAAATTGCTAAAAGGGTTCTCCCGGGTATGACGGTGCCATATATGTGGAAGGAAACTGCTGTTTGGGGACGCTGTAGGGTTCAGATGGGAGGAAACGCCATTTGGCTTTTGGAGCGTGGATTTTGCTTGGTAGTAGTTTTGTTTGGAGTCTTACTGGTGTTTCCGTTTATAATGTAGGGCATATGTAAGCCGGGCGGAGTATATAAGGGGCATAGTCAGGTGGTATAATAATGGGATAAAAAAAAACAATAAAATGATCCATAGATGTGTGTTACGCTGTGACACAATCATTTCTGCACAGGCTGGTGTCGCACTGATATATGGCGTCCTTTATTATCCCCCTTTTGATCCACACTCCGCGCCTTTGTAGTTTGGGGAATTTTGCTAGGAAGTGTTGCCCTGGTATAATACGGGCACCGTCGCTTCCAGCGGATATGTTTGGGCCCTCCCTTTCCTGGTTCCCTAATTTTAGGTCCTTGATAAATCGCCTCTTCAAACAGAAGAAATGTTCCCCTCGGGCACAACTGCATATTTTTTTATTTCCTGACTTATTGGAGCCATAACTAATTTTATTTTTCATAGACGTAGCGGTATGAGGGCTGGTTTGTTGCGGGACGAGCTGTAGTTATTATTGGTACCATTTTGGGGTACATGCAACTTTTTGATCACCTTTTATCCTATTTTTTGGAAGGCCAGGTAAACAAAAAAACGCAATTCTGGCACAGCTTTTGTCTTTTTTTTTATACAGCGTTCACCATGCGTTATAAATTACATGTTAACTTTATTCTGCGGGTCAGTACGATTCCGGCGATACCTATTTTATAGGACTTTTTTATGTTTTACAACTTTTTGCACAATAAAATTACTTTTGTAAAAAGAATGTATTTTTTCTGTCGCCAAGTTGTGAGAACCATAACTTTTTTAATTTTTTTGTCGACGGAGGTGTATGAGGGCTTGTTTTTTGCGGGACGAGCTATAGTTTTTATAGGTACCATTTCTGGATACGTGTGACTTTTTGATCACTTTTTATTCTAACATTTGTAGGGCAAAGTGACAAAAAAACAGAAACTCTGGTAACGTTTTTTAAATTTTTTTTTTACGCTGTTCACCGCGTGCAATAAATAATATAATATTTTGATACCTCAGGTCGTTACGGTCGCGGCGATATCAAATACATATGGTTTATTATTATTTTTCAATAATAAAGGACTTGATAAGAGTAAAAGGGGTATGTGTTTTATTTGATTACTTGAAACTTTTATTGTTTTCAAACTTTTATTATTTGCACTTTTTTTTACACTTTTTTATACTTTTTTTACACTTTTTCTCAAGTCCCACTAGGGGACTTGAAGGTCCAACGGTCAGATTATTTTTTTTCTAATACATTGCACTACCTATGTAGTGCAATGTATTAGATCTGTCAGTCATTCACTGACAGCAAGCCGATTAGGCTTCGCCTCCCGGCGGGGCCTAAATCGGCTTCCGTAATGGCAGAGCAGGAGACCATTGTGTCTCCTGTTGCCATAACAGCAGTCGCCAGTCCTGATTGCCTCTCAGGGCTGGCGATCTACTAGTAACCGCTACGATGAAGCAATCGCTTTCGATTGCTGCATCGAAGGGGTTAATGGCAGGGATCGGAGCTAGCTCCGGTTCCTGCCGTTACAGGTGGATGTCAGCTGTACAGTACAGCTGACTTCCACCGCTGATGACGCCGGATCAGCTCCTGACCCGGCGCCATCTTGCCGGCAGCTACGGAAGCCGATCAGGCTCCGCCGCCGGGCGGATCTTGACCGGCTTCGGTGCTAGGCAGACCGGGAGGCCAGTATTAGGCCTCCGGTTGCCATTGCAGCCACCGTAACCCCGGCAATTTCATTACTGGGGTTCCGATGAGCTGCAAACACCTTAAGTGCAGCGATTTGAGCGCTGCACTTAAGGGGTTAATGGCGGGGATCGAAGCTAATTTCGGTCCCCGCCGTTACAGCCGGATGTCAGCTGTTAGATACAGCTGAGATCCGGTGATGATTGCACCGGCTCATCTTCTGAGCCGGTCCCAAACATTCGGCGTATATGTACGGCAAGATGCGGGAAGTCAATGCTTTCCATGACGTACATTTACGGCAAATGTCGGGAAGGGGTTAAAGGTTATGAACACCTTTTGAAACTTTTTTTTTTTTTTAAATGTCAGTCAGTGTGTTTTGTGCAACTTTATAATTAGTTTTTATTAAAAAATCTTTTTACTTTTTGAGATACAGCTGCTCTGTTACCTGTATACAGAGAAGCTGTATCCTACGCTGAATCCTGAACTTGTCAGGTCTGTGGGACTGATGGGTTCAGTGTCAGCGGGTCCTGTGTGTCCTGTGTGTCTGACATGCTGGATCCACCTGTAATACATCACATCTAAGTTAGATGTGATAGATTATAGGTGGATACAGTCGACTACTCTATTGATACCGCCAATAAAACGAAAACCTTGTGAAACGGAGACAAACAGAAACCATTAGCAACCGAAGCGTTACCATTGAAATGGTAACAGAATGCTATGGTTTCCGTTTGGTTTCCGTTCGTAGGTTCCCCTGACGGAAAGGTCTGACGGAACCCATGAACGGAACCACGATGCAGGTGAGAACGAAGCCTAATTATTACTGTATGATCTTTACAGATGGTGGAGGGTACTATTTTTTGGGGTATAAGCAACTCCCAGAATATGATTACCATAATTCTGGTCATACTGGAAGCTGCTAACCTGACTTTGCAAATGATCTCTGTACTGAAATGTATTTGTACTGAGCTTTGTTCTGGTCCTGTATTCATGTACTGAGCTTGGTTCTGGTGCTGTATATATCTAATGAGATTTGTTCTGGAACTGTACATATGTAATGAGCTTGGTTCTGGTGTTGTGTATAGAACTATATTGCTTGTAAAATGTACAAATGTTTTTATGCTCGGGTTACATAAAAAAAATTGGGAAAATAAATGACATGTCATTGATTGGTAGAGAAAACAAACATGGCGAGGGTGGAAGGAGATGTCGGGAAAGAGGTTGGGGGGGCGCCAAACTGAATCTTTGCCCCGGGTACTGGAGAACCTAGCTACAACCTCTGCTATGTGTGTTGTATGTATGTGTCTGTGTGTGTGTGTGTGTGTGTGTGTGTGTGTGTGTGTGTGTGTGTATATGTTCCAGTATGTGTGTGTATATGTGTACATATGTCTCTATGTTAGTGTATATATATATTTATGCCTCTGTGTGTGTTTATATATGTGTGGGTATAGTCAGGGCCGTCGTCAGCACCCAGCGAACCCGGGCAAGTTCCAGGGCCCATTACCCTTGGGGGGGCCCACTCGGCCGCCGGGTGCTGTCGCTGCTGTCATCACGGCATCACTGTCCATATATGGACAGTCCGTGAAATGAGAGGACTTTTGGCAACTGTCCGGAATAAAAAGAATGCGTCCGTGATTTCTATATTTTTTTGTTGTGCAAGGAGCTGCACATATGCCAGTTGTGATTGCGTGATGACCTCTCATGTAGAACATTGTTAGCAGCCTTCCCAGCCTCCGCGCACCACGTCGGGTCTGTAGTACTAGCAGGGGCCTCCTACCCGCCAGAGAGGACAACGGAGAGGAGGAAATCCGACAGCGGAGAGAGTGCGGCTTGGCTGGGACCTGACAGGTGACACAGGATAATCTATGCAGAGCAGGACGCTGGGCTGCCATTACTTCAGCTTGTACTGCTGATATGTGAAGCCCCTGCCCGGTGGCTTGCTCTGTATCTAATTCACTGCCCAGCAGCTGTACAGGTCAGCAGCACCCGGCTCCTTCACTGTGTCTGCACCACTGACCTGCATAGCTGCTGCTGCTGCTAAAATGTCTACTAAACCCTGTACAGAGCAGTACTCCCTTGATAGCCCCTTCAGTTCCTAATCTCCCTCTGTACACCCCTCCCCCCAGCACTGGAGCACCACCCTGTGCTGAAGAAGTCAGAGGAGACAGAAGTTGCCGAAGAAGCAGTCTACAGGAAGGAGATAAGTGTCAATGTGTCTAAAGACAAAGAGGTGACTGGAGTGTGACTCAATGTATGTATGTATGTTTGTATGTTTGTATGTTTGTATGTATGTATGTATGTATGTATGTATGTATGTATGTAGTGTGTGTGTAATGGCTCTATATGTGTGTGTATATGTAGTTTGTGTGTGTATGTAATATTTGTGCGAGTGTGTGTGTATATTTGTGTGCATTTTGTATATATATGTAGTGTGTGTGTAGTGTATGTGTGCAGTATGTATGTGTGCAATGTGTGTATATGTAGTATGTGGGCAGTATGCATGTATGTATGTATGTATGTATGTATGTATGCAGTATGTATGTGTGCAGTGTGTATGTGTGCAGTGTGTATGTGTGCAGTGTGTATATGTGCATTGTGTGTATATGCAGTGTGTGGGCAGTATGTTTGTATGTGTGCAGTATGTATGTATGTATGTATGTATTTATTCAGTATGTATGTGTGCAGCATGTATGTATGTATGTATTTATTTATTCAGTGTGTATGTGTGCAGTATGGATGTGTGCAGTATCTATGTGTGTATGTGTGCAGTATGTATGTGTGTATGTATGTATGTATATGTGCAGTATGTATATGTGTGCAGTATGTATATGTGCATTGTGTGTATTTGTAGTGCATGGGCAGTATTTATGTATGTGTGCAGTATATATATGTGCAGTGTGAGTATATGTAGTGTGTGGGCAGTATGTGTGTGTGCAGTATGTATGTGTGCAGTATGTATGTATGTATGTATGCAGTATGTATGTGTTCAGTATGTATGTGTGCAGTATGTATGTGTGCAGTGTGTATGTTTGCAGTGTGTATATGTGCATTGTGTGTATATGCAGTGTGTGGGCAGTATGTTTGTATGTGTGCAGTATGTATGTATGTATTCAGTATGTATGTGTGCAGCATGTATGTATGTATGTATTCAGTGTGTCTGTGTGCAGTATGGATGTGTGCAGTATCTATGTGTGCACTATGTATGTATGTATGTATGTATGTATGTATGTGCAGTATGTATGTGTAATATGGATATATGTATGTGTCCAGTATGTGTATGTGCAGTGTGTGCAGTATGTATGTGTGCAGTATGTGTATATGTAGCGTGTGGGCAGTATATATGTATGCATGTATGTCTGCAGTATGTATGTGTGTGCAGTATGTATGTATGTATGTATGTATGTATGTATGTATGTATGTATGTGTGCAGTATGTATGTGTGTGCAGTATGTACAGTGAAGGAAATAAGTATTTGATCCCTTGCTGATTTTGTAAGTTTGCCCACTGTCACAGACATGAACAGTCTAGAATTTTTAGGCTAGGATAATTTTACCAGTGAGAGATAGATTATATAAAAAAAAAAAAACAGAAAATCACATTGTCAAAATTATATATATTTATTTGCATTGTGCACAGAGAAATAAGTATTTGATCCCTTTGGCAAACAAGACTTAATACTTGGTGGCAAAACCCTTGTTGGCAAGCACAGCAGTCAGACATTTTTAGTAGTTGATGATGATGGCCCACTCCTCTTTGCAGATCATCTGTAAATCATTAAGATTTTGAGGCTGTCGCTTGGCAACTCCGATCTTCAGCTCCCTCCATAAGTTTTCGATGGGATTAAGGTCTGGAGACTGGCTAGGCTACTCCTTGACCTTAATGTGCTTCTTTTTGAGCCACTCCTTTGTTGCCTTGGCTGTATGTTTTGGGTCATTGTCGTGCTGGAAGACCCAGCCACGGGCCATTTTTAATGTCCTGGTGGAGGGAAGGAGGTTGTCACTCAGGATTTGACGGTACATGGCTCCATCCATTCTCCCATTGATGCGGTGAAGTAGTCCTGTGCCCTTAGCAGAGAAACACCCCCAAAACATAATGTTTCCACCTCCATGCTTGACAGTGAGGACGGTGTTCTTTGGGTCATAGGCAGCATTTCTCTTCCTCCAAACACGGCGAGTTGAGTTAATGCAAAAGAGCTCAATTTTAGTCTCATCTGACCACAGCACCTTCTCTCAATCACTCTCAGAATCATCCAGATGTTCATTTGCAAACTTCAGACGGGCCTGTACATGTGCCTTCTTGAGCAGGGGGACCTTGCGGGCACTGCAAGATTTTAATCCATTACGGCGTAATGTGTTACCAATGGTTTTCTTGGTGACTGTGGTCCTAGCTGCCTTGAGATCATTAACAAGTTCCCCCCATGTAGTTTTCGGCTGAGCTCTCACCTTCCTCAGGATAAAGGATGCCCCACGAGGTGATATTTTGCATGGAGCCCCAGATCGATGTCGATTGACAGTCATTTTGTATGTCTTCCATTTTCTTACTATTGCACCAACAGTTGTCTCCTTCTCACCCAGCGTCTTACTTATGGTTTTGTAGCCCATTCCAGCCTTGTGCAGGTCTATGATCTTGTCCCTGACATCCTTAGAAAGCTCTTTGGCCTTGCCCATGTTGTAGAGGTTAGAGTCAGACTGATTAATTGAGTCTGTGGACAGGAGTCTTTTATACAGGTGACCATTTAAGACAGCTGTCTTTAATGCAGGCACCAAGTTGATTTGGAGCGTGTAACTGGTCTGGAGGAGGCTGAACTCTTAATGGTTGGTAGGGGATCAAATACTTATTTCTCTGTGCACAATGCAAATAAATATATATAATTTTGACTATGTGATTTTCTGTTTTCTTTTTTATATAATCTATCTCTCACTGGTAAAATTAACCTAGCCTAAAAATTCTAGACTGTTCATGTTTTTGACAGTGGGCAAACTTACAAAATCAGCAAGGGATCAAATACTTATTTCCTTCACTGTATATGTGCATTGTGTGTATCTGTAGTGTGTGGGCAGTATTTATGTATGTGTGCAGTATATATATGTGCAGTGTGTGTGCAGTATGTATGTGTGCAGTATGTATGTGTGCAGTGTGTGTATATGTAGCGTGTGGGCAGTATATATGTATGCAGTGTGGGCAGTATGTATGTATGTATGTATGTATGTATGTGTGCAGTGTGTGAATATGTAACATGTGTGCATTATGTATAGGTATGTATGCAGTGTGTAGATGGTGTGTGCAGTATGTTTGTATGTATGTATGTATTAGAAACAGGGAGAGAACCTCCAGCTCACCGGTCTGCGTCTCCAGCAGCGTCACTCGGATCCCCGCGACGGCCCGCGGTAAGGAACAGCAATGTAGGAGAAAAAATGATCCAGCGCTGATAGTAATTTAAAAGGGAAATGAGAGTCCCATGTTTATTGAAGAAAGATCTTAAAATCGGAGGGGAGACGCAGTCCCAAGGTGCAAGTAGTCATGGTAGATACCCAAGCCTACGCGTTTCGAACGCGATCTGCATTCTTAATCATGGCAAGTATGTAAGTATGTGTGCATTGTGTAGATGTAGTGTGTGCAGTATGTACACTACCATTCAAAAGTTTGGGGTCACCCAGACAATTTTGTGTTTTCCATGAAAACTCACACTTATATTTATCAAATGAGTTGCAAAATGACTAGAAAATATAGTCAAGACATTGACAAGGTTAGAAATAATGATTTTTATTTGAAGTAATAATTTTCTCCTTCAAACTTTGCTTTGTGGGAAAGGACACAGAGACATAAGAGACTTTCTACGCCAGTTTTCACACTTTTTAAGAAATGGGGCGTGGTAAAGGCAAAGGGGCTGTGAGCCAACAAATTTATTATGATTAACCCCAGAAAACTGGCGTCAATTATAGTGAAAGTCTACGCCAGCTCCTCACTAACATAGATTTCACTCCATGGGGCATAGCAAGGTAGAGGCCCGTGCTGGACCTCATACTTTGCCCCCCCCCCTTCATCTGACCAAACCCTGGCCTCCCATTGGACAGTTAAATTAAAAAAATATATATACACTACCGTTCAAAAGTTTAGGGTCACTTAGAAATTTCCTTATTTGCACAGTTTTTTTCAATGAAGATAACATTAAATTAATCAGAAATACACTCTATACATTGTTAATGTGGTAAATGACTATTCTAGCAGCAAACATCTGGTTTTTAATGCAATATCTACATAGGTGTATAGAGGCCCATTCCCAGCAACCATCACTCCAGTGTTCTAATGGTACATTGTGTTTGCTAACTGTGTTAGAAGGCTAATGGATGATTAGAAAACACTTGAAAACCCTTGTGCAATTATGTTAGCACCGCTGTAAACAGTTTTGCTGTTTAGAGGAGCTATAAAACTGACCTTCCTTTGAGCTAGTTGAGAATCTGGAGCATTACATTTGTGGGTTCGATTAAACTCTCCAAATGGCTAGAAAAAGAGAGCTTTCATGTGAAACTCGACAGTCTATTCTTGTTCTTAGAAATGAAGGCTATTCCATGCGAGAAATTGCCAAGAAACTGAAGATTTCCTACAACGGTGTGTATTACTCCCTTCAGAGGACAGCACAAACAGGCTCTAACCAGAGTAGAAAGACAAGTGGGAGGCCCCGCTGCACAACTGAGCAACAAGACAAGTACATTAGAGTCTCTACTTTGAGAAATAGATGCCTCACAGGTCCTCAACTGGCAGCTTCATTAAACAGTACCCGCAAAACGCCAGTGTCGACGTCTACAGTGAAGAGGCGACTCCGGAATGCTGGTCTTCAGGGCAAAGTGGCAAAGAAAAAGCCATATCTGAGACTGGCTAATAAAAGGAAAAGATTAATATGGGCAAAAGCACACAGACATTGGACAGGGGAAGATTGGAAAAAAGTGTTATGGACAGACGAATCGAAGTTTGAGGTGTTTGGATCACACAGAAGAACATTTGTGAGACGCAGAACAACTGAAAAGATGCTGGAAGAGTGCCTGACGCCATCTGTCAAGCATGGTGGAGGTTATGTGATGGTCTGGGGTTGCTTTGGTGCTGGTAAAGTGGGAGATTTGTACAAGGTAAAAGGGATTTTGAATAAGGAAGGCTATCACTCCATTTTGCAACGCCATGCCATACCCTGTGGACAGCGCTTGATTGGAGCCAATTTCATGCTATAACAGGACAATGACCCAAAGCACACCTCCAAATTATGCAAGAACTATTTAGGGAAGAAGCAGGCAGCTGGTATTCTATCTGTAATGGAGTGGCCAGCGCAGTCATCAGATCTCAACCCCATAGAGCTGTTGTGGGAGCAGCTTGACAGTATGGTACGCAAGAAGTGCCCATCAAGCCAATCCAACTTGTGGGAGGGACTTCTGGAAGCATGGGGTGAAATTTCTCCCGATTACCTCAGCAAATTAACAGCTAGAATGCCAAAGGTCTGCAATGCTGTAATTGCTGCAAATGGAGCATTCTTTGACGAAAGCAAAGTTTGAAGGAGAAAATTATTATTTCAAATAAAAAACATTATTTCTAACCTTGTCAATGTCTTGACTATATTTTCTAGTCATTTTGCAACTCATTTGATAAATATAAGTGTGAGTTTTCATGGAAAACACAAAATTGTCTGGGTGACCCCAAACTTTTGAACGGTAGTGTAAGTGAATACAGTGCAGTGAAATTCAGTGACTCACAGGTGACATCTTCTCAGAATGGAGTCGTTCATGTTCTCTTTTCTTCTTCATCCGACCCAGAACACCATGTTGACTTCCAGTCTTCTTCATCTCCAATGCCCAAGCGCGAACCACAAGATATGTCATGAAAGTGTTGATGTAACCTGTATACCACGTTCACGTGACCCAATCTGCCACGTCACAGCTTATTCAAATCATGGAAGCGTTCAGTCTACATGACTACCGCCCGTCATGGTGCGCATACCTTAGATCAAAATTTCGACATATAACTAACTCTAAACCTCATAAGCTAATTTTCTTTAGCTATTATACTAGGATGTACAATTCTATATTAAAATATTATCATATTAGTCATGTGTCCTAGTATACCCACATCCAGCGATGGGTGGGGTGGGTGAAACATAAAATAGTTTTCCATGAGTTTTGGACTGCGATGTGCTGCTGATCTCCCCTTTTGGGGGTAATATACAGGGAATATGGGGGTTATATAAGGGACTCCCATCATCCCTGTATATACCAGCCATCATCCCCATATATAACCACCATTATCCGTGTATGAACCAGCCTACCATTATCTCAGTATAAAATCTCCATCACCCCTGTATATACCATTAGGGCGGGCACTGTCAGCTTGCTGTGGCGTGCGGGCATTGTGGCTAAAGAAGAAGTAAATGGGGTGGGCATTGAGGACACCGTGGACCAATAGGATGCCTGAAATGCCGGTATATGGGAGAAGTCCAGCAGAATCTGAAAATATGCCTCCTGATTGCTTAGGCTGGGTTCACACGACTTATTTTCAGACGTAAACGAGGCGTATTATGCCTCGTTTTACATCTGAAAATAAGGCTACAATACGTCGGCAAACATCTGCCCATTCATTTGAATGGGTTTGCCGACGTACTGTGCAGACAACCTGTCATTTACGCGTCGTCGTTTGACAGCTGTCAAACGACGACGCGTAAAAATACAGCCTCGTCAAAAGAAGTGCAGGGCACTTCTTTCAGACGTAATTTGAGCCGTTTCTTCATTGAACTCAATGAAGCACAGCTCAAAATTTACGGCTGTCAGAGAAGCCCCGCAAAATGCGAGGAGGAGCATTTACGTATGAAACAAGGCAGCTGTTTTCTCCTGAAAACAGTCTGTCTTTTCAGACGTAAAAGCCTGCTATTGTGTGCACATACCCTTAAAGGCTATGTACACCTTTGCACAGTTTTTTTTTTAATTGCCTTGTATGTATTTTGTAAAATAAATCACATTTCTAATTGGTCTACCATTTGTCTTCTGTACCTGCAGTGTATTTCAGTTCATGGCCAGCTGCTGTATTCAGTTATCTCTCTAAGGCCCTGTTCACACCTGCGTTGGTGTGTTTCGTTGTTCTGCTCCATCAGTGGTGCAGAACAAAGGAATAACGTAAGCAACTGTTCCGTCGCACAACGGACACCGCCACCTGCCGACAGAACCCATTGACTTTAGTGGGTTCCATTGGCTTTCCGTCAGGCGGGGGACCGTGATTTTACCAGAGACAATAGTGCAGATGTGAACGAGGCCTTATCCGTCAGTCATCACCCTAATGGCAAACTGAGCAGCTCCTCCTTTGCAGGCTCATGAACAAGCATTTACTGTGGAATCTGCGCATGTGCATGGTCCTAATTACTGCATACCTCCTAACCGTCCCGGATATAGGGGGGTAGTCCAGGATTCTGGGCGCTGTTACGCTGTCCCAAGCGGCCGGTGGTATGTCTTGGTGTCAACTGTATCTGCGTCCTCAGGATGCAGATACAGTTTAATCCAATGCTAATGAAAGGGATCGTCAGCTCCCTGCTTCTGTTTTAGTACCACTCGCCGAGGAATTCCCGGGCACAGCGCTACTTTAAGTGCGGAGCCCCTTGTTTCACTATCCATATATGAACATTGACGTCGGGGACTACTCCTGGAACGGAATCCACTGCCTTTGCATTGCCGATGGTCTGGCCGGGGAATCCGCTCCTATGCGGAACCCCTGATGTCACTTTCCATATATGTACAATTACATCAAGGGCTCCTCCTGGAGAGCAATCCTTGGCCACAGCGTGGCCGACGCTCTGGACAGAGATTCTGCTCCTATAGGGAATGCCTTACGTCACTGTCCATATATGGACAGTGACGGCAGGGGCTCCTCCTGGAGTGGAATCCCTGGGGGAGTGGCACCATCTACATGGGCACTGTGTGTGACACTATCTATATGGGCACTGGCACTTTATATGTGCACACTGGTACTAGGGGTAGCTAAGGGGGCATTAAACTGTATGGGGGCAGCTATTTGTCATTATACTGTGTAGGGGGTCCTATGGGAACATAATAATGAGTGGGCTGAACCGGGTATGTGTGGGCGGAGATTACTTAGATTAGATACTTGAAAGTTGGTAGGTATGTTTACTGGTGTGTGCTGGGGCAGAGCGAGTGTGCCTACTCCAAATTTGCAGCATAAGGCAATGAGGTTGCTTTACCACATGCCAATGCTGCAATTTTGGGAATTGCTCCCTCTAGTGACCAGCACATGGAAATGTTATAAATTAGAATCTGATTTATAATATTTCCTGACTTGTGAAAAAATTAAAAAATTAAAACAATGTTTAATCACTTATATACTAACTGTTTAACTGAAAAAAAATAATAATTCCTAGCGACACATTCCCTTTAATACTGGCGTTTCATACACCAGTCCTATTAAACAGTTTGCTGGAGTAAGATGCAACACATTTATTAACAGGCGAACGACTCTTAATAAATGTGTTGCATCTTTTAGCTGCAACGCGGCCTGTCATCAGTACTTTCTATGTGCCGCGGCCTGCTGTACATTTAAAGTACATTTTTAAAATGTATTTTATTGTCTGATTGGGGGGGCATACAGTCTGATTGGGGGGGAGGTATGGGTCTGGCACGGACCTTTTCCTTGTTACGCCCCCCAGAGATAAATCTGTGTGGCATTATACATATAGATTTCTGCTATAATTTACATCAATTACTGGCGTAAATTATAGTAAAATTGTTGGCCATTTCTGCTAAGCCCCGCTCATTTTTTGCCCCCAAAAATTATGACATTTGCGTATTTTGTGAATTTTCTACGCTAATAAACTGTTGTAGAAAGGTTAATATATTCCCCCCAAAGGCTACAGACCGTAATACAATATCTTAATGTAAGGATGTGTACACTTAATTGTGCTGCAACGCTTGTTGTCTCCATTCTATGTCAGTGTGGGAAGTAGATGTCCGGCCTTATGATTTTGTGATATGTAATAGACCCAGAATCCCAATCACCATACCAAAGAATGCAAAATAAAGACACAAAACATTATAATTGGGTGTTAAATGGTCAAAACTTTTATTATATTATATGACCAAACCCAAAATGGCAAAGCTCCGACTCACGAAGAGTCACCCTCCAGCACGCAGGAAAGGAAAAACCCCCTGTGGGGGAAACCTCTAGGGAAACCATGGCTGGAGGATTGCCCTTCCTCTAGGCTTAGAAGTTGCCAAAATATAATTTGTAACAGAATTTATACGTTTTCTCAGATTTTTAAGGAAAGACAATACAATGAACGAACGAACGAACGAACGAACAAACAACATAAAACACATAAATCGGCTGATCTGGATGGCTAGGCGGGTGTCTCTCTTCCTGGGCACCCATTAAAATGAATGGGCGATGCTCGGTTGAGACGTGTCCTCCAGATGCCTCCTTGTAGCATCTGTCTCCGCTCTGGCTAATAGAGGGGGATCTCCTGCTGGAAACCCCCCTCTATTACAGACAACCCATATGAAGAGGATGGCATCACTGTGATGAAGAAGTGGTCTTGGGTGAAGGGTTTCCCTGCTAGAACCTCCAAATTACATCAGGTCGGTATTGGTGGGGAAGTCAAGCTCAAGGTCCTCAGTCCCATCCAATATGGCGCTGAATGTGGCAGTAAAACTTTCTAATATGGAATCTTCTTTATGTCATAAACATTTGTATTTATGACATCAGCACCTTCATCATCATTACTACAGGAATTTATTACCACTGCACAAATCATACATTGTGACGACACCCACAGTGGTCTGAAGTGTTAACCCTTTAATGACTGGAAATGAACTTAGTACAGAGGCCATAAAGCTGAATAGAACATATCAGCGGCCATAAAGGAAAAGGGATAATGCAGGGAGCATCTCCGCACAAGAACTATCCATGACAAAGAGTTCTCCAGGATGAGATAACTTATCTGCTTTCTCCAAAAAGCAGCACCACACCTGTCCATAGGTTGTGTGTGGTATTACAGCTCATTACCATTCACTTCAATGGAGCTAACCTGCAATACCAGATACAACCTGTGGATAGGTGTGGTGCTGTTTTTGGAAGAAAGCAGCCATATTTTTATAACTCTGCACAGCTCCTGTTAGAAATAGTTAAAATAAAGTGGGGGGAGAAGGAGAAGAAGGGGAGAGGGAAAGAAGAAAGTAAAAAAAGGGAAAAAGAGGAACTCTGAGGTAAAAGATATCAAACTAGACTGAAAGGAGTCTGCTGGAGGTTCCAGATGGAAAGACATATTTCTGCCATGGGGACCAGATTAGTTGAAATGTATCTTGAAGGGGGGCTTCAGAGAGTGGGTTTTAACCCCTTCCCGCCCTATGAAGTGCTGTTGCATTGAAAAACTATGCAGTTCATCTTCAAATGCAGCGTCACAAAAACAAATTATTTAGTAAAAAATAAAACTATATAAATTTGGTATCGCCATAATCGTAACGACACGCAGAATCAAGTTATCATGCAATTCATGCCACCCGATCAACACTGTAAAATCAAAACAGAAATGGCGGAATTACAGGTTTTTTGTTCAATTCACCCCACAAAATGTAGGTTTTTTTACATTGTTTTTTTAATACTTTATATGGTACATTAGGCCGCAGGGTAAATTCCACGTAAACAGCGTCATTCATCGGTTAACTGTTTAAATGATACCAGTTCAAGTGACCTTTATCGAAAAACACTATAAGACATTTTTTCCCAATTAACCTTTTAATTGGGGCTAGCATGTGTGATACTGTCTGCTAAGCCGTTGTATCTCAGCATATTATATGTGATACTGTCTGCTGAGCCGCTGTCTCCTATCAAGTAGCAGAGCTATCAGGTGTCATAGTCTTAGGGTTCACACGCAAAGTCAAAAATGGCTGAAAATTACAGAGCTGTTTTCAGAGAACACAGCCTTTGATTTACAGCCGTTTTTGAAGCTGTAAACGTTTTTTGAGGTGTTTTTTTCTAGCTGTTTTTGGAGCTGTTTTTCCATTGACACAATGAAAAACATCTCCAAAAACGGCTCAAGAAGTGACATGCTCCTTCTTTTTACAATAGGCAGATGTTTGAAGGCATTGGGCTACCGATTTTTCAGGCGTATTTGAAGGCGTTTACGCTCCGAAATATGCCTGAAAACACAGCGTGTGAATATACCCTTATAGATACGCTGTCTCAGATATATATATCTTTTTGTTTGTTTTTTTTAGGGGTGTGGGCAAAACACATGTCTTGTGGCACAAAACAGTCTGATTAGTGGGGGAGATACAGGGTCTGGCTTAGGCCTTTTGTTGCACACTCAATGTAAAATTGTACACTAGCTCGGAGCTGGCGTTGATTTCTGCTTTACATTACGCCCGTTACTGGCGTAAATGATAGTAAAATTGTCGGCCCTTTCCGCAAAGCGCCACACACTTTTCAAAAAAGTGCCAAAGGCAGCGAAAAGTGACCGAAAACGTTCCTGCACTTTTGGGATTTTTCTATGCCAGATAAGAGGCTTAGCAAGGTTAATAAATTCTCGTCTAAGGCTACAGACAGTAATACAATATCTTAATGCAAGGATCTGTACACTCAGTGTCTGACTGAGGTACCTTGGACCCACCAAAGGAAATAATTCTTGGGGGTCTACCCTTCAACTATATAGAAATAATTTAAACACTCTTAAATGTGTACTAAAAACGTGTGTTGTAAAACAAAGACCAGTATTCCCACCATATTGTGACAGATATCAGTCCTACACAGGCATTCTGCAGACCATATAAGTGAATACAGTGCAGTGAAATTCAGTGACTCACATGTGACATCTTCTTAGATTGGAGTCGTTCACGTTCTCTTTTCTTCTTCAGCTGGCCCAGAACGCCATGATGACTTCTTCCAGTCTTCTTCATCTCCAATGCCCAAGCGTGAACCACAAGATACGTCATGAAAGTGTTGATGTAACCTAGATACCACGTGTAATGACGGGGTAGGGATACAGACAGGTGAGCCCTAATCTACCCGCCTCTCAGTCACTGCCTACTTGCACGGCCCGTCCTAGGCGACGGCGTACAACTGGGCGACGGTCCCTACGCTCAATATGTGCACGACAGACAAACAGACAAGTGTACACAGAAGCTAAGGGAAATGGGGCAGTTGCCCACGGCAACACAGTGAGCAACAGGCGTAGTGAACGAGTCGAGTCAAAACAGGAGTGTACCAGGTACCAAACACAGAGCAGGAGCGTAGTCAGTAAAGCCAGGGTCAAAATGAAGCAAGGTCAATAATAATAGCAGGAGCAGCAGAGCCAGAAAACAGGAAAGAATCACAGGCAAAGACAAGCAGGAAATGAAGGTATAAATAGACCGAGGCCGGGAGCTAGAACCGTCTGGCCAGACTGTAATAGGTTCTCCCACTCCTGAGCCTACCAGCCTGAGTGGTAGCAGATCGAGTCACTCTATCAGACCTAGGAGCAGGTGCAGACTGATTAACCACGGGCGTCGACACAGAAGCTGTGTCTGGCAGATCCTTTACACCACGTTCCCGTGACCTAATGTGCCACGTCACAGCGTATTCAAATCATGGAAGTGTCCAGTCTACATGACTACCGACTGTCATGGTGTGCAAACCTTAGATCAAAATGTTGACATATAACTAACTGACTCTAAACCTCATAGGGTAATTTTCTTTAGCTATTATACCAGGATGTAGGCGGAGGAGTAGGCTAAGAGAACGGAAAGTGGCCGAGGCGGGAGTTGGGCCAGAGTGAATATGACGCTTGACTGGGGTCTGGGGAGGGGAAGGGGAGAGAGACAGGTGGGAAGGTGGGAGCAGAGGGGCAACATGAAAAAAATTATTAAACTGAATCTACTGCTTTAAAACAGTCACTCACCAAGTTGCGGAGCTTGCCCCTGCATGGATCCCATTCCTTTCTACAAACCAATTAACGCTAATCATAACCTTGATGAGCGGCGGCTGCCCACTTTATTTTACTTTTGTGGCCAGGCCCCTGACAGTAGTACCAGCGGTACTACCCTGATGGCAGGCCTGTTTGCAGGAGTACTAGCCAACTACGTCACAGATAACCCAAGTTTCAAGACCATGCAAATTTATGGATTTTTGGCATCCCATGGAATATGGGAACAATAGGGAATTCTATCAGTAAGTATTCTGCCTGTTTGTTGGCTAATACTCCTGATCCAATTCCTTCTTCTAGCAGATTTTTTAAAGATTCCTTACATGCGGTGCTTATTTTCGCCACAAGTTTGCGATATGTCGATTCATTGTCTAAAATGGTATGAACGTGTCTGGGATATAAAGAGGAATCTAGAACAACTCCTGCTCCGTAAGATTTGGAGGACACAGTTATACGCTGGATATATGGTGAGCCCCTCTGTGTTTTCACCGTCAGCCCTTATGTGTACATAGTGAACCTTTTAGAAGGTTAATCTCTACACGCTAAGGTGGAAGGGTTGGTTCCAATGCCTAGTTATGGTGGTGTCTGAGGAAATAAAGGTCCTTTTAGACGTCCCGATACTGACCATGAAAACCAGCACCAATCGACGATACAGCGTGTCACAAGGAGCAATCATCGTTAATGTATGGGGGCAAACAATCGTTACTACACCAGACCCCGCACCGATCTGCCAGTCCAGCTGCCTCCGGGCACTGCACAACACTGCCGGAAGCAGATTGCTCAGATCACTGCATAGCAGCCGTTCGGCAGAACTGCAGCTCGGCCTCTATTCTTTGACCGGAGCCATCTACTTCCGGCAGTGTTGTCCGGTGCCCAGAGGCAGCTGGAGTGGTGGATCGGTGCGGGGTCTGGTGTAGTAACGATTGTTTGCCCCCATACATTAACGATGATTGCTCCTTGTGACACGCTGTATCGTCGATTGGTGCTGGTTTTCATGGTCAGTATCGGGACGTCTAAAAGGACCTTTATTTCCTCAGACACCACCATAACTAGGCATTGGAACCAACCCTTCCACCTTAGCGGGTAAAGATTAACCTTCTAAAAGGTTCACGCACCGATCATATACTGATGACCTATCCAGTGGATAGGTCATCAGTTGTCAGAACGTGGAAAACCCTTTTAAAGGGAAGGTGTCACAGAAATGCTTTTTTATATATATATATATATATATATATATATATATATATATATATATATAATATAATATTGCTTTTAGTATGTCATTAAAATAAATTGTATTTATTTGTGTTTTTTTGTTGTACTTTTTACTTTTTTCCTTCTTTTACTTCTCTATGGGGGCTGCCATTTTTTTTTTCATCTCTGTATCTGTCCATTAACGACACATACAGAGATGGAATACGGCACATACATTCCCATAGAGAATGCGAACGGGAGCCGTTCCATTCACTATAGTGTATGCCGTCTGTGTGGGAACGGCGCATGCGCCACTCCCACACAGATCAAAAGAAAGGTCTTTAGTAGAGCGACATCCAGCGCTATTTTCATGTGGACCGGAAGCCACGGCCGGACAGTAAGATGACGACTTCCGGTCGCGGCTTCCGGCCATATGTTGAAGGCAGCGCAGATGCAAGGACTAGGAGCGGCAGGGCGGAGGCGGCGGCAGGAGCAGGTAAGTTATGTTTGTGTATGTGATGTGTGTGTATGTTAGTGTTATACTTTCTGCTGAGCACTGTATCTAATCTTCCTACACTGTGCATTCGCTCAGAAAATGGCGGCACACAGTGTAGGAGGTTTGAAGATTAAACCCCCTTCTTTCTCCTGGCACTAGGCAGGATAAAGGAGGGGGGATTCTGTGAGGACACTAGAGCGAGTGTGTCTACTACAAATTTGCAGCATAAGGCAATGAGGTTGCTTTACCACATGCCAATGCGGCAATTTTGAGAATTGCTCCCTCTAGTGACCAGCACATGGAAATGTTATAAATTAGAATCTAATTTATAATATTTCCTGAAAAAAATAAAATAAAATTTCTAGCGACACATTCCCTTTAATACTGGCGTTTCATACACCAGTCCTATTAAACAGTTTGCTGGAGTAAGATGCAACACATTTATTAACAGGCGAAAGACTCTTAATAAATGTGTTGCATCTTTTAGCTGCAACGCGGCCTGTCATCAGTACTTTCTACGTGCTGCGGCGTGCTGTAAGAGCCTGAGGGAATCCGGGAGGGAGAATCGGAGTGGTGAGGTAAGTACATTTTTTAAATGTATTTTATTGTCTGATTGGGGGGCAAACAGTATGATTGGGGGGAGGTATGGGTCTGGCACGGAACTTTGCCTTGTTACGCTCCCCAGAGATAAATCTGGGCCGCACTATACATATAGATTTCTGCTATAATTTACATCAGTTACTGGCGAAACTTATAGTAAAATTGTTGGCCATTTCTGCTAAGCCCCGCCCATTTTTTGCACCCCAAAAATGTCAACATTTGTGTATTTTAGTAAACTGTTGTAGAAAGGTTAATATATTCCCCCCAAAGGCTACAGACTGTAATACAATATCTTAACCCCTTCCCTCTTTAGCCACTTTTGACCTTCCTGACAGAGCCTCATTTTTCAAATCTGACATGTGTCACTTTATGTGGTAATAACGTCGGATTGCTTTTAGCTATCCAAGCGATTCTGAGATTGTTTTCTCATGACACATTGGACTTGATGTTACTGGCAAAATTTGCTCGATATGTTCAGTATTTAATTGTGAAAAACACCAAAATTTAGCGAAAAATTGCAAACATTTGCATTTTTCTCAACTTAAATGTATCTGCTTGTAAGGCAGGTAGTTATAATACACACAATTGTTGCTAACTAACATCCCCCATATGTCTACTTTATCCTCTTATTTTTCTAGGACGTTACAAGGCTTTGAACTTTAGCAGCAATTTCTCACATTTTCAAGAAAATTTCAAAAGGCTATTTTTACAGGGGCCCGTTCACTTGTGAAGTGGCTTTGAGGGCCTTATATATTAGAAACCCAAAAAAAGTCACCCCATTTTGAAAACTTCACCCCTCAAAGTATTCAAAACAGCATTTAGAACATTTCTTAACCCTTTAAACTTTTCACAGGAATTAAAGCAATGTAGGGGTGAAATTTACAAATAAATTTTTAATCCATTTTTATTTATAACACAGAAAGTTTTTCCATAGAAATGCAACTCAATATTTATTGCCCAGATTCTGCAGTTTTAGTAAATATCCCATATGTGGCCGTAGCGTGCTACTGGACTGAAGCACCGGCCTCAGAAGCAAAGGAGCACCTAGTGGATTTTGGGCCCTTATTTTTATTCGAATATATTTTAGGCACCATGTCAGGTTTCAAGGGCTCTTGCGGTGCCAAAACAGTGGAAATCCACCAAAAGTGATCCCATTTGAGAAACTACACACCTCAAGGAAATTATCTAGGTGTATACTGAGCGTTTTGACCCCGCAGGTTTTTTGCAGAAATTATTGGAAGTAGGCCCTGAAAATAAAAATCTACATTTTTTCAAAGAAAATGTAGGTAAAGCTAATTTTTTCTCATTTCCACAAGGACTGAAGGAGAAAAAGCACCACAACATTTGTAAAGCAATTTCTCCCGAGTAAAACAATACCCCACATGTGGTAATAAATGGCTGTTTGGACACACGGCAGGGCTTAGAACGGATGGAGCACCATTTGGCTTTTGGAGTTCACATTTAGCAGGGATGGTTTGCGGAGGCCATGTCACATTTACAAAGCCCCTGAGGGGATAAAACAGTGTAAACCCCCCACAAGTGACCTCATTTTGGAAACTACACCCATTGAGGAAATTATCTAGGGGTATACTGAGCGTTTTGACCCCACAGGTTTTTTGAAGAAATTATTGGAAGTAGGCCCTGAAAATAAAAATCTACATATTTTCAAAGAAAATGTAGTTTTAGCAAATTTTTTCTCATTTCCACAAAGACTGAAGGAGAAAAAGCCAGCAAAATTTGTAAAGCAATTTCTCCCGAGTAAAACAGTACCCCACATGTGGTAATAAACGGCTGTTTGGACACACGGCAGGGCTTAGAATGGAAAGAGCGCTATTTGGCTTTTGGAGATCACATTTAGCAGGAATGGTTTGCGGAGGCAATGTCGCATTTGCAAAGCCCCTGAGGGGCAAAACAATGAAAACGCCCAAATAGTGACTCCCTTTAGGAAACTACACCCCTTGAGGAATCCATCTAGGAGTATTGTGAGCATTTTGACCCCATAGATGTTTCATAGAATTTATTAGAATTGGGCAGTGAAAATAAAAACAATCCTTTTTCTTCAATAAGACGTAGTTTTACCGCAAATTTTTGGGATTTCTCAACAAATAATGCAAAAAAAGAACACAACATTTGTAAAGCAATTTCTCCCGAGTACGGCAATACCCCATATGTGGTCATAAACGGCTGTTTGGGCACACGGCAAGGCTCAGAAAGGAAAGAGCACCATTTGGAGTGCAGATTTTGCTGGATTGGTTTCTGGGCACCTGTGGGACCAAAACTGTGGATACCCCGCAGAAGTGACCACATTTTGGAAACTACGCCCTCAATGCATTTACCTAGGGGTGTAGTAAGCATGTTAACCCTGCAGGTGTTTTGTAGAAATTAGTGTGCACTCGATGTTGCAGAGTGAAAATGGGATTTTTTTTCCATAGATATGCCAATATGTGGTGCCCAGCTTGTGCCACCATAACAAGACAGCTCTCTAATTATTATGCTGGGTTTCCTGGTTTTAGAAACACCCTTCATGTTGCCCTAATCTTTTGCCGAACATTCGACCAGGCTCAGGAGTGAAAGCGTACCATGCAAAATCGAGGCCTAATTTGGCGATTTATAAAGTATTGGATCACAATTGCAGAGGCTCAGATGTGAAATAATAAAAAGAAAGCCCTGAGAAGTGACCCCATTTGGAAACTGCACCCCTCAAGGCATCTATTAAGGGGTGTAGTGAGCATTTTCACCCACAGGTATTTTCCATAAATGATTGCGCTGCGGGTGGTGCAAAGTAAAAATTGATATTTTTCTCTAGAAATGCCATTTCAATGGCAAATATGTCATACCCAGCTTATGTCACTGGAGACACACACCCCAACATTTTTTAAAAGGGTTCTCCCGGGTATGACGATGCCATATATGTGGAAGGAAACTGCTGTTTGGGCACACTGTAGGGTTCAGATGGGTGGGAGCATCATTTGGCTTTTGGAGCGTGGAATTTGCTTGGTAATAGTTTTGTTTGGAGTGTTTCCGTTTATAACGTGGGGCATATGTGAGCTGGGCAGAGTACATCAGGGGCATAGTCAGGGGGTATAATAATGGGGTAAAAAAACAATAAAATAATCAATTTATGTGTGTTACGCTGTGAAGCAATCCTTTCTGCACAGGCCAGTGTCGCACTGATATATGGCGTCCTTACTTATGCCCCTTTTGGTCCGCATATTTGCAGTTCGGGGAATTTTGCTGTGAAGTGTTGTCCTGGTATAATACGGGCACCCTCGCTTCCAGCAGATATGTTTGGGCCCTCCCCTTCCTGGTTCCCTAATTTTAGATCCTTGATAAATCGCCTCCTGAAACAGAGGAAATGTTCCCCTCGGGCACAACTGCATATTTTTTATTTCCTGACTTATTGGAGCCATAACTAATTTTATTTTTTCATAGACGTAGCGGTATGAGGGCTGTTTTTTTGCAGGACAAGCTGTAACGATTATTGTTACCATTTTCGGGTACATGCGACTTTTTGATCACCTTTCATCCTATTTTTTGGAAGGCCAGGTAAACAAAAAAACGCAATTCTGGCACAGCTTTTTTTTTTTTATACAGTGTTCACCATGCGTTATACATTACCAGTTAACTTTATTATGTGGATCCGTACGATTCCGGAAATACCTAATTTATAGAACTTTTTTATGTTTGACAACATTTTGCACATTAAAATTGCTTTTGTAAAAAGAATGTATTTTTTCTGTCGCCAAGTTGTGAGAACCATATCTTTCCAATTTTATTGTCGACGGAGCTGTATGAGGGCTTGTTTTTTGCGAGACAATCTATAGTTTTTATAGGTACCATTTTTGGATACGTGCAACGTTTTGATCACTTTTTATTCTAATATTTGTAGGGCAGAGTGACCAAAAAACAGAAACTCGGGTATAGTTTTTTACAGGTTTTTTTTACGCTGTTCACCGTGTGCAATAAATAATATAATATTTTGATACATCAGGTCGTTACGGTCGCGGCAATACCAAATACGTATGGTTTATTATTTTTTTTCAATAATAAAGGACTTGATAAGCGAAAAAGGGTGATAGTGTTTTATTTTATTACTTGAAACTTTTATTGTTTTCAAACTTCTATTTTTTTCATTTTTTTTCTAATACTTTGCACTACCTACGTAGTGCAATGTATTAGATCTGTCAGTTATTCACTGACAGCAAGCCGATTAGGCTTCGCCTCCCGGCGGGGCCTAATCGGCTTCCGGAATAGCAGAGCAGGAGGCCATTGTGTCTCCTGTTGCCATAGCAGCAGTCGCCAGTCCTGATTGCCTGTCAGGGCTGGTGATCTGCTAGTAACCACTACGATGCAGTAATCGCTTTCGATTGCTGCATCGAGGGGGATAATGGCAGGGATTGGAGCTAGCTCCGGTTCCTGCCATTAAAGGTGGATGCCATCTTTCCGGCGGCTACGGAAGCCGATCAGGCTCCGCCGCCGGGCGGATCTTGACCGTCTTCTGTATTAGGCAGACCGGGAGGCCAGTATTAGGCCTCCGGTTGCCATTGCAGCCACCGGAACCCCGGCAATTTCATTGCTGGGGTTCCGATGAGCTGCAAACACCTTAAGTGCAGCACTCGCGTTTGAGCGCTGCACTTAAGGGGTTAATGGTGGGGATCGAAGCTAATTTCGGTCCCCGCCATTACAGCCGGATGTCAGCTGTAAGATACAGCTGAGATCCGGGGATGATGGCACCGACTCAGCTTCTGGGCCGTTGCCAAACATTTGGCGTATGGATACGGCAATTTGCGGGAAGTCAAAACTTTCCATGGCGTACCCATACGGCAAATGTCAGGGAGGGGTTAATGTAAGGATGTGTACACTTAATTGTGCAGCAACGCTTGTTGTCTCCATTCTATGTCAGTGTGGGAAGTAGATGTCCGGCCTTATGATTTTGTGATATGTAATAGACCCAGAATCCCAATCACCAAACCAAAGAATGCAAAATAAAGACACAAAACATTATAATTGGGTGTTAAATGGTCAAAACTTTTATTATATTATATGACCAAACCCAAAATGGCAAACCTCCGACTCACGAAGAGTCACCCTCCAGCACGCAGGAAAGGAAAAACCCCCTGTGGGGGAAACCTCTAGGGAAACCATGGCTGGAGGATTGCCCTTCCTCTGGGCTTAGAAGGTGCCAAAATAGAATTTGTAACAGAATTTGTACGTTTTCTCAGATTTTCAAGGAAAGACAAAACAATGAACGAACAACATAAAACACATAAATCGGCTGATCTGGTTGGCTAGGCGGGTGTCTCTCTTCCTGGGCACCCATTAAAATGAATGGGTGATCCACGGATGAGACGGGTCCTCCAGATGCCTCCTTGTAGCATCTGTCTCCGCTCCGGCCAATAGAAGGGGATCTCCTGCTGGAAACCCCCCTCTATTACAGACAACCCGTATGAAGAGGATGGCATCACTGTGAAGAAGAAGTGGTCTTGGGTGTAGGGTTTCCCTGCTAGAATCTCCAAATTACATCAAGTCGGCATTGGTGGAGAAGTCAAGCTCAAGGTCCTCAGTCCCATCCAATATGGCGCTGAATGTGGCAGTAAAACCTTCTAATATGGAATCTTCTTTATGTCATAAACATTTGTATTTATGACATCAGCGCATTCAACATCATTACTGCAGGAGTTTATTAACACTGCCACCTCATTCATTGTGACGTCACCCACAGTGGTCTGAAGTGTTAACCCTTTACTGACTGGCAGTGTACTTACCACAGAGGCCATAAAGCTGAATAGAACATATCAGCGGCCATAAAGGAAAAGGGATATTGCAGGGAGCATCTCCGCACAAGAACAATGCATGACAAAGGGTTGTCCAGGATAAGATAACTTGTCTGCTTTCTCCAAAAACCAGCACCACACCTGTCCATAGGTTGTGTGTGGTATTACAGCTCATTACCATTCACTTCAATGGAGAAAACCTGCAATACCAGATACAACCTGTGGATAGGTGTGGTGCTGTTTTTGAAAGAAAGCAGCCATATTTTTCTAACTCTGCACAGCCCCTGTTAGAAATAGTTAAAAAAAAAGGGGGGGGAGAAAATAAATTAAAAAAAGGTAAAAAGAGGAACTCTGAGGTAAAATAAATCAAACTAGACTGAAAGGAGTCTGCTGGAGGTGCCAGATGGAAAGACATATTTCTGCCATGGGGACCAGATTAGTTGAAATGTATCTTGAAGGGGGCTTCAGAGAGTGGGTTTTAACCCCTTATAGCCCTATGAAGTGCTGTTGCATTGAAAAACTATGCAGTTCATCTTCGAATGCAGCGTCACAAAAACAAATTATTTTGTAAAAAATAAAACTATATAAATTTGGTATCGCCATAATCGTAACGACCCGCAGAATCAAGTTATCATGCAATTCATGCCGCCCGATGAACATTGTAAAATCAAAACAGAAATGGTGGAATTACAGGTTTTTTTTCAATTCACCCCACAAAATGTATGCTTTTTTACATTTTTTAAAATACATTATATATTACATTAGGCCGCAGGGTAAATTCCACATAAACAGCGCCATTTATGGGTTAACTGTTTAAATGATACCAGTTAAAGTGACTTTTATCGAAAAACACCATAAGAATTTTTTTCACAATTAACCTTCTAATTGGGCCTAGAATGTGTGATACTGTCTGCTAAGCCGTTGTATCTAAGTAGACCTAAGTAGACAAAAGTCGATGGTCCAGCGCAGTCAGGTTTAAAACAGAACGTAGTTCCAATTTTATTTGGATGGTTAAAACAAGATCATTCCCGAATGCAAGGGTGAAAATGTAGGTAAAGTGCCTACGCGTTTCAGACGTATACCACGTTCTTCCTCATGGCTTTAATGCTAACAACTAAATGTCAGAACGAGGTCTATATCTGGTTGCCAACAGGTGAAAATTAGTGATGTCACACAGAAAAGTGGTGCTGTCCAGCATAGTAGTGCTGAATAGGGAGACGCCTATAAAGCATCAGTATTCTATGAATAAAAGCTATCCAGCACGGTGGAGCTGTCCAGCAGAAGTGGTGCTGAAACAGAGAGCTGGTGATAGAACATCACTGCTCCACTAGTAAGTTATGTGCTTATAGCGTTGATTGATGAATATTTATAAATAATAAAATGAGGGATAACAATGACCCAAATCTATCCTAGAGTAGTGGATAGAATATTAATGCTAATTTCTGTTTATTAGGCTGTCGGATATAAACCTCTGAAATACTCACATCGAAAAATTAAAACATGAATAGACGCTAAAAAATACATCATTTAAACAGTTTAAAACAATACATGAACTGGAAAGAAGGGGAATTATGTATTGGTCTTCAAGGATAATTAGTATTGGAAAATGTGTTTTCCTTTGTATACTAGACCGTCAAACGGGAAATCTGATGGGGGAAGGACCCGTTAATATGGATAATTAGGTGTCATCTGTAAAAGCCATGAACATTAACAGGTATTATTGATTATTAGGCCATATTAGATTCTACCGATCATTTCATAGATTCTTTTACTATTAGTGGAACATTAATTCTTTTTTTAAGTTCAAACCTTTAGGAAACCTCGTTTTTAGTGTAAATATCCAGTATGCTTCACGTGATAAGATTTTATGTTTGATGTTCCCCCCTCTGGTTGGAGTTTTGACTTTTTTTCTGGTATAACATCTCAGACTTGTAATTGATCTATTATGGAAGGTTATGAAATGTTTTACAACATTGGAGATATTGGTGAGGTTAGGATTTCTTATATAGCCCAAATGTTCTAGTATCCTAGTTTTACATTTGCGGCTGGTGCAACCTACATACATTAGATTGCATTCCAAACACTCCACAATGTATATTACTGCCTCACTGTTGCAATTAATGTAAGTTTGAATTGAAAAATTTGTATTGTTATCTGAATCTCTGAAGTTCTTAGTAGGCTTAGCATATGAACAGATTTTACATGGATGCGATCCGCATTTAAAGAAACCCGTATATTGAAGCCATGTCAGTTTGGGAATGTTTGAGGAAAATATAGAAGGAGACAATAGATCACCTAAGGAAGGAGCTTTTCTGTATACAACACGGCAACCATCTTTCAAAATATCTGACAGAGCCTCGTCTTACATTAGAATGGCTACATTTTTATGGACGATTTTCTTGATTTCATTAAACTGACTACTGTGTTGTAACACCAAAGTAGGTACGTTTAGACCAGTATCTTTATTATTATGTTTTGGCTCTAGAAGTATATATCGGGGCTTTGTTTCTACAATGGAGGTTGCTCTTTTGAGGGTCCATTCTGCATACCCTCTTTTGCGTAGTCTCCTACAAATTTGCTGTTGTTCCACCCGGTAATTGGGGTCATTACTACAATTTCTTTTTGCTCTGTACATTTCTCCCACTGGGATTGATGAGATGGTTTGTCTAGGGTTACCGCTTGTTGCATGCAAGATAGTGTTCCCTGAAATCGGCTTACGGTATGTTTTAGTGTTGATTATTTCCCCTGCATGTCCTTTGAGTTCTAGGTCCAGAAACTGGATAGTATCTTTTTGTGAAGAATAGGTAAATTTCAAGTTGAGTTGGTTATTAAGATAATTGATGAAATTTGGGATATCTGACATATTGCCTTCCCATATAAATAGCAGGTCGTCTATATACCTTGCATACCAGTTAATAGATCTGCCAAAAGGATTATCACTAGAAAAAATGAAAAGTTCCTCCCACAACGCCATCACAAGATTTGCCAGAGAAGGGGAGAATTTAGCTCCCATTGATACTCACTTAAGTTGTAGGTAAAACAACCCATCGAACTGGAGGAAATTGTGTGTCATCAGGAAGACAAGGACCTCAAGTGTATATGATTGTAGCTCATAGCTGTAAGTGCTGTGTTTAAAAAGATGATATTCTAGTGCCCTATGGGCTATTTCCTGTGGAATGCTGGTATAAAGTGAGGTCACATCACAGCTCAGCCATGCAAATTTATTTTCCCATCTTTTTTTGTGAAATGAGCATAAAACATCTCTGGTGTCACGTAAATGGCCCAGGGTTCTTAATGCAAGTTGTTGTAACAAGGAGTCTAGCCATTCAGATAGTTTTTCTGTGAATGATCCTATCCCTGATACTATGGGGCGCATAGGTGGGGGGGTTTATGCCTTTATGTGTCTTGGTCAATGCGTGCATGATTGGAATTGAGGGACATTGGACCATAATATATTCTGCTTGCTTACTTGTTAATACGCCACTACCTAAACCATCGTTTATCAGTTTGTTGAGCTTTTTTTGGAACATAGATGTTGGATTGCACGTTAGTTTTTTATATGTGTCTGTATCTGCTATGAGTTTCAAAATTTGGGTCTTATACATTTCCCTATCTAACACAGTGATACTGCCCCCTTTTCCCGACATCTTAATAATGATATCCTTATTATTTTTTAACGATTTTATTTGCCATATTCAGCTCTTTAGAGATATTACAATTCTTATTACAACACTACGAATTTTTGGATAGTTGCTGGAGATCCTTTTCAATTGCCCATTGAAATCTGTCCATAGAGTCTATCCTGGATGCCAGAGGATGGAAGCTTAGATTTTTTGTGACAAAGTCCGGGGAAAAATGAATATTTCTTGTAGGAAGTTCTGGTTTCAGACTCTCTAAGCATTGGATTGCCCTATGTTCCTCAAACGATAGTAATCTATGGTCGTGGATATTTGTATTGGGTTCTTTGAGATTATAATCTTCGGAGTCTGTTGTCATTTGGGAGCGTGTTGTAGAAATGCCTCTTTACTGTTAAATTCCTTACAAATCGATTAATGTCCAGAAGTGTGTTGAAAGTATTGAACGTACGATTAGGGGCAAAATTGAGGCCCAACGAAAGAACCTTGACTTGTGTGGAGTTAGTTCGGATGAGGAAAGGTTGATCACATTAATGCTGGGTGTGGGTTCCTGCGGTTCCGTAGGCGACGGTTTTGTTCCTGGTCTGTTTGGGTGATGTTTCCTACCGTCTCTCCTTCCCCGTTTTTTTACTTCCTTGACTTGCTGACTGATTGGTATCCTTGGGAATATAGGATCCTAGAGTTATCACTATCTGAGGCTTCATTTATTCCTTCGATTGAATCAGGTTCAGAGGAGCTAAAACTGACTCTGTTCAGACTGCTGCCGGATCTTCTCTCTTGTCTGCGATTTTTTAAGATGGGTCTGATTTTGTTGTGTACTTTGTCTCTTTTATTCCAATCATACACCTCCTTGTTTGCATAGTCCCTGAGGTCTCGTTGGAATTTATTTTTCTCAGTTTCAGCTATGGATTTATTTAATTTTTCCAAGTGTAGAGAAGTACGTTGTTCCAGTATAGTAAAGTCGGGTAAGCTGGAGGAAGCATTAATTTGTTCTTTTAGAGCGGAAATGTCAGTTTCCAATTTCTGTCAATTTGGCCTCCTCTTGTCTGGTAATTAGTTCCATTAGTTTTATAGAACATTCTGTTAATATAAAATTCCAGTGTGTGCTGAATTCTTCAGAGTAGGTAAAAGTAGAACTTTTTCTTAAACGTAGACCCCTTGGGATCATTTGTTTTGTAATATAATTACGTAAAGTCGTCAGGTCCCACCATATCTTAGCCGCCTGTACTGATAGTTTCTCTAGATCATGGAACATTTCCTGTAATGCACGATCACCTCCTTCTGGAGTATCATAATTGCCAAACACTTGGGCGGCCATTTCCACTCTGGAACATCGTGTATCTTGAGACATGGTTATTACTTGTTGTATATATATATACAGTGAAGGAAATAAGTATTTGATCCCTTGCTGATTTTGTAAGTTTGCCCACTGTCAAAGACATGAACAGTCTAGAATTTTTAGGCTAGGTTAATTTTATCAGTGAGAGATAGATTATATTTAAAAAATAAAAACAGAAAATCACATTGTCAAAATTAGATATATTTATTTGCATTGTGCACAGAGAAATAAGTATTTGATCCCCTACCAACCATTAAGAGTTCAGCCTTCTCCAGACCAGTTACATGCTCCAAATCAACTTGGTGCCTGCATTAAGACAGCTGTCTTAAATGGTCACCTGTATAAAAGACTCCTGTCCACAGACTCAATTAAACAGTCTGACTCTAACCTCTACAACATGGGCAAGACCAAAGAGCTTTCTAAGGATGTCAGGGACAAGATCATAGACCTGCACAAGGCTGGAATGGGCTACAAAACCATAAATAAGACGCTGGGTGAGAAGGAGACAACTGTTGGTGCAATAGTAAGAAAATGGAAGACATTCAAAATGACTTTCAATCGACATCGATCTGGGGCAACATGCAAAATCTCACCTCGTGGGGTATCCTTGATCCTGAGGAAGGTGAGAGCTCAGCCGAAAACTACATCGGGGGAACTTGTTAATGATCTCAAGGCAGCTGGGACCACAGTCACCAAGAAAACCATTGGTAACACATTACGCCGTAATGGATTAAAATCCTGCAGTGCCCGCAAGGTCCCCCTGCTCAAGAAGGCACATGTACAGGCCCGTCTGACGTTTGCAAATGAACATCTGGATGATTCTGAGAGTGATTGGGAGAAGGTGCTGTGGTCAGATGAGACTAAAATTGAGCTCTTTGGCATTAACTCAACTCGCCGTGTTTGGAGGAAGAGAAATGCTGTCTATGACCCAAAGAACACCGTCCCCACTGTCAAGCATGGAGGTGGAAACATTATGTTTTGGGGGTGTTTCTCTGCTAAGGGCACAGGACTACTTCACCGCATCAATGGGAGAATGGATGGAGCCATGTACCGTCAAATCCTGAGTGACAACCTCCTTCCCTCCACCAGGACATTAAAAATGGCTCGTGGCTGGGTCTTCCAGCACGACAATGACCCGAAACATACAGCCAAGGCAACAAAGGAATGGCTCAAAAAGAAGCACATTAAGGTCATGGAGTGGCCTAGCCAGTCTCCAGACTTTAATCCCATCAAAAACGTATGGAGGGAGCTGAAGATCCGAGTTGCCAAGCGACAGCCTCGAAATCTTAATGATTTACAGATGATCTGCAAAGAGGAGTCGGCCAAAATTCCATCTAACATGTGTGCAAACCTCATCATCAACTACAAAAAATGTCTGACTGCTTTGCTTGCCAACAAGGGTTTTGCCACCAAGTATTAAGTCTTGTTTGCCAAAGGGATCAAATACTTATTTCTCTGTGCACAATGCAAATAAATATATATAATTTTGACAATGAGATTTTCTGTTTTTTTTTATATAATCTATCTCTCACTGGTAAAATTAACCTAGCCTAAAAATTCTAGACTGTTCATGTCTTTGACAGTGGGCAAACTTACAAAATCAGCAAGGGATCAAATACTTATTTCCTTCACTGTATATATATATATAACCGAAATTCCAGTTAAGTTTTAAAAATTTGTATTTTAAAGCCAGAAGAAAAAATATATATATAAAGAAAAATTGTTGTACTTTAATAACTCTGTGAGTATATTAGTATGTTATAGAACTCTTTAACATTCGGGATATGGTCAAAATACAATTGTGCTTTTGTATTGTGAACCCTATATAACGGGCAGTAGGTGTGCACGGATGGATGCAGCCGTATAGCTATACAAACAAACAGTGGGAGGGATCCTCCAGCTCACCTTGATGCAAGTTTTAGACAGAAGAAAAATGGGCAAAAGTAGATGGTCCAGCGCAGTCAAGTTTAAAACAGAACGTAGTTCCAATTTTATTTGGATGGTTAAAACAAGATCATTCCCGAATGCAAGGGTGAAAATGTAGGTAAAGTGCCTACGCGTTTCAGATGTATACCACGTTCTTCCTCATGGCTTTAATGCTAACAACTATTTGTCAGAACGAGGTTTATATCCGTTGCCAACAGGTGAAAATTAGTGCTGTCACAGCAAGGTGGTGCTGTCCAGCAGAGTAGTGTTGAACTAAGGAGACGCCTTAGGAACATCGGCAGTCTATAAATAAAAGCTATCCAGCACAGTGGAGCTGTCCATCAAAAGTGGTGCTGAAACAGAGAGCCGGTGATAGAACATCACTGCTCTAATAGTAAGTTGTGTACTTACAGCATTGTTTGATAGATAGTTATCAATGATAGGATGAGGGATAACAATGATCCAATTTTATCCATGAGTAGTGGATAGAGTATTAATGCTTATTTTTGTTTATTAGGCTGTCGGATATGAACCTCTGCAATACTCACATCGAGATATTAAAACATAAATAGACGCAAAAAAATACATCATTTAAACAGTTTAAGACAATACATGAACTGGAAAAAAGGGAATTATATACTGGTTTTTAAAGGTAATTGGTGTTGAAAAAAATCTTTGTATACTAAACCGCCATTTGATTAACAAGGAATGTGATGGGGGAGGGACCCGTTGGTACGGACAGTTAGGTGTCATCTGTAAAAGCCGTGAGCATTGACAGGTATTATTAATTATTAGACCATATTAAATTCTGCCGATAATTTCATAGATTCTTTCACTAATAATGGAACATTAATTCTTTTTTTATCACAACTTTTTTTTATTTTCACAATCCTGACCCTTATGTAGCGTCTCTGTGATATTTACAGCAAGGCAAGCGTAATCTCGTTTTAAATGACAGGTTACATCGTACAGGTCTTTACCACTTTGGAATTTTTCTAAGACCCTCTCTCTTTGTCCACCATTACATGATCCACTGAAACCAAATATCACAAATTCTCGTCTGTGGATCTTGTCCCCTATATTGGTGGACAGGTAAATTCCCAGAGGAGCCACACCACAGAATAATAAGCCACAAAAGGTTAATCTGTACAAACCATCTAGTCAGGCGGGGTATTAACGTACTGGCTTTACTGGCATAGCTTATACTCCACCCTTTGCCACCCAAACAAGCCCAAGTTGTCCTTTAAAACAGAGAACAAATCCTCATCCGTCAACACATTTGTGCTTGAGTACGCAGCCAAACATGAAGGTGACTCACCACTCACAGGAATCCTGGCATCACCCAAGGGTGCCTCCAAGATTGTTCCAGCAGCTGGACGACCAGTCTCTTGACCGTGGTCAGCTGCAGATCCCAATGATGCAATAGGAGGCAGTCTTCGTCCGTATCCTATGACAACGGTCTCTCCCACCAGCAGCAAGGAGGGGGCAATAAACTCCTTTTGGAGTCTACACCTGTCTCACCACTGATGCTACCGACTGCCCTCCATAGTCTGCCTGTACATTATAATCACAGGACTGCTCCTCCCACCACACCTCGAGCCATCCATGCCCCTACTGCTTCCTCTGGGGTAGAGCAGAACCCTGCCTCATGGACCTGTTAGATGAGGGTGCAGTACAAGGACTGACTCCTCCTTCCTCTACACCAGCGCTGTCCCACATCCCTGGACCACTTTACTGCAAGCCGGGAACTTCCGGCCATGCCACATGCAGGGAAGGGGGGGGGGGGTGGAGGAACTATTTTTAGAGCATAACACTTCCCTCTAAAAAGCATGGGACAACAATAACAGTCCATAAGCTTTTGGAAAGGGCTCTTCAGCTCCTTTGCTTTGGGAAAATAGTTACTGCCAGACTCCAGCCATCCCTTAATAAGTGGATTTCCACGCCGTTGCATTCACTCCACCACTGAGGACCCTGTGTGGTAACAATCCTGAATCTTTTTGGAGAACTGTTGCCTACTAGGCACAGGTAACCCTTTATAACGACTCCGAAAAAATTATTGTGTTAACCATTTAAGATTACATTGATAATAAACATTAATTTAAACTATATAAGCAATATACCCATAAGCTCCATAATTCTAGGCACCCAAGGGGCCTTACAATAGAATACACTTGCTATGCTACTTTTTACCATAAAATGGGGGTTTGCCATACAGCACAGGCAAGGGGGGGCATGTTATTTTGTTTCATTTTTGAGGGGTTAACCCGACGGAAACCTCAGACGGAATCCCTCAACGGAAGGGCAGCGGTGATGTGAACAGGTCCTTAGTGTCGTCTTTTTCTTTATTTTCTATTTGTACATTATACCTGAGATAAATAACTATGTCCCTAGTGTGTTATACATATTAGGCTGGGTTCACACGGCCTATTTTCAGACGTAAACGAGGCGTATTATGCCTCGTTTTACGTCTGAAAATAGGGCTACAATACGTCAGCAAACATCTGCCCATTCATTTGAATGGGTTTGCCGACGTACTGTGCAGACGACCTGTTATTTACGCGTCGTCGTTTGACAGCTGTCAAACGACGACGCGTAAAAATACAGCCTCGTCAAAAGAAGTGCAGGACACTTCTTTGGACGTTTTTGGAGCTGTTTTCTCATAGACTCCAATGAAAACAGCTCCAAAAATGGACGTAAAAAACGCCGCGAAAACGGCACGAAAAACGCCACGAAAAATGCGAGTTGGTCAAAAAACGTCTGAAAAGCGTTTTGAAAACAGCTCTGGATTTTCAGACGTTTTTGGTCACTACGTGTGCACATACCCTTAGTGTCTATAACATGTATCAGGAACATATTATCACACCTTTGATTCTTTACAGATGACTGATCCCAGTGAGAAGAAGGAACGTGACATATAATCCTGTCAGCAGCAAGAAAGGAATCACAAGACAGGTAATTAATATTTATATTAATTACTGATAACACTCAGGCTAGATATGAGTTCTAGACCCGCAGAGGTGTGATAGTATCTTCCTGATACATCAGAATATATGTGTTTTTAACCGCTTCCCGACCGCCCACTGTATATTCACGTTGGCATTTGCTGGGCTCTGTGCAGTGCCGACGTGAATTCACGGTGGGTGTTAAAAGCGCGATCCGGGTGTCTCAGAGTAGCGCTGACACCCGGATCGCGCTGTTAACCCCTGCCTCTGGTCCTGGAGTCATGACCGGGACCTAATTGGTTCAGGTCCCAGTCATGTGATCGCAGGGAAAGCTTGTTGTAGCAACGAACTGGAAAGTTTGTTACTACAACAAACTGGAAAGTTTGTTGCTACAACAAACTTTCCCGGGGACCGATTGCGGGTGCTTCAGTCGGTTATAAGGCAGAACCGGAGGCCATACAACGGCCCCTGGGTCTGCCATGCACAGCAGCCTATGAGAACCAGCCGGAGGCCGGTCCTCCTAAGCTTCCTGTCAGTGTGACTCTCAGCGTCACACTGACAGTTTATAATACGTTACACTACCTAGGTGGTGTAATGTATTATAGCAGCGATCAGTGCTGCCAGTCTTCAAGTAAAAAGTAAAAGTAATAAAAATGTTTTATAAAAGTGTAAAAACAAGTTATAAAAGTTACAAAAACAAAAAATGCTTTTTTTCCCTATAATAAGTCTTTTATTATAGGGAAAAAATTAAAATGTTAAAAAAAGTACACATATTTGCTATCACCGCGTTCATAACGACCAAAACTATAAAACGATAATATTATTTTTCCAGAACGGTGAACAGCGCAAAAAAAATAATTAAAAAACTATGTCAGAATCGCAATTTTTTTTGGTCATCAACCCTCCAAAAATATAGAATAAAAAGTGATCAAAAAGTCGCATGTACCCTAAAATAGTACCAATAAAAACGACAACCCGTCCCGCAAAAAACAAGCCCTTACACAGCTTTTTTGACTGAAAAATAAAAAAGTTATGCCTCTCAGAATATGGTGACACAAAAAAGAAATAATTTAATCGAAGAGTAATTTTATTGCGCAAATGCCACAAAACATAAAAAAACTATATACATCTAGTATCGCCGTAATCGTATCGACCCGCAGAATAAAGTAAAATTTCATTTATAGCGCACGGTGAAAAGTGTAAAAAAAAAAGACAAAAAACATTGTCAGAATTGTTTTTTTGTCACTTTGCTTGCCAAAAAAAATCTAATTTAAAGTGATAAAAAAATCACATGTACCCTAAAATGGTACCAATGAAAACTACAGATTGTCCCGCAACAAATAAGTCCTCGCACGGCTCCGGTGAAGAAAAAATAAAAAAAAGTTCTGGCTCTCAGAATATAGCGACAGAAATTATGCAGTGTCCAAAAGCTGATAAGATCAGGCGCCATTTATCAATGCGACATTGGCCACATATCTGCGGATTATTATTTATTTACCGAATTATTATACCCTCTTATTATGTCCTGATGTACTCTGCCCAATTCACACATACCCCCACGTCATGAACTGAAATAAAAGCAAAACCCCAAACAGAACAGTTACCAAGCAAACTCTGCGCTTCAAAAGCCAAATGGCGCTCCCTCCCTTCTAAGCCCCACAGCGTGCCCAAACACCAGCTTACGTCCACATATATGATATTTTATATCTGGGAGAACCTGCTCAACATTGTATGAGGTACTAGTCTTCAGTGGCACAAACTGGGCACAACATATTGTGCGTTAAAATGGCATATCAGTGGAAAATTTAAATTTTCACTTTGCACCATCCGCTGCACATTAACGCCTTCGCGCACCACGACTTAATAGCATGTCGTGTTGCGGGGGGTTATATATGGAGCGGGCTCATGCGCTGTGCCCGTGCCATATTCTGCAGGTGTCCCACTTTTGGGGGATTTCCACTGTTTTGGCACTACAAGACCTCTTCAAACCTGACATGGTGCCTAAAATATATTCTAAAAAAAGGAGGCCCCAAAATCCACTAGGTGCTCCTTTGCTTCTGAGGCCGGTATTTCAGTCCCTTTTCACACTAGGGCCACATGTGGGATATTTCTAAAAACTGCAGAATCTGGGCAATAAATATTGTGTTGCATTTCTCTGGTAAAACCTTCTGTGTTACAGAAAAAAATGTATTACAAATAATTTGCAGCAAAAAAAAAACAATTTGTCAATTTCCCCTCTACATTGCTTTAATTCCTGTGAAATGCCTAAAGGGTTAAGAAACTTTCTGAATGCTGTTTTGAATACTTTGAGGGGTGTAGTTTTTAATATGGGTTATGGGGTCTATCTAGTACATAAGGCCCTCAAAGCCGTTTTAGAACGGAACTGGTCCCTGTAAAAATCGCCTTTTGAAATGTTGTTGAAAATGTGAGAAATTGCTGGTAAAGTACTAAGCCTTGTAACGTCCTAGAAAAATAAAATAATGTTCAAAAAACTATGCAAGTATTAAGTAGACATATGGAATATGTGAAATAGTAACTATTTTGTGTGGTATTACTATCTGTTTTACAAGCAGATACATTTAAAATTAGAAAAATCATAATTTTTGCAAATTTTCTCTAAATTTTGATGTTTTTCACAAATAAGCAATGAATTTATTGACCAAATTTTCCACTAATATAAAGTACAATATATCACAAGAAAACAATCTCAGAATCACTTGGATAGCGAAAAAGCATTCCGGAGTTATTACCACATAAAGTAACACATGTCAGATTTGAAAAAATGGGGCTGGTCCTGAAGGCCAAAATGAGCTCGGTCTTGAAAGGGTTAACATGTATGTCTTCTATAGACAATATCTAGTATAACACAACCATATATCAGGTACAGAGGTGAGGAACATCTCTGTTCTTTACCCGCTGTTTTGTAGTCAGGACTCCCCTTTTATTTTTAATATCATTTTTAATAGCTATTCAGTCTTCGATTAACCCTTTCAGGACCAGGCTAAGTTTAATTTTTATGCTTTTGTTTTCTTACTTCCCGCCTTCCAAAAGTCATAACTCTTTTATTTTTTCGTTGACACAGCCATATGAGGGCTTAATTTTTAAAGGACAAATTTTACCATATCTCAGGTACAGAGGTGAGGAACATGTCTATTATTTTACCCTCTGTTCTCTAAAGTCAGAAATCCACCTTTTATTTCCAATAGAATATAATTGTTATGGTCCTTTTGACCATAAAATTTGGCATGAGGGGAGGCTAGTGAGGGCGAGTAATGTATTTGACCTTGCATTGTTACTGGCAGTATGATGACAAGAAACCCAGGTTTGATGCAGGTTTCTTTTAGGGTATGTTCACACGTAGTCAACAAAAACGTCTGAAAATCCAGAGCTGTTTTCAAGGGAAAACAGACCCTGCTTTTCAGACGTTTTTTTACCAACTCGCATTTTTCGCGGCGTTTTCACGCCGTTCTCGCGGCGTTTTTTACGTCCGTTTTTGGAGCTGTTTTCATTGGAGTCTATGAGAAAACAGCTCCAAAAACGTCCAAAGAAGTGTCCTGCACTTCTTTTGCCGAGGCTGTATTTTTACGCGTCGTCGTTTGACAGCTGTCAAACGACGATGCGTAAATAACAGGTCGTCTGCACAGTACGTCGGCAAACCCATTCAAATGAAAGGGCAGATGTTTGCCGACGTATTGTAGCACTATTTTCAGACGTAAAACGAGGCATAATACGCCTCGTTTACGTCTGAAATTTGGCCGTGTGAACATACCCTTAGTAGGCCGGTAATGTTTGCAAAACGACTAAAAGGAAATACAAAAAACTGTTCTTAGCAGAGAGGCACAGTCACTTAAAATATTACACAAAATGGCGGCAATTTCAGGCAATGCAGGAAATGGGGTTTTACCAGCTTGGTTTCCTTGGGACAGAGCTCGGACTCTTCCCTGATACAGGGGTAACCCATCGTCTCAGCAACTAAATAACAGGGAGGCTTCACGCAACTTCCACTTGTTACATCCAATGCTGCCTCTTTCACAGCAATCATCTGTGGGGAGGTTCCTGCACTCCACCGCCACAGCAATGGGTACTCTCTGGCTTCAGGGCCTACTCAGCCCTGCTGGCACAATAGTTGCTGATTTATGGGTCGCAGCCCTTGCACCTGAACCCATTAGGTGGGAACAGTCGCCTTTTATCAAATTTAAAAACAGCCCCTTTGTGAGTTATTCAATGTTCCGACACTGATTACATGCCCATACTACACTGTTTTTGCACTCTAAAGTAAATAATAAAGACAGTGCCCGAGCCGGTTTTCCCGGTGCCTGCAATAAACAGGGTCAGCCACCATTGTCTGAACAGTGTTACATAGCAGTGAGCTTTACTGACGTGAGCATCTGCACAGCTCAGAACATGTAAGCACAGGTCCTGTGACTAAAACAACACATAAAAATGCTTCCTGGCCACTAGGTGGCAGCATCGCAATGGAAGTATATATGCATATAGTGACCGCTCATCTCCTCTAGTCCTGGACCTATAAAGGAAATAAAGTGTTAAACATGCATAACACAAAAGCATTGAAAGAGACAGCAAAATCTATCTCTACATTACTCCATACGGCTCCTCTCGTGAATAGGGGAGACTCCCTTCAATACCTTTCATTGCCCCCTTGCCTTATTTGGTGTCATTCCCGGCACCAGGAAAAATAAGCAACTAAAATAACTGAACAAAAACACAGATTCCTTTCACACAAATTGGGCCTTCTTCCGACAGTCTCTGAAGGCCCTCTTAGACTCAGTTCAGGCCCTCTTCAAAGTTACTTGGGCCTCAGGCTCAAAGCTTAGTAGTTACAGTCTCTCACAGGTGAGGCACATACTTAACAATTGCAGTCTCATACTCAAGGTCCCAGGACTCCCTTCTTTGTCTCAGTCTCATGCACAGCCTCTTGTCTTTCTCTTGCTGGGAGACTCCTCTCTACCCACCTCTTGAACGCTTCCTTGTGGCGCATTACAGCTACTGAAATGCAGCCTTTCCTGGCTCCACAGCCTCTTACTAGAGCTAGTCATCTTTCTTGAGGGAAAGGTGCACTTGGCAAGAGCGTACTCATGATGGTACAAGGGCGACAAGGGGCCACACAAACACTCTCCTATCTAATAAATATACAAAGACACAATTAAAATTGGAAGGTGCTTGTCACAGCTTTATTGAATGTTTTCTTTTACAGAACCTGAGAATATATAAAAACAAGTATAAACATAATTAACATATTAACCCCTTCCCGACATTTGACGTACATGTACGTCATGGAAAGTACTGACTTCCCGCATCTTGCCGTACATGTACGTCAAACGTTTGGCACCGGCTCAGAAGCTGAGCCGGTCCCATCATCACCGGATCTCAGCTGTATCTTACAGCTGACATCCGACTGTAACGGCGGGGACCGAAATTAGCTTCGATCCCCGCCATTAACCCCTTAAGTGCAGCGCTCAAACGCGATCGCTGCACTTAAGGTGTTTGCAGCTCATCGGAACCCCAGTAATGAAATTGCCGGGGTTCCGGTGGCTGCAATGGCAACCGGAGGCCTAATACTGGCCTCCCGGTCTGCCTAGCACCGAAGCCGGTCAAGATCCGCCCGGCGGCGGAGCCTGATCGGCTTCCGTAGCTGCCGGCAAGATGGCGCCGGGTCAGGAGCTGATCCGGCGTCATCAGCGGTGGAAGTCAGCTGTACTGTACAGCTGACATCCACCTGTAACGGCAGGAACCGGAGCTAGCTCCGATCCCTGCCATTAACCCCTTCGATGCAGCAATCGAAAGCGATTGCTGCATCGTAGCGGTTACAAGCAGATCGCCAGCCCTGACAGGCAATCGGGACTGGCGACTGCTGTTATGGCAACAGGAGACACAATGGTCTCCTGCTCTGCCATTACGGAAGCCGATTTAGGCCCCGCCGGGAGGCGAAGCCTAAACGGCTTGCTGTCAGTGAATGACTGACAGATCTAATACATTGCACTACATAGGTAGTGCAATGTATTAGAAAAAAAAAAATCTGACCGTTGGACCTTCAAGTCCCCTAGTGGGACTTGAGAAAAAGTGTAAAAAAAGTATAAAAAAGTGTAAAAAAAAGTGCAAAAAATAAAAGTTTGAAAACAATAAAAGTTTCAAGTAATCAAATAACACACAATCCCCCTTTTACTCTTATCAAGTCCTTTATTATTGAAAAATAATAATAAACCATATGTATTTGGTATCGCCACGACCGTAACGACCGGAGGTATCAAAATATTATATTATTTATTGCACGCGGTGAACAGCGTAAAAAAAACCCGTAAAAAACGTTACCAGAGTTTCTGTTTTTTAGTCACTTTGCCATACAAATATTACAATAAAAAGTGATCAAAAAGTCGCACGTATCCAAAAATGGTACCTATAAAAACTATAGCTCGTCCCGCAAAAAACAAGCCCTCATACAACTCCGTCGACAAAAAAATTAAAACGTTATGGTTCTCACAACTTGGCGACAGAAAAAATACATTCTTTTTACAAAAGTAATTTTATTGTGCAAAAAGTTGTAAAACATAAAAAAGTTCTATAAATGAGGTATCGCCGGAATCGTACTGACCCGCAGAATAAAGGTAACATGTAGTTTATAATGCGTGGTGAACTCTGTATAAAAAAAAACCAAAAAAAGCTGTGCCAGAATTGCGTTTTTTGGTTTACCTGGCATCCCAAAAAATAGGATAAAAGGTGATCAAAAAGTCACATGTACCCCAAAATGGTACCAATAATAACTACAGCTCGTCCCGCAACAAACCAGCCCTCATACCGCTACGTCTATGAAAAATAAAATTAGTTATGGCTCCAATAAGTCAGGAAATAAAAAAATATGCAGTTGTGCCCGAGGAGAACATTTCTTCTGTTTCAAGAGGCGATTTATCAAGGACCTAAAATTAGGGAACCAGGAAGGGAGGGCCCAATCATATCCGATGGAAGCGACGGTGCCCGTATTATACCAGGATAATACTTTCCCAGCAAAATTCCCCAAACTACAAAGGCGCGGAGTGTGGACCAAAAGGGGGATAAGAAATGACACCATTTATCAGTGCGACACCGGCCTGTGCAGAAAGGATTGCTTCACAGCGTAACACACATCTATGGATTATTTTTATTTTTTTATACCACCTGACTATGCCCCTTATATACTCCGCCCCGCTTACATGTACCCCCACATTATAAAACACCAGCAATACTCAAACAAATATAGTACCAAGCAAAATCCGCTCTCCAAAAGCCAAATGGTGCTCCCTCGGCCCTGAACCCTACAGCGTGCCCAAACAGCAGTTTCCTTCAACATATATGGCACCGTCATACCCGTGAGAACCCTTTTAACAATTTTTGTGGTGTGTGTCTCCAGCGTCATAAGCTGGGCATGACATATTTGCCACTGAATGGCATATCTAGGGAAAAATATAAATTTTTAATTTGCACCATCCGCAGCGCATTCATTTATGGAAAAGACCTGTGGGGTGAAAATGCTCACTACACCCCTTAATAAATGCCTTGAGGGGTGCAGTTCCATAATGGGGTCACTTATCAGGGGTTTCTTTTTATTATTTCACATCTGAGCCTCTGCAGTTGTGAACCAATACTTTGTAAATCGCCAAATTAGGCCTCCACTCCGCATGGTACTCTTCACTTCTGAGCCCTGTCATATGTCCAGACAAAAGATTAGGGCCACATGTAGGGTGTTTCTAAAACCGGGAAACACTGCATAATAATTAGAGAGCTGTCTTGTTATGGTGGCACAAGCCGGGCACCACATATTGGCATATCTATGGAAAAAAATCCCATTTTCACTCTGCAACATTGAGCGCACACTAATTTCTACAAAACACCTGCAGGGTTAAAATGCTTACTACACCCCTTGGTAAATGCATTGAGGGGTGTAGCTTACAAAATGGGGTCACTTCTGGGGGGTTTCCACTGTTTTGGGCCCACAGGTGCCCAGAAACCAATCCAGCAACATCTGCACTCCAAATGGCGGTCCTTCCCTTCTGAGCCCTGCCGTTTGCCCAAACAGCAGTTTATGACCACATATGGGGTATTGCCGTACTCGGGAGAAATAGCTTTACAAATGTTGGGTTCTTTTTTTCCTTTATTTGTTGAGAAAATGAAAAAATTTGCGCTAAAGCTACGTCTTATTGAAGAAAAAGGACTGTTTTTATTTTCACTGCCTAATTCTAATAAATTCTATGAAACATCTGTGGGGTCAAAATGCTCACTACACCCCTAGATGCATTCTTCAAGAGGTGTAGTTTCCTAAATGGAGTCCCTTTTTGGGCGTTTTCATTGTTTTGTCCCCTCAGGGGCTTTGCAAATGTGACCTGGCCTCCGCAAATCATTCCTGCTAAATGTGATCTCAAAAAGTCAAATAGTGCTCTTTCCCTTCTAAGCCCTGCCGTGTGTCCAAACAGCCGTTTATTACCACATGTGGGGTATTGTTTTACTCGGGAGAAATTGCTTTACAAATTTTGTGGTGCTTTTTCTCCTTTAGTCCTTCTGGAAATTAGAAAAAATTAGCTAAACCTACATTTTCTTTGAAAAAATGTAGATTATTATTTTCAGGGCCTACTTCCAATAATTTCTGCAAAAAAACTGTGGTGTCAAATCGCTCACTATACCCCTAGATAATTTCCTCAATGGGTGTTGTTTCCAAAATGGGGTCACTTGTGGGGGGTTTCCACTGTTTTGTCCCCTCAGGGGCTTTGTAAATGTAACATGGCCTCCGCAAACCATTCCTGCTAAATTTGAGTTCCAAAAGCCAAATGGCGCTCTTTCCCTTCTCAGCCTCGCCGTGTGTCCAAACAGCCGTTTATTACCACATGTGGGGTACTGTTTTACTCGGGAGAAATTTCTTTACAAATTTTATGGTGATTTTTCTCCTTTAGTCCTTGTGGAAATGAAAAAAATTAGCTAAACCTACATTTTATTTGAAAAAATGTAGATTTTCATTTTCACAGCCTACTTGCAAAAATTTCTGCAAAAAACCTGTGGGGTCAAAATGCTCACTATACCCCTAGATAATTTCCTCAAGGGGTATAGTTTCCAAAATGGGGTCACTTGTTTGGGGTTTTCACTGTTTTGTCCCCTCAGGGGCTTTGTAAATGTGACATGGCCTCCGCAAACCATTCCTGCTAAATGTGAACTCCAAAAGCCAAATGGCGCTCTTTCCCTTCTCAGCCACGCCGTGTCTCCAAACAACCGTTTATTACCACATGTGAGGTATTGTTTTACTCGGGAGAAATTGCTTTACAAATTTTGCGGTGCTTTTTCTCCTTTAGTCCTTGTGGAAATGAGAAAAAAAATCGCTAAACCTACATTTTCTTTGAAGAAATGTTGATTTTAATTTTCACGGCCTACTTCCAATAATTTCTGTAAAAAACCTGTGCGGTGAAAATGCTCACTACACCCCTAGATAATTTCCTTGAGGTGTCTAGTTTCCCAGATGGGGTCACTTTTGGGGGATTTTGACTGTTTTGGCACCGCAAGAGCCCTTCAAACCTGACATGGTGCCTAAAATATATTCTAACAAAAATAAGGCCCCAAAATCCACTAGGTGCTCCTTTGCTTCTGAGGCCGGTGTTTCAGTCCAGTAGCACGCTACGGCCACATGTGGGATATTTCCTAAAACTGCAAAAACTGGGCAACAAATATTGAGTTGCATTTCTCTGGTAAAACCTTCTGTGTTATAAAAAAAATTGTATTAAAAATGTATTTCTGCAGAAAAATATGAAATTTGTAAATTTCACCTCTACTTTGCTTTAATTCCTGTGAAATGTTTAAAGGGTTAAGACATTTTCTAAATGCTGTTTTGAATACTTTGAGGGGTGAAGTTTTTAAAATGGGGTGACTTTTTTGGGGTTTCTAATATATAAGGCCCTCAAAACCACTTCACAACTGAACTGGCCCCTGTAAAAATAGCCTTTTGAAATTTTCTTGAAAATGTGAGAAATTGCTGCTAAAGTTCTAAGCCTTGTGAGGTCATAGAAAAATAAAAGGATGTTCAAAAAACGATGCCAATCTAAAGTAGACATATGGGGGATGTTAATTAGCAACAATTTTGTGTATTATAACTGCCTGTCTTACAAGCAGATACATTTAAATTGAGAAAAATGCTAATTTTTGCAATTTTTCGCTAAATTTTGGTGTTTTTCACAATTAAATACTGAACATATCGAGCAAATTTTGCCAGTAACATAAAGTCCAATGTGTCACGAGAAAACAATCTCAGAATCGCTTGGATAGGTGAAAGCATTCCGGAGTTATTACCACATAAAGTGACACATGTCAGATTTGAAAAATGAGGCTCTGTCAGGAAGGTCAAAAGTGGCTAAAGAGGGAAGGGGTTAAGATTATGTGGCTAAGTCCTTGACAACCTCCAAAACATAAATAAAGCAATACCCTTAAACCACTAGCCGTGACCATATAAGCTACAGTGGCGTCACCACGGGTATGCTAAAGCACCACGCTTCCCAGGGTCCGCCCCTTAGAGAAGCCCAAATCCATAGCTTTAAAATAAAACCAATATATTGTGTCAAAGACAGCAATATATAAAAACATAAATAGTGTTGCCAAGGACCCGCCACAGCATGAAAACTTGACTCCTTAAATTTTCATGCGCCGCCACACTTGAAAACCCAACTCCAGGCCTTCTTGGAGGCCAAAATGTAAAACATCCAGGCCCACATCTGTTAAGTGAACCCCATCCTTTCCAATGTACGCGCCCCGATCCTCCAACAGTGGGTGACGAACTACCAACCCACCATTGAGGCGAACAAACTTGGCCACTGTCTTATTAATCTTATCCCTGGTTCTATTCAGCGCCGACAATGAATGCGCATTGCGCCATTTTACCCGCTGTACAATTTCGGACCATATAATCAAAAGCCCAGGATGGGCGTCTAAAAAACATAAGAAGTCCCTCTTAATGTTCCTAATGAGGTTCCGCATGGGATAACTCCCGATGTCATTACCCCCAGCATGAATTATCAAAATATCAGGTAGACCCCAGGACCTAACCGCATCCTGAAACAAAGGCCTTACCTGATCCCAGGTCAGGCCACGAACTCCGAACCAGTGTACCTCCACCTCATCCTTATCTAAATCCAAATACCTACCATTCGGACGCACACGGGCATGCCTTTCAGCCCAGTAAATATAGGAATGGCCAAGAAGCCAAACCACACATTTCGCAGAACCTGAAAGCAACAGAAAATTAGTCACACAGAACAAGAATGACATCCCCACCCAAAATAAACCCAAGATAAAGAAATCAACATTCCAGCAAATGCGGCCTAACATAGGAACGAAAACGGCTGGACTCCCAGCGGCCAATCCTCTTAACTGAAGCAGTGTCGAGCCCAAAACAAGAAACCTCAGTAGCGGCTCCAATCCTAAAAGAATATGAGCTGTAATCCAGATGTGAAAGGCCCAAACCTTGTACGCATTTCTTAAAGACAGCAATAAATTGATATCTGGACAATGCTGACCCATCCGCATGCACCAGCAAAGAGGAAGAACCCTGAGGACACATAGCCATGAAACGCAGAAAACACCCCACTGGGCACGATTCCCCCTCATGAATTTTAGTCAAACAAATCTCAAAACCTTTTCCCTTCCTGTCAGTTTTGGAATGATACAACATTATTCTCAACACACCATCCCGAAAAACCACATCGGTTAAATGAATACCGCCCTGCCCCCTTTTTGAGGGACTAGCCAATTCGCCAACCCGAAAAGCCCCATAGAAAGCCCAAGAAAAAGCCAATTGAAACAACAACCTGTTAAGGATCTGCCAGGCACAGCTTCTGTATCCACGCCCATAGGTAATCAGTCTGCACCTGCTTCTATGTCTGTGAGACTGGCCACAGCCTGGCCAGACGGAGCTAGCTCCCACCCTCTGTCTATTTATACCTGCCTTTCCTGTTCCTCCTTGCTTGTGATTCTTCTCATTTTGTTTCCTGGCCCTGCTGCAGCTTCTTGCACCATTTGACCCTGCTTCATATTGACCCTGGCTTACAGACTACTCTCCTGCTCTGCGTTTGGTACCTCGTACACTCCTGGTTTGACTCGGCTTGTTCACTACTCTCCTGCTCTGCGTTTGGTACCTCGTACACTCCTGGTTTGACTCGGCTCGTTCACCACTCTTGTTGCTCACGGTTTTGCCGTGGGCAACTGCCCCTTTTCCCTTGCTTCTGTGTACCCTTGTCTGTTTGTCTGTCGTGCACTTATTGAGCGTAGGGACCGTCAGTCGCCCAGTTGTACCCCGTCGCCTAGGGCGGGTCGTTGCAAGTAGGCAGGGACTGAGTGGCGGGTAGATTAGGGCTCACTTGTCTGTTTCCTTACCCCCATCATTACACAACCTCTCATAATCTGAATGGGATATCCTGCGCAACTGAGAAAAAAGTCCCTCCAACATTGCAAAAGACACGCTTATCCTTCCCGTCATGTCCTTTCTGAAAACCCTGCAGAGCACGCCGTGTCAAATAAATGCTTAGTAACATCCATACAACCAATTAACTTAAAGGAAAGTGCCGCTACTGACTTAACAACAGAGGAAACTGAAGACCCACTCTCCATAAGAGATAACAAAAACATAACATCCCCCTAAGGCACTAAACGGACTCCCTTGACTACACCACGAATCCTCCAGCTGGAACCATCTCACCCAGATCTTGTTATAAGCATCCGACGTAGCAGGGGCCAGCGAAAATTTCGCCCACCATATCAGACGAGCGACACCACCCTCCAAAGGTGTTCGGGGCAAGAAGCCGGATCCCTCTCCGCCTCTGGAGCTAGCCGACGGAAATTATCCCACTGCAACCGAGATAAAGCATCTGCAATGTCATTGGAAACACCGGGAACATGATGAGCCCTAAATAGAATGTTCCACCTCAAGCACAGTAGGACCAACTGGCGTAACACTGTGATCACCGGGGGGGAATTGGCGGACAAACTATTAATAGCGCACACGACTGCCATGTTATCACAGTGAAAAACCACTGACCGATAGGACAAAAGGTGTCCCCAAATTTCCACCGCAACTAGAATGGGAAACAACTCCAGAAAACAAAGGTTACCTGTCAAACCACACTCCCTCCACCCTAGTGGCCAAGTACGAACACACCATTTCCCCTGAAAGTACTCTCTGAAACCGATAGAACCAGAAGCATCAGTACACAATTGTATCTCCACATTCGAAAGTCCCGCTGCAATCCATAATCATCTGCCATTATATTCTTCCAAAAAGGAAACCCAAACCCTCAAATCCGCCTTATGCTCCTTGCCAAGGCAAATAAAATGGTGGGGACTTCTAACACCAGCAGTTGCTTGCGCCAAGCGCCTACAAAAAAAAACCGGCCCATAGGCATAATTCTATAGGCAAAATTGAGTTTCCCCATTAAAGATTGCAGGAGCCGCAGGGTGATTTTTGTTTTCACCAGAGCCTCCTGCACCGTTGCCCACAGATCAACAAGTTTTGCCTCCGGCAACCTACATTCCATTGCCTGGGAATCAATTTAATTTCCCAAAAAAAAGAGCGTCGTGGTTGGTCCCTCCGTTTTTTCAAACGCCAACGAAACCCCAAAGTCATCAAAAACATCAATCACAGCCTGTAAATATTGCACACGACGGCCGAGCCGCAGGGCCGACACAAAAGAAGTCATCCAAATAATGAATCACTGCTTTAGAGCCGGCTCGTTCATGGACCACCCACTCCAAAAATGTGCTGAAGGCTTCGAAATAGGCACAAGAAATAGAGCACCCCATAGGAAGGCACCTATCAATATAAAAAAGGCCATCAAACGAGCACCCCAGCAAGTGCATGGATTCTGGGTGCACTGGCAAAAGGCGAAACGCAGACTCCACATCCACCTTAGCCATCAGCGCCCCCTGCCCCGCCGTCCTAACCAAACGAACCACCTCATCAAATGACGTATAGGAAACCCGCGTCAAAGACTCATCAATATCATCATTCACCGAAGAGCCCTTCGGATAAGATAAATGATGTATAAGCCGAAATTTTCCCGCCTCCTTCTTGGGGACAACCCCCAGCGTGGAGACACGCAAATTGGAAATAGGAACATTAGAAAAGGGGCCTAACATTCTACCCAACAAAACTTCCTTCCACAACTTGTCTTGTACCACTTCTGGATGATCCCGCACCGAATGCAGATTATTAGCCATCAAAACCCCCACCCCCGGGGAGAACAGAATCCTAAATCCATCCCCAAAACCGTTCAATAACAGCTGCGCCTTCTCCCTGTTGGGGTACATCTTTAGCCAAGGCGTCATAGCGTCCAGGTTCACTGGACTCACCCCCTTTAGCAGGACGATCCCCTGGCTTCGTCGTGCCTCCTCGTGCCCGCTTAAAACACTTGAAGACGGGGTGGTTACCACCCCTACACCCGGCACATTCGTGTCTATAGACACAATTAGTTCCCGATTTACAGGTGCTCTCGTTGTAGAGTCAGCAGACCCCTTTTTTTTTAAAACTCCCAAATTAACCCGCTCATCTAGACCCGCCGAGTTAGGACTGAAAGGGTTATGCAAACCCGCAACTTCAACACGCCCCATCCTGACCAGCCCCCTTTGGTGTAGTCATAAGGCGCATCCAAAGGCTTATGTCCTTATGATCCCACCACAGGGATGACTGAACCGCCATACGCTGACGAAACTGCTCGTCATATTTAAGCCAAGCAGTTCCCCCATACGTTCTATAAGCCTCCCAAATAGAATCTGGTAGCCTAATAATACGCTGAGCAGCAGCGCCATTGTGTGGTCAATGCAGGGAAATGCACACTATGTCTATTATATATTTTAGAAAGTTTGTTTGAAGCCCGATTGTGATACGCTAAACAGCAGTGCCATCGTGTGGTCAATGCTGAGAAATGTCACTAAATTGAATGTAATGCAGGCAGCCTAGTGATACGCTGAGCAGCAGCACCATCGTGTGGTCAATGCAGGGAAATGCACACTATATCTATTTATTATATATTTTAGAAAGTTTGTTTGAAGCCCGATAGTGATACGCTAAGCAGCAGCGCCATCGTGTGGTCAATGCTGAGAAATCTCACTAAATTGAATGTAATGCAGGCAGCCCTAGTGATACGCTTAGCAGCAGCGCCATAGTGTGGTCAATGCAGGGAAATGCACACTATATCTATTATATATTTTAGAAAGTTTGTTTGAAGCCCGATTGTGATACGCTAAGCAGCAGCGCCATCGTGTGGTCAATGCTGAGAAATCTCACTAAATTGAATTTTCTACAGGTAGCCTAGTAATACGCTGAGCAGCAGCGCCATTTTGTGGTCAATGCAGGGAAATGCACACTATATCTATTATATATTTTAGAAAGTTTGTTTGAAGCCCGATTGTGATACGCTAAGCAGCAGCGCCATCGTGTGGTCAATGTTGTGAAATCTCACTAAATTGGATGTAATGCAAGCAGCCTAGTGATACGGTGAGCAGCAGCACCATCATGTGGTCAATGTAGGGAAATGCACACTATATATATATATATATATATATATATATATATATATATAGTATTATATATTTTAGAAAGTTTGTTTGAAGACCGATTGTGATTCGCTAGGCAGCAGCGCCATCGTGTGGTCAATGCTGAGAAATCTCACTAAATTGAATGTAATGCAGGCAGCCTAGTGATACACTGAGCAGCAGTGCCATCGTGTGGTCAATGCAGGAAATGCACACTATATCTATATATTATATATTTTAGAAAGTTTGTGTGAAGCCCGATTGTGATATGTTACGCAGCAGCGCCATCGTGTGGTCAATGCTGAGAAATCTCACTAAATTTAATGTAAGGCAGGCAGCCTAGTGATACGCTGAGCAGCAGCGCCATCATGTGGTCAATGCTGGGAAATGTACACTATATATTATATATTTTAGAAAGTTTGTTTGAAGCCCGATTGTGATTCGCTAGGCAGCAGCGCCATCGTGTGGTCAATGCTGAGAAATCTCACTAAATTGAATGTAATGCAGGCAGCCTAGTGATATGCTGAGCAGCAGCGCCATCGTGTGGTCAATGCTGGGAAATGCACACTACATCTATATTATATATTTTAGGAAGTTTGTTTGAAGCCCGATTGTGATACGCTAAGCAGCAGCGCCATCGTGTGGTCAATGCTGAGAAATCTCACTAAAGTGAATGTAATGCAGGCAGCCTAGTGATACGCTGAGCCGCAGCGCCATCGTGTGGTCAATGCAGGGAAATGCACACTATATCTATTATATATTTTAGAAAGTTTGTTTGAAGCCCGATTGTGATACGCTAAGCAGCAGCGCCATCGTGTGGTCAATGTTGTGAAATCTCACTAAATTGGATGTAATGCAAGCAGCCTAGTGATACGGTGAGCAGCAGCACCATCATGTGGTCAATGTAGGGAAATGCACACTATATATATATATATATATATATATATATATATATATATATATATATATATATATAGTATTATATATTTTAGAAAGTTTGTTTGAAGACCGATTGTGATTCGCTAGGCAGCAGCGCCATCGTGTGGTCAATGCTGAGAAATCTCACTAAATTGAATGTAATGCAGGCAGCCTAGTGATACACTGAGCAGCAGTGCCATCGTGTGGTCAATGCAGGAAATGCACACTATATCTATATATTATATATTTTAGAAAGTTTGTGTGAAGCCCGATTGTGATATGTTACGCAGCAGCGCCATCGTGTGGTCAATGCTGAGAAATCTCACTAAATTTAATGTAAGGCAGGCAGCCTAGTGATACGCTGAGCAGCAGCGCCATCATGTGGTCAATGCTGGGAAATGTACACTATATATTATATATTTTAGAAAGTTTGTTTGAAGCCCGATTGTGATTCGCTAGGCAGCAGCGCCATCGTGTGGTCAATGCTGAGAAATCTCACTAAATTGAATGTAATGCAGGCAGCCTAGTGATATGCTGAGCAGCAGCGCCATCGTGTGGTCAATGCTGGGAAATGCACACTACATCTATATTATATATTTTAGGAAGTTTGTTTGAAGCCCGATTGTGATACGCTAAGCAGCAGCGCCATCGTGTGGTCAATGCTGAGAAATCTCACTAAAGTGAATGTAATGCAGGCAGCCTAGTGATACGCTGAGCCGCAGCGCCATCGTGTGGTCAATGCAGGGAAATGCACACTATATCTATTATATATTTGATAAAGTTTGTTTGAAGCCCGATTGTGATACGCTAAGCAGCAGCGCCATCGTGTGGTCAATGTTGTGAAATCTCACTAAATTGGATGTAATGCAGGCAGCCTAGTGATACGCTGAGCAGCAGCACCATCGTGTGGTCAATGCTGGGAAATGCAAACTATATCTATATATTCTATATTTTAGAAAGTTTGTTTGAAGCCCGATTGTGATACGCTAAGCAGCAGCGCCATCGTGTGGTCAATGCTGAGAAATCTCACTAAATTTAATGTAAGGCAGACAGCCTAGTGATACACTGAGCAGCAGCGCCATCGTGTGGTCAATGCTGGAAAATGCACAATATATCTATTATATAGTTTAGAAAGTTTGTTTGAAGCCCGATTGTGATACGCTAAGCAGCAGCACCATCGTGTGTTCAATGCTGAGAAATCTCACTAAATTGAATATAAGGCAGGCAGACTAGTGATACGCTGAGCAGCAGCGCCATCGTGTAGTCAATGCAGGAGAAATGTACACGTATGCGATTCCGCTGCAAAAAACGCAACTTATTAATAATTTTAATCTTATACTCACCTAGAATTCTGTTTCTTTTTCCGGGCCAACCTCCTGGGACGACGTTTCATCCCATGTGACCGCTGCAGTCAATCGCAGGCTGCAGCGGTCACATGGGATGAAACATCAACCCAGAGCTGCAGGATGTAGGAGGGAAGCGTCGCCATGGTAAGTATCCATTTTTTTTTCTGCTCAGTTTTCCGCAGCGGCCATTCCTGGCCGAAAAACTGCGGCACAGGGCAGTGCTTTTACACAGCGTATCTGCCTTGCGTGAACATACCCGTACAGTATATACATATAGTAGCTGCTGTCTTACAACGATACAGCTGCAAACCACGTCAACATGTTGCATTCCCACGAGTCAGCACAGTTTTCAAATGATTGTTAATGTCCATGGAGTTTTTTGCAGACATTAACAATCATTTAAAACTGCACCTTTTGATAAAACTGCATGTGCTGCATGTTTTACCGGACAATGGTTTTTACGATCTGATTGTTTGCATTAACCCCTTCCCTCTTTAGCCACTTTTGACCTTCCTGACCGAGCCTCATTTTTCAAATCTGACATGTGTCACTTTATGTGGTAATAACTCCGGAATGCTTTCACCTATCCAAGCGATTCTGAGATTGTTTTCTCGTGACACATTAGACTTTAAGTTACTGGCAAAATTTGCTTGATATGTTCAGTATTTAATTGTGAAAAACACCAAAATTTAGCGAAAAATTGCAAAAATTAGTATTTTTCTCAATTTAAATGTATCTGCTTGTAAGACAGGCAGTTATAACACACAAAATTGTTGCTAACTAACATCCCCCATATGTCTACTTTAGATTGGCATTGTTTTTTGAACATCCTTTTATTTTTCTATGACATCACAAGGCTTAGAACTTTAGCAGCAATTTCTCACATTTTCAAGAAAATTTCAAAAGGCCATTTTTACAGGGGCCAGTTCAGCAGTGAAGTGGCTTTGAGGGCCTTATATATTAGAAACCCCCAAAAATTCACCCCATTTTAAAAACTTCACCCCTCAAAGTATTCAAAACAGCATTTAGAAAATGTCTTAACCCTTTACACATGTCACAGGAATTAAAGCAAAGTAGAGGTGAAATGTACAAATTTCATATTTTTTGGCAGAAATAAATTTTTAGTACAATTTTTTTTTATAACACAGAAGGTTTTACCAGAGAAATGCAACTCAATATGTGTTGCCCAGTTTATGCAGTTTTAGGAAATATCCCACATGTGGCCCTAACATGCTAATAGACTGAAGCATCGGCCTCAGAAGCAAAGGAACACCTAGTGGATTTTGGGGCCTTATTTTTGTTAGAATAAATTTTAGGCACCATGTCAGGTTTGAAGGGCTCTTGCGGTGCCAAAACAGTCAAAATCCCCCAAAAGTGACCCCATCTGGGAAACTACACACCTCAAGGAAATTATCTAGGGGTACAGTGAGCATTTTGACCGCACAGTTTTTTTACAGAAATTATTGGAATTAGGACGTGAAAATTAAAATCGACATTTTTTCAAATAAAATGTAGGTTTAGCGATTTTTTTTCTCATTTCCACAAGGACTAAAGGAGAATAAGCACCATAAAATTTGTAAACCAATTTCTCCCGAGTAAAACAATACCCCACATGTGGTAATAAACGGTTGTTTGGAGACACGGCAGGGCTGAGAAGGGAAAGAGCGCTATTTGGCTTTTGGAGCTCAAGTTTAGCAGGAATGGTTTGCGGAGGCCATGTCACATTTACAAAGCCCCTGAGGGGACAAAACAGTGGAAACCCCCCACAAGTGACCCCATTTTGGAAACTACACCCATTGAGGAAATTATCTAGGGGTATAGTGAGCGTTTTGACCCAACATAATTTTTGCATAAATTATTGGAAGTAGGCCCTGAAAATGACAATCTAAATTTTTTCAAAGAAAATGAAGGTTTAGCTAACTTTTTCTCATTTCCACAAGGACTGAAGGAGAAAAAGCACCGTAAAATTTGTAAACCAATCTCTCCCGAGTAAAACAGTACCCCACATGTGGTAATAAACGGCTGTTTGGACACACGGCAGGGCTTCAAAGGGATGGAGTTCCATTTGGCTTTTGGAGTTCACATTTAGCAGGAATGGTTTGCGGAGGCCATGTCACATTTACAAAGTCCCTGAGGAGACAAAACAGTGGAAACCCCCACAAGTGACCCCATTTTGGAGACTACACCCATTGAGGAAATTATCTAGGGGTATAGTCAGCGATTTGACCCCACAGTTTTTTTGCAGAAATTATTGGAAGTAGGCCCTGAAAATAAAAATCAACATTTTTTCAAAGAAAATGTAGGTTTAGCTTATTTTTACTCATTTCCACAAGGACTGAAGGAGAAAAAGCACCACAAAATTTGTAAAGCAATTTCTCCCAAGTAAAACAATGCCCCACATGTGGTAATTAACGGCTGTTTGGAGACACGGCTTGGCTTAGAAGGGAAAGAGCGCTATTTGGCTTTTGGAGATCACATTGAGCAGGAATAGTTTGCGGCGGCCATGTCACATTTGCAAAGCCCCTGAGGGGAAAAAACAATGAAAACGCCCAAAAAGTGACACCATTTAGGAAACTACACCTCTTGAGGAATTTATCTAGGGGCGTAGTGAGCATTTTGACCCCACAGATGTTTCATAGAATTTATTAGAATTGGGCAGTGAAAATAAAAACAATCCTATTTCTTCAATAAGACGTAGCTTTAGCACAAATTTTTTCATTTTCACAACAAATAAAGGAAAAAAAAGAACCCAACATTTGTAAAGCAATTTCTCCCGAGTACGGCAATACCCCATATGTGGTCATAAACTGCTGTTTGGGCACACGGCAGGGCTCAGAAGGGAAGGACCACCATTTGGAGTGCAGATGTTGCTGGATTGGTTTCTGGGCGCCTGTGGGCCCAAAACAGTGGAAACCCCCCAGAAGCGACCCAATTTTGGAAACTACACCCCTCAATGCATTTACCTAGGGGTGTAGTGAGCATGTTAACCCTGCAGGTGTTTTGTAGAAATTAGTGTGAACTCGATGTTGCAGAGTGTAAATGGGATTTTTTCCACAGATATGTGGACAATATGTGGTGCCCGGCTTGTGCCACCATAACAAGACAGCTCTCTAATTATTATGCTGGGTTTCCTGGTTTTAGAAACACCCTACATGTGGCCCTAATCTCTTGCCTGGACAGTCGACCAGGCTCAGGAGTGAAAGCGTACCATGTAAAATTGAGGCCTAATTTGGCGATTTACAAAGTATTGGTTCACAACTGCAGAGGCTCAGATGTGAAATAATAAAAATAAACCCCTGGGAAGTGACCCCATTATGGAAACTGCACCCCTCAATGCATTTATTAAGGGGTGTAGTGAGCATTTTCACCCCACAGGTCTTTTCCATAAATGAATGCGCTGTGGATGGTGCAAATTAAAAATTTATATTTTTCCCTAGATATGCCATTCAGTGGCAAATATGTCGTGCCCAGTTTATGCCACTGGAGACACACACCCCAAAAATTGCTAAAAGGGTTCTCCCGGGTATGACGGTGCCATATATGTGGAAGGAAACTGCTGTTTGGGGACGCTGTAGGGTTCAGATGGGAGGAAACGCCATTTGGCTTTTGGAGCGTGGATTTTGCTTGGTAGTAGTTTTGTTTGGAGTCTTACTGGTGTTTCCGTTTATAATGTAGGGCATATGTAAGCCGGGCGGAGTATATAAGGGGCATAGTCAGGTGGTATAATAATGGGATAAAAAAAAACAATAAAATGATCCATAGATGTGTGTTACGCTGTGACACAATCATTTCTGCACAGGCTGGTGTCGCACTGATATATGGCGTCCTTTATTATCCCCCTTTTGATCCACACTCCGCGCCTTTGTAGTTTGGGGAATTTTGCTAGGAAGTGTTGCCCTGGTATAATACGGGCACCGTCGCTTCCAGCGGATATGTTTGGGCCCTCCCTTTCCTGGTTCCCTAATTTTAGGTCCTTGATAAATCGCCTCTTCAAACAGAAGAAATGTTCCCCTCGGGCACAACTGCATATTTTTTTATTTCCTGACTTATTGGAGCCATAACTAATTTTATTTTTCATAGACGTAGCGGTATGAGGGCTGGTTTGTTGCGGGACGAGCTGTAGTTATTATTGGTACCATTTTGGGGTACATGCAACTTTTTGATCACCTTTTATCCTATTTTTTGGAAGGCCAGGTAAACAAAAAAACGCAATTCTGGCACAGCTTTTGTCTTTTTTTTTATACAGCGTTCACCATGCGTTATAAATTACATGTTAACTTTATTCTGCGGGTCAGTACGATTCCGGCGATACCTATTTTATAGGACTTTTTTATGTTTTACAACTTTTTGCACAATAAAATTACTTTTGTAAAAAGAATGTATTTTTTCTGTCGCCAAGTTGTGAGAACCATAACTTTTTTAATTTTTTTGTCGACGGAGGTGTATGAGGGCTTGTTTTTTGCGGGACGAGCTATAGTTTTTATAGGTACCATTTCTGGATACGTGTGACTTTTTGATCACTTTTTATTCTAACATTTGTAGGGCAAAGTGACAAAAAAACAGAAACTCTGGTAACGTTTTTTAAATTTTTTTTTTACGCTGTTCACCGCGTGCAATAAATAATATAATATTTTGATACCTCAGGTCGTTACGGTCGCGGCGATATCAAATACATATGGTTTATTATTATTTTTCAATAATAAAGGACTTGATAAGAGTAAAAGGGGTATGTGTTTTATTTGATTACTTGAAACTTTTATTGTTTTCAAACTTTTATTATTTGCACTTTTTTTTACACTTTTTTATACTTTTTTTACACTTTTTCTCAAGTCCCACTAGGGGACTTGAAGGTCCAACGGTCAGATTATTTTTTTTCTAATACATTGCACTACCTATGTAGTGCAATGTATTAGATCTGTCAGTCATTCACTGACAGCAAGCCGATTAGGCTTCGCCTCCCGGCGGGGCCTAAATCGGCTTCCGTAATGGCAGAGCAGGAGACCATTGTGTCTCCTGTTGCCATAACAGCAGTCGCCAGTCCTGATTGCCTCTCAGGGCTGGCGATCTACTAGTAACCGCTACGATGAAGCAATCGCTTTCGATTGCTGCATCGAAGGGGTTAATGGCAGGGATCGGAGCTAGCTCCGGTTCCTGCCGTTACAGGTGGATGTCAGCTGTACAGTACAGCTGACTTCCACCGCTGATGACGCCGGATCAGCTCCTGACCCGGCGCCATCTTGCCGGCAGCTACGGAAGCCGATCAGGCTCCGCCGCCGGGCGGATCTTGACCGGCTTCGGTGCTAGGCAGACCGGGAGGCCAGTATTAGGCCTCCGGTTGCCATTGCAGCCACCGTAACCCCGGCAATTTCATTACTGGGGTTCCGATGAGCTGCAAACACCTTAAGTGCAGCGATTTGAGCGCTGCACTTAAGGGGTTAATGGCGGGGATCGAAGCTAATTTCGGTCCCCGCCGTTACAGCCGGATGTCAGCTGTTAGATACAGCTGAGATCCGGTGATGATTGCACCGGCTCATCTTCTGAGCCGGTCCCAAACATTCGGCGTATATGTACGGCAAGATGCGGGAAGTCAATGCTTTCCATGACGTACATTTACGGCAAATGTCGGGAAGGGGTTAAAGGTTATGAACACCTTTTGAAACTTTTTTTTTTTTTTAAATGTCAGTCAGTGTGTTTTGTGCAACTTTATAATTAGTTTTTATTAAAAAATCTTTTTACTTTTTGAGATACAGCTGCTCTGTTACCTGTATACAGAGAAGCTGTATCCTACGCTGAATCCTGAACTTGTCAGGTCTGTGGGACTGATGGGTTCAGTGTCAGCGGGTCCTGTGTGTCCTGTGTGTCTGACATGCTGGATCCACCTGTAATACATCACATCTAAGTTAGATGTGATAGATTATAGGTGGATACAGTCGACTACTCTATTGATACCGCCAATAAAACGAAAACCTTGTGAAACGGAGACAAACAGAAACCATTAGCAACCGAAGCGTTACCATTGAAATGGTAACAGAATGCTATGGTTTCCGTTTGGTTTCCGTTCGTAGGTTCCCCTGACGGAAAGGTCTGACGGAACCCATGAACGGAACCACGATGCAGGTGAGAACGAAGCCTAATTATTACTGTATGATCTTTACAGATGGTGGAGGGTACTATTTTTTGGGGTATAAGCAACTCCCAGAATATGATTACCATAATTCTGGTCATACTGGAAGCTGCTAACCTGACTTTGCAAATGATCTCTGTACTGAAATGTATTTGTACTGAGCTTTGTTCTGGTCCTGTATTCATGTACTGAGCTTGGTTCTGGTGCTGTATATATCTAATGAGATTTGTTCTGGAACTGTACATATGTAATGAGCTTGGTTCTGGTGTTGTGTATAGAACTATATTGCTTGTAAAATGTACAAATGTTTTTATGCTCGGGTTACATAAAAAAAATTGGGAAAATAAATGACATGTCATTGATTGGTAGAGAAAACAAACATGGCGAGGGTGGAAGGAGATGTCGGGAAAGAGGTTGGGGGGGCGCCAAACTGAATCTTTGCCCCGGGTACTGGAGAACCTAGCTACAACCTCTGCTATGTGTGTTGTATGTATGTGTCTGTGTGTGTGTGTGTGTGTGTGTGTGTGTGTGTGTGTGTGTGTGTATATGTTCCAGTATGTGTGTGTATATGTGTACATATGTCTCTATGTTAGTGTATATATATATTTATGCCTCTGTGTGTGTTTATATATGTGTGGGTATAGTCAGGGCCGTCGTCAGCACCCAGCGAACCCGGGCAAGTTCCAGGGCCCATTACCCTTGGGGGGGCCCACTCGGCCGCCGGGTGCTGTCGCTGCTGTCATCACGGCATCACTGTCCATATATGGACAGTCCGTGAAATGAGAGGACTTTTGGCAACTGTCCGGAATAAAAAGAATGCGTCCGTGATTTCTATATTTTTTTGTTGTGCAAGGAGCTGCACATATGCCAGTTGTGATTGCGTGATGACCTCTCATGTAGAACATTGTTAGCAGCCTTCCCAGCCTCCGCGCACCACGTCGGGTCTGTAGTACTAGCAGGGGCCTCCTACCCGCCAGAGAGGACAACGGAGAGGAGGAAATCCGACAGCGGAGAGAGTGCGGCTTGGCTGGGACCTGACAGGTGACACAGGATAATCTATGCAGAGCAGGACGCTGGGCTGCCATTACTTCAGCTTGTACTGCTGATATGTGAAGCCCCTGCCCGGTGGCTTGCTCTGTATCTAATTCACTGCCCAGCAGCTGTACAGGTCAGCAGCACCCGGCTCCTTCACTGTGTCTGCACCACTGACCTGCATAGCTGCTGCTGCTGCTAAAATGTCTACTAAACCCTGTACAGAGCAGTACTCCCTTGATAGCCCCTTCAGTTCCTAATCTCCCTCTGTACACCCCTCCCCCCAGCACTGGAGCACCACCCTGTGCTGAAGAAGTCAGAGGAGACAGAAGTTGCCGAAGAAGCAGTCTACAGGAAGGAGATAAGTGTCAATGTGTCTAAAGACAAAGAGGTGACTGGAGTGTGACTCAATGTATGTATGTATGTTTGTATGTTTGTATGTTTGTATGTTTGTATGTATGTATGTATGTATGTATGTATGTAGTGTGTGTGTAATGGCTCTATATGTGTGTGTATATGTAGTTTGTGTGTGTATGTAATATTTGTGCGAGTGTGTGTGTATATTTGTGTGCATTTTGTATATATATGTAGTGTGTGTGTAGTGTATGTGTGCAGTATGTATGTGTGCAATGTGTGTATATGTAGTATGTGGGCAGTATGCATGTATGTATGTATGTATGTATGTATGTATGCAGTATGTATGTGTGCAGTGTGTATGTGTGCAGTGTGTATGTGTGCAGTGTGTATATGTGCATTGTGTGTATATGCAGTGTGTGGGCAGTATGTTTGTATGTGTGCAGTATGTATGTATGTATGTATGTATTTATTCAGTATGTATGTGTGCAGCATGTATGTATGTATGTATTTATTTATTCAGTGTGTATGTGTGCAGTATGGATGTGTGCAGTATCTATGTGTGTATGTGTGCAGTATGTATGTGTGTATGTATGTATGTATATGTGCAGTATGTATATGTGTGCAGTATGTATATGTGCATTGTGTGTATTTGTAGTGCATGGGCAGTATTTATGTATGTGTGCAGTATATATATGTGCAGTGTGAGTATATGTAGTGTGTGGGCAGTATGTGTGTGTGCAGTATGTATGTGTGCAGTATGTATGTATGTATGTATGCAGTATGTATGTGTTCAGTATGTATGTGTGCAGTATGTATGTGTGCAGTGTGTATGTTTGCAGTGTGTATATGTGCATTGTGTGTATATGCAGTGTGTGGGCAGTATGTTTGTATGTGTGCAGTATGTATGTATGTATTCAGTATGTATGTGTGCAGCATGTATGTATGTATGTATTCAGTGTGTCTGTGTGCAGTATGGATGTGTGCAGTATCTATGTGTGCACTATGTATGTATGTATGTATGTATGTATGTATGTGCAGTATGTATGTGTAATATGGATATATGTATGTGTCCAGTATGTGTATGTGCAGTGTGTGCAGTATGTATGTGTGCAGTATGTGTATATGTAGCGTGTGGGCAGTATATATGTATGCATGTATGTCTGCAGTATGTATGTGTGTGCAGTATGTATGTATGTATGTATGTATGTATGTATGTATGTATGTATGTGTGCAGTATGTATGTGTGTGCAGTATGTACAGTGAAGGAAATAAGTATTTGATCCCTTGCTGATTTTGTAAGTTTGCCCACTGTCACAGACATGAACAGTCTAGAATTTTTAGGCTAGGATAATTTTACCAGTGAGAGATAGATTATATAAAAAAAAAAAAACAGAAAATCACATTGTCAAAATTATATATATTTATTTGCATTGTGCACAGAGAAATAAGTATTTGATCCCTTTGGCAAACAAGACTTAATACTTGGTGGCAAAACCCTTGTTGGCAAGCACAGCAGTCAGACATTTTTAGTAGTTGATGATGATGGCCCACTCCTCTTTGCAGATCATCTGTAAATCATTAAGATTTTGAGGCTGTCGCTTGGCAACTCCGATCTTCAGCTCCCTCCATAAGTTTTCGATGGGATTAAGGTCTGGAGACTGGCTAGGCTACTCCTTGACCTTAATGTGCTTCTTTTTGAGCCACTCCTTTGTTGCCTTGGCTGTATGTTTTGGGTCATTGTCGTGCTGGAAGACCCAGCCACGGGCCATTTTTAATGTCCTGGTGGAGGGAAGGAGGTTGTCACTCAGGATTTGACGGTACATGGCTCCATCCATTCTCCCATTGATGCGGTGAAGTAGTCCTGTGCCCTTAGCAGAGAAACACCCCCAAAACATAATGTTTCCACCTCCATGCTTGACAGTGAGGACGGTGTTCTTTGGGTCATAGGCAGCATTTCTCTTCCTCCAAACACGGCGAGTTGAGTTAATGCAAAAGAGCTCAATTTTAGTCTCATCTGACCACAGCACCTTCTCTCAATCACTCTCAGAATCATCCAGATGTTCATTTGCAAACTTCAGACGGGCCTGTACATGTGCCTTCTTGAGCAGGGGGACCTTGCGGGCACTGCAAGATTTTAATCCATTACGGCGTAATGTGTTACCAATGGTTTTCTTGGTGACTGTGGTCCTAGCTGCCTTGAGATCATTAACAAGTTCCCCCCATGTAGTTTTCGGCTGAGCTCTCACCTTCCTCAGGATAAAGGATGCCCCACGAGGTGATATTTTGCATGGAGCCCCAGATCGATGTCGATTGACAGTCATTTTGTATGTCTTCCATTTTCTTACTATTGCACCAACAGTTGTCTCCTTCTCACCCAGCGTCTTACTTATGGTTTTGTAGCCCATTCCAGCCTTGTGCAGGTCTATGATCTTGTCCCTGACATCCTTAGAAAGCTCTTTGGCCTTGCCCATGTTGTAGAGGTTAGAGTCAGACTGATTAATTGAGTCTGTGGACAGGAGTCTTTTATACAGGTGACCATTTAAGACAGCTGTCTTTAATGCAGGCACCAAGTTGATTTGGAGCGTGTAACTGGTCTGGAGGAGGCTGAACTCTTAATGGTTGGTAGGGGATCAAATACTTATTTCTCTGTGCACAATGCAAATAAATATATATAATTTTGACTATGTGATTTTCTGTTTTCTTTTTTATATAATCTATCTCTCACTGGTAAAATTAACCTAGCCTAAAAATTCTAGACTGTTCATGTTTTTGACAGTGGGCAAACTTACAAAATCAGCAAGGGATCAAATACTTATTTCCTTCACTGTATATGTGCATTGTGTGTATCTGTAGTGTGTGGGCAGTATTTATGTATGTGTGCAGTATATATATGTGCAGTGTGTGTGCAGTATGTATGTGTGCAGTATGTATGTGTGCAGTGTGTGTATATGTAGCGTGTGGGCAGTATATATGTATGCAGTGTGGGCAGTATGTATGTATGTATGTATGTATGTATGTGTGCAGTGTGTGAATATGTAACATGTGTGCATTATGTATAGGTATGTATGCAGTGTGTAGATGGTGTGTGCAGTATGTTTGTATGTATGTATGTATTAGAAACAGGGAGAGAACCTCCAGCTCACCGGTCTGCGTCTCCAGCAGCGTCACTCGGATCCCCGCGACGGCCCGCGGTAAGGAACAGCAATGTAGGAGAAAAAATGATCCAGCGCTGATAGTAATTTAAAAGGGAAATGAGAGTCCCATGTTTATTGAAGAAAGATCTTAAAATCGGAGGGGAGACGCAGTCCCAAGGTGCAAGTAGTCATGGTAGATACCCAAGCCTACGCGTTTCGAACGCGATCTGCATTCTTAATCATGGCAAGTATGTAAGTATGTGTGCATTGTGTAGATGTAGTGTGTGCAGTATGTACACTACCATTCAAAAGTTTGGGGTCACCCAGACAATTTTGTGTTTTCCATGAAAACTCACACTTATATTTATCAAATGAGTTGCAAAATGACTAGAAAATATAGTCAAGACATTGACAAGGTTAGAAATAATGATTTTTATTTGAAGTAATAATTTTCTCCTTCAAACTTTGCTTTGTGGGAAAGGACACAGAGACATAAGAGACTTTCTACGCCAGTTTTCACACTTTTTAAGAAATGGGGCGTGGTAAAGGCAAAGGGGCTGTGAGCCAACAAATTTATTATGATTAACCCCAGAAAACTGGCGTCAATTATAGTGAAAGTCTACGCCAGCTCCTCACTAACATAGATTTCACTCCATGGGGCATAGCAAGGTAGAGGCCCGTGCTGGACCTCATACTTTGCCCCCCCCCCTTCATCTGACCAAACCCTGGCCTCCCATTGGACAGTTAAATTAAAAAAATATATATACACTACCGTTCAAAAGTTTAGGGTCACTTAGAAATTTCCTTATTTGCACAGTTTTTTTCAATGAAGATAACATTAAATTAATCAGAAATACACTCTATACATTGTTAATGTGGTAAATGACTATTCTAGCAGCAAACATCTGGTTTTTAATGCAATATCTACATAGGTGTATAGAGGCCCATTCCCAGCAACCATCACTCCAGTGTTCTAATGGTACATTGTGTTTGCTAACTGTGTTAGAAGGCTAATGGATGATTAGAAAACACTTGAAAACCCTTGTGCAATTATGTTAGCACCGCTGTAAACAGTTTTGCTGTTTAGAGGAGCTATAAAACTGACCTTCCTTTGAGCTAGTTGAGAATCTGGAGCATTACATTTGTGGGTTCGATTAAACTCTCCAAATGGCTAGAAAAAGAGAGCTTTCATGTGAAACTCGACAGTCTATTCTTGTTCTTAGAAATGAAGGCTATTCCATGCGAGAAATTGCCAAGAAACTGAAGATTTCCTACAACGGTGTGTATTACTCCCTTCAGAGGACAGCACAAACAGGCTCTAACCAGAGTAGAAAGACAAGTGGGAGGCCCCGCTGCACAACTGAGCAACAAGACAAGTACATTAGAGTCTCTACTTTGAGAAATAGATGCCTCACAGGTCCTCAACTGGCAGCTTCATTAAACAGTACCCGCAAAACGCCAGTGTCGACGTCTACAGTGAAGAGGCGACTCCGGAATGCTGGTCTTCAGGGCAAAGTGGCAAAGAAAAAGCCATATCTGAGACTGGCTAATAAAAGGAAAAGATTAATATGGGCAAAAGCACACAGACATTGGACAGGGGAAGATTGGAAAAAAGTGTTATGGACAGACGAATCGAAGTTTGAGGTGTTTGGATCACACAGAAGAACATTTGTGAGACGCAGAACAACTGAAAAGATGCTGGAAGAGTGCCTGACGCCATCTGTCAAGCATGGTGGAGGTTATGTGATGGTCTGGGGTTGCTTTGGTGCTGGTAAAGTGGGAGATTTGTACAAGGTAAAAGGGATTTTGAATAAGGAAGGCTATCACTCCATTTTGCAACGCCATGCCATACCCTGTGGACAGCGCTTGATTGGAGCCAATTTCATGCTATAACAGGACAATGACCCAAAGCACACCTCCAAATTATGCAAGAACTATTTAGGGAAGAAGCAGGCAGCTGGTATTCTATCTGTAATGGAGTGGCCAGCGCAGTCATCAGATCTCAACCCCATAGAGCTGTTGTGGGAGCAGCTTGACAGTATGGTACGCAAGAAGTGCCCATCAAGCCAATCCAACTTGTGGGAGGGACTTCTGGAAGCATGGGGTGAAATTTCTCCCGATTACCTCAGCAAATTAACAGCTAGAATGCCAAAGGTCTGCAATGCTGTAATTGCTGCAAATGGAGCATTCTTTGACGAAAGCAAAGTTTGAAGGAGAAAATTATTATTTCAAATAAAAAACATTATTTCTAACCTTGTCAATGTCTTGACTATATTTTCTAGTCATTTTGCAACTCATTTGATAAATATAAGTGTGAGTTTTCATGGAAAACACAAAATTGTCTGGGTGACCCCAAACTTTTGAACGGTAGTGTAAGTGAATACAGTGCAGTGAAATTCAGTGACTCACAGGTGACATCTTCTCAGAATGGAGTCGTTCATGTTCTCTTTTCTTCTTCATCCGACCCAGAACACCATGTTGACTTCCAGTCTTCTTCATCTCCAATGCCCAAGCGCGAACCACAAGATATGTCATGAAAGTGTTGATGTAACCTGTATACCACGTTCACGTGACCCAATCTGCCACGTCACAGCTTATTCAAATCATGGAAGCGTTCAGTCTACATGACTACCGCCCGTCATGGTGCGCATACCTTAGATCAAAATTTCGACATATAACTAACTCTAAACCTCATAAGCTAATTTTCTTTAGCTATTATACTAGGATGTACAATTCTATATTAAAATATTATCATATTAGTCATGTGTCCTAGTATACCCACATCCAGCGATGGGTGGGGTGGGTGAAACATAAAATAGTTTTCCATGAGTTTTGGACTGCGATGTGCTGCTGATCTCCCCTTTTGGGGGTAATATACAGGGAATATGGGGGTTATATAAGGGACTCCCATCATCCCTGTATATACCAGCCATCATCCCCATATATAACCACCATTATCCGTGTATGAACCAGCCTACCATTATCTCAGTATAAAATCTCCATCACCCCTGTATATACCATTAGGGCGGGCACTGTCAGCTTGCTGTGGCGTGCGGGCATTGTGGCTAAAGAAGAAGTAAATGGGGTGGGCATTGAGGACACCGTGGACCAATAGGATGCCTGAAATGCCGGTATATGGGAGAAGTCCAGCAGAATCTGAAAATATGCCTCCTGATTGCTTAGGCTGGGTTCACACGACTTATTTTCAGACGTAAACGAGGCGTATTATGCCTCGTTTTACATCTGAAAATAAGGCTACAATACGTCGGCAAACATCTGCCCATTCATTTGAATGGGTTTGCCGACGTACTGTGCAGACAACCTGTCATTTACGCGTCGTCGTTTGACAGCTGTCAAACGACGACGCGTAAAAATACAGCCTCGTCAAAAGAAGTGCAGGGCACTTCTTTCAGACGTAATTTGAGCCGTTTCTTCATTGAACTCAATGAAGCACAGCTCAAAATTTACGGCTGTCAGAGAAGCCCCGCAAAATGCGAGGAGGAGCATTTACGTATGAAACAAGGCAGCTGTTTTCTCCTGAAAACAGTCTGTCTTTTCAGACGTAAAAGCCTGCTATTGTGTGCACATACCCTTAAAGGCTATGTACACCTTTGCACAGTTTTTTTTTTAATTGCCTTGTATGTATTTTGTAAAATAAATCACATTTCTAATTGGTCTACCATTTGTCTTCTGTACCTGCAGTGTATTTCAGTTCATGGCCAGCTGCTGTATTCAGTTATCTCTCTAAGGCCCTGTTCACACCTGCGTTGGTGTGTTTCGTTGTTCTGCTCCATCAGTGGTGCAGAACAAAGGAATAACGTAAGCAACTGTTCCGTCGCACAACGGACACCGCCACCTGCCGACAGAACCCATTGACTTTAGTGGGTTCCATTGGCTTTCCGTCAGGCGGGGGACCGTGATTTTACCAGAGACAATAGTGCAGATGTGAACGAGGCCTTATCCGTCAGTCATCACCCTAATGGCAAACTGAGCAGCTCCTCCTTTGCAGGCTCATGAACAAGCATTTACTGTGGAATCTGCGCATGTGCATGGTCCTAATTACTGCATACCTCCTAACCGTCCCGGATATAGGGGGGTAGTCCAGGATTCTGGGCGCTGTTACGCTGTCCCAAGCGGCCGGTGGTATGTCTTGGTGTCAACTGTATCTGCGTCCTCAGGATGCAGATACAGTTTAATCCAATGCTAATGAAAGGGATCGTCAGCTCCCTGCTTCTGTTTTAGTACCACTCGCCGAGGAATTCCCGGGCACAGCGCTACTTTAAGTGCGGAGCCCCTTGTTTCACTATCCATATATGAACATTGACGTCGGGGACTACTCCTGGAACGGAATCCACTGCCTTTGCATTGCCGATGGTCTGGCCGGGGAATCCGCTCCTATGCGGAACCCCTGATGTCACTTTCCATATATGTACAATTACATCAAGGGCTCCTCCTGGAGAGCAATCCTTGGCCACAGCGTGGCCGACGCTCTGGACAGAGATTCTGCTCCTATAGGGAATGCCTTACGTCACTGTCCATATATGGACAGTGACGGCAGGGGCTCCTCCTGGAGTGGAATCCCTGGGGGAGTGGCACCATCTACATGGGCACTGTGTGTGACACTATCTATATGGGCACTGGCACTTTATATGTGCACACTGGTACTAGGGGTAGCTAAGGGGGCATTAAACTGTATGGGGGCAGCTATTTGTCATTATACTGTGTAGGGGGTCCTATGGGAACATAATAATGAGTGGGCTGAACCGGGTATGTGTGGGCGGAGATTACTTAGATTAGATACTTGAAAGTTGGTAGGTATGTTTACTGGTGTGTGCTGGGGCAGAGCGAGTGTGCCTACTCCAAATTTGCAGCATAAGGCAATGAGGTTGCTTTACCACATGCCAATGCTGCAATTTTGGGAATTGCTCCCTCTAGTGACCAGCACATGGAAATGTTATAAATTAGAATCTGATTTATAATATTTCCTGACTTGTGAAAAAATTAAAAAATTAAAACAATGTTTAATCACTTATATACTAACTGTTTAACTGAAAAAAAATAATAATTCCTAGCGACACATTCCCTTTAATACTGGCGTTTCATACACCAGTCCTATTAAACAGTTTGCTGGAGTAAGATGCAACACATTTATTAACAGGCGAACGACTCTTAATAAATGTGTTGCATCTTTTAGCTGCAACGCGGCCTGTCATCAGTACTTTCTATGTGCCGCGGCCTGCTGTACATTTAAAGTACATTTTTAAAATGTATTTTATTGTCTGATTGGGGGGGCATACAGTCTGATTGGGGGGGAGGTATGGGTCTGGCACGGACCTTTTCCTTGTTACGCCCCCCAGAGATAAATCTGTGTGGCATTATACATATAGATTTCTGCTATAATTTACATCAATTACTGGCGTAAATTATAGTAAAATTGTTGGCCATTTCTGCTAAGCCCCGCTCATTTTTTGCCCCCAAAAATTATGACATTTGCGTATTTTGTGAATTTTCTACGCTAATAAACTGTTGTAGAAAGGTTAATATATTCCCCCCAAAGGCTACAGACCGTAATACAATATCTTAATGTAAGGATGTGTACACTTAATTGTGCTGCAACGCTTGTTGTCTCCATTCTATGTCAGTGTGGGAAGTAGATGTCCGGCCTTATGATTTTGTGATATGTAATAGACCCAGAATCCCAATCACCATACCAAAGAATGCAAAATAAAGACACAAAACATTATAATTGGGTGTTAAATGGTCAAAACTTTTATTATATTATATGACCAAACCCAAAATGGCAAAGCTCCGACTCACGAAGAGTCACCCTCCAGCACGCAGGAAAGGAAAAACCCCCTGTGGGGGAAACCTCTAGGGAAACCATGGCTGGAGGATTGCCCTTCCTCTAGGCTTAGAAGTTGCCAAAATATAATTTGTAACAGAATTTATACGTTTTCTCAGATTTTTAAGGAAAGACAATACAATGAACGAACGAACGAACGAACGAACAAACAACATAAAACACATAAATCGGCTGATCTGGATGGCTAGGCGGGTGTCTCTCTTCCTGGGCACCCATTAAAATGAATGGGCGATGCTCGGTTGAGACGTGTCCTCCAGATGCCTCCTTGTAGCATCTGTCTCCGCTCTGGCTAATAGAGGGGGATCTCCTGCTGGAAACCCCCCTCTATTACAGACAACCCATATGAAGAGGATGGCATCACTGTGATGAAGAAGTGGTCTTGGGTGAAGGGTTTCCCTGCTAGAACCTCCAAATTACATCAGGTCGGTATTGGTGGGGAAGTCAAGCTCAAGGTCCTCAGTCCCATCCAATATGGCGCTGAATGTGGCAGTAAAACTTTCTAATATGGAATCTTCTTTATGTCATAAACATTTGTATTTATGACATCAGCACCTTCATCATCATTACTACAGGAATTTATTACCACTGCACAAATCATACATTGTGACGACACCCACAGTGGTCTGAAGTGTTAACCCTTTAATGACTGGAAATGAACTTAGTACAGAGGCCATAAAGCTGAATAGAACATATCAGCGGCCATAAAGGAAAAGGGATAATGCAGGGAGCATCTCCGCACAAGAACTATCCATGACAAAGAGTTCTCCAGGATGAGATAACTTATCTGCTTTCTCCAAAAAGCAGCACCACACCTGTCCATAGGTTGTGTGTGGTATTACAGCTCATTACCATTCACTTCAATGGAGCTAACCTGCAATACCAGATACAACCTGTGGATAGGTGTGGTGCTGTTTTTGGAAGAAAGCAGCCATATTTTTATAACTCTGCACAGCTCCTGTTAGAAATAGTTAAAATAAAGTGGGGGGAGAAGGAGAAGAAGGGGAGAGGGAAAGAAGAAAGTAAAAAAAGGGAAAAAGAGGAACTCTGAGGTAAAAGATATCAAACTAGACTGAAAGGAGTCTGCTGGAGGTTCCAGATGGAAAGACATATTTCTGCCATGGGGACCAGATTAGTTGAAATGTATCTTGAAGGGGGGCTTCAGAGAGTGGGTTTTAACCCCTTCCCGCCCTATGAAGTGCTGTTGCATTGAAAAACTATGCAGTTCATCTTCAAATGCAGCGTCACAAAAACAAATTATTTAGTAAAAAATAAAACTATATAAATTTGGTATCGCCATAATCGTAACGACACGCAGAATCAAGTTATCATGCAATTCATGCCACCCGATCAACACTGTAAAATCAAAACAGAAATGGCGGAATTACAGGTTTTTTGTTCAATTCACCCCACAAAATGTAGGTTTTTTTACATTGTTTTTTTAATACTTTATATGGTACATTAGGCCGCAGGGTAAATTCCACGTAAACAGCGTCATTCATCGGTTAACTGTTTAAATGATACCAGTTCAAGTGACCTTTATCGAAAAACACTATAAGACATTTTTTCCCAATTAACCTTTTAATTGGGGCTAGCATGTGTGATACTGTCTGCTAAGCCGTTGTATCTCAGCATATTATATGTGATACTGTCTGCTGAGCCGCTGTCTCCTATCAAGTAGCAGAGCTATCAGGTGTCATAGTCTTAGGGTTCACACGCAAAGTCAAAAATGGCTGAAAATTACAGAGCTGTTTTCAGAGAACACAGCCTTTGATTTACAGCCGTTTTTGAAGCTGTAAACGTTTTTTGAGGTGTTTTTTTCTAGCTGTTTTTGGAGCTGTTTTTCCATTGACACAATGAAAAACATCTCCAAAAACGGCTCAAGAAGTGACATGCTCCTTCTTTTTACAATAGGCAGATGTTTGAAGGCATTGGGCTACCGATTTTTCAGGCGTATTTGAAGGCGTTTACGCTCCGAAATATGCCTGAAAACACAGCGTGTGAATATACCCTTATAGATACGCTGTCTCAGATATATATATCTTTTTGTTTGTTTTTTTTAGGGGTGTGGGCAAAACACATGTCTTGTGGCACAAAACAGTCTGATTAGTGGGGGAGATACAGGGTCTGGCTTAGGCCTTTTGTTGCACACTCAATGTAAAATTGTACACTAGCTCGGAGCTGGCGTTGATTTCTGCTTTACATTACGCCCGTTACTGGCGTAAATGATAGTAAAATTGTCGGCCCTTTCCGCAAAGCGCCACACACTTTTCAAAAAAGTGCCAAAGGCAGCGAAAAGTGACCGAAAACGTTCCTGCACTTTTGGGATTTTTCTATGCCAGATAAGAGGCTTAGCAAGGTTAATAAATTCTCGTCTAAGGCTACAGACAGTAATACAATATCTTAATGCAAGGATCTGTACACTCAGTGTCTGACTGAGGTACCTTGGACCCACCAAAGGAAATAATTCTTGGGGGTCTACCCTTCAACTATATAGAAATAATTTAAACACTCTTAAATGTGTACTAAAAACGTGTGTTGTAAAACAAAGACCAGTATTCCCACCATATTGTGACAGATATCAGTCCTACACAGGCATTCTGCAGACCATATAAGTGAATACAGTGCAGTGAAATTCAGTGACTCACATGTGACATCTTCTTAGATTGGAGTCGTTCACGTTCTCTTTTCTTCTTCAGCTGGCCCAGAACGCCATGATGACTTCTTCCAGTCTTCTTCATCTCCAATGCCCAAGCGTGAACCACAAGATACGTCATGAAAGTGTTGATGTAACCTAGATACCACGTGTAATGACGGGGTAGGGATACAGACAGGTGAGCCCTAATCTACCCGCCTCTCAGTCACTGCCTACTTGCACGGCCCGTCCTAGGCGACGGCGTACAACTGGGCGACGGTCCCTACGCTCAATATGTGCACGACAGACAAACAGACAAGTGTACACAGAAGCTAAGGGAAATGGGGCAGTTGCCCACGGCAACACAGTGAGCAACAGGCGTAGTGAACGAGTCGAGTCAAAACAGGAGTGTACCAGGTACCAAACACAGAGCAGGAGCGTAGTCAGTAAAGCCAGGGTCAAAATGAAGCAAGGTCAATAATAATAGCAGGAGCAGCAGAGCCAGAAAACAGGAAAGAATCACAGGCAAAGACAAGCAGGAAATGAAGGTATAAATAGACCGAGGCCGGGAGCTAGAACCGTCTGGCCAGACTGTAATAGGTTCTCCCACTCCTGAGCCTACCAGCCTGAGTGGTAGCAGATCGAGTCACTCTATCAGACCTAGGAGCAGGTGCAGACTGATTAACCACGGGCGTCGACACAGAAGCTGTGTCTGGCAGATCCTTTACACCACGTTCCCGTGACCTAATGTGCCACGTCACAGCGTATTCAAATCATGGAAGTGTCCAGTCTACATGACTACCGACTGTCATGGTGTGCAAACCTTAGATCAAAATGTTGACATATAACTAACTGACTCTAAACCTCATAGGGTAATTTTCTTTAGCTATTATACCAGGATGTAGGCGGAGGAGTAGGCTAAGAGAACGGAAAGTGGCCGAGGCGGGAGTTGGGCCAGAGTGAATATGACGCTTGACTGGGGTCTGGGGAGGGGAAGGGGAGAGAGACAGGTGGGAAGGTGGGAGCAGAGGGGCAACATGAAAAAAATTATTAAACTGAATCTACTGCTTTAAAACAGTCACTCACCAAGTTGCGGAGCTTGCCCCTGCATGGATCCCATTCCTTTCTACAAACCAATTAACGCTAATCATAACCTTGATGAGCGGCGGCTGCCCACTTTATTTTACTTTTGTGGCCAGGCCCCTGACAGTAGTACCAGCGGTACTACCCTGATGGCAGGCCTGTTTGCAGGAGTACTAGCCAACTACGTCACAGATAACCCAAGTTTCAAGACCATGCAAATTTATGGATTTTTGGCATCCCATGGAATATGGGAACAATAGGGAATTCTATCAGTAAGTATTCTGCCTGTTTGTTGGCTAATACTCCTGATCCAATTCCTTCTTCTAGCAGATTTTTTAAAGATTCCTTACATGCGGTGCTTATTTTCGCCACAAGTTTGCGATATGTCGATTCATTGTCTAAAATGGTATGAACGTGTCTGGGATATAAAGAGGAATCTAGAACAACTCCTGCTCCGTAAGATTTGGAGGACACAGTTATACGCTGGATATATGGTGAGCCCCTCTGTGTTTTCACCGTCAGCCCTTATGTGTACATAGTGAACCTTTTAGAAGGTTAATCTCTACACGCTAAGGTGGAAGGGTTGGTTCCAATGCCTAGTTATGGTGGTGTCTGAGGAAATAAAGGTCCTTTTAGACGTCCCGATACTGACCATGAAAACCAGCACCAATCGACGATACAGCGTGTCACAAGGAGCAATCATCGTTAATGTATGGGGGCAAACAATCGTTACTACACCAGACCCCGCACCGATCTGCCAGTCCAGCTGCCTCCGGGCACTGCACAACACTGCCGGAAGCAGATTGCTCAGATCACTGCATAGCAGCCGTTCGGCAGAACTGCAGCTCGGCCTCTATTCTTTGACCGGAGCCATCTACTTCCGGCAGTGTTGTCCGGTGCCCAGAGGCAGCTGGAGTGGTGGATCGGTGCGGGGTCTGGTGTAGTAACGATTGTTTGCCCCCATACATTAACGATGATTGCTCCTTGTGACACGCTGTATCGTCGATTGGTGCTGGTTTTCATGGTCAGTATCGGGACGTCTAAAAGGACCTTTATTTCCTCAGACACCACCATAACTAGGCATTGGAACCAACCCTTCCACCTTAGCGGGTAAAGATTAACCTTCTAAAAGGTTCACGCACCGATCATATACTGATGACCTATCCAGTGGATAGGTCATCAGTTGTCAGAACGTGGAAAACCCTTTTAAAGGGAAGGTGTCACAGAAATGCTTTTTTATATATATATATATATATATATATATATATATATATATATATATATAATATAATATTGCTTTTAGTATGTCATTAAAATAAATTGTATTTATTTGTGTTTTTTTGTTGTACTTTTTACTTTTTTCCTTCTTTTACTTCTCTATGGGGGCTGCCATTTTTTTTTTCATCTCTGTATCTGTCCATTAACGACACATACAGAGATGGAATACGGCACATACATTCCCATAGAGAATGCGAACGGGAGCCGTTCCATTCACTATAGTGTATGCCGTCTGTGTGGGAACGGCGCATGCGCCACTCCCACACAGATCAAAAGAAAGGTCTTTAGTAGAGCGACATCCAGCGCTATTTTCATGTGGACCGGAAGCCACGGCCGGACAGTAAGATGACGACTTCCGGTCGCGGCTTCCGGCCATATGTTGAAGGCAGCGCAGATGCAAGGACTAGGAGCGGCAGGGCGGAGGCGGCGGCAGGAGCAGGTAAGTTATGTTTGTGTATGTGATGTGTGTGTATGTTAGTGTTATACTTTCTGCTGAGCACTGTATCTAATCTTCCTACACTGTGCATTCGCTCAGAAAATGGCGGCACACAGTGTAGGAGGTTTGAAGATTAAACCCCCTTCTTTCTCCTGGCACTAGGCAGGATAAAGGAGGGGGGATTCTGTGAGGACACTAGAGCGAGTGTGTCTACTACAAATTTGCAGCATAAGGCAATGAGGTTGCTTTACCACATGCCAATGCGGCAATTTTGAGAATTGCTCCCTCTAGTGACCAGCACATGGAAATGTTATAAATTAGAATCTAATTTATAATATTTCCTGAAAAAAATAAAATAAAATTTCTAGCGACACATTCCCTTTAATACTGGCGTTTCATACACCAGTCCTATTAAACAGTTTGCTGGAGTAAGATGCAACACATTTATTAACAGGCGAAAGACTCTTAATAAATGTGTTGCATCTTTTAGCTGCAACGCGGCCTGTCATCAGTACTTTCTACGTGCTGCGGCGTGCTGTAAGAGCCTGAGGGAATCCGGGAGGGAGAATCGGAGTGGTGAGGTAAGTACATTTTTTAAATGTATTTTATTGTCTGATTGGGGGGCAAACAGTATGATTGGGGGGAGGTATGGGTCTGGCACGGAACTTTGCCTTGTTACGCTCCCCAGAGATAAATCTGGGCCGCACTATACATATAGATTTCTGCTATAATTTACATCAGTTACTGGCGAAACTTATAGTAAAATTGTTGGCCATTTCTGCTAAGCCCCGCCCATTTTTTGCACCCCAAAAATGTCAACATTTGTGTATTTTAGTAAACTGTTGTAGAAAGGTTAATATATTCCCCCCAAAGGCTACAGACTGTAATACAATATCTTAACCCCTTCCCTCTTTAGCCACTTTTGACCTTCCTGACAGAGCCTCATTTTTCAAATCTGACATGTGTCACTTTATGTGGTAATAACGTCGGATTGCTTTTAGCTATCCAAGCGATTCTGAGATTGTTTTCTCATGACACATTGGACTTGATGTTACTGGCAAAATTTGCTCGATATGTTCAGTATTTAATTGTGAAAAACACCAAAATTTAGCGAAAAATTGCAAACATTTGCATTTTTCTCAACTTAAATGTATCTGCTTGTAAGGCAGGTAGTTATAATACACACAATTGTTGCTAACTAACATCCCCCATATGTCTACTTTATCCTCTTATTTTTCTAGGACGTTACAAGGCTTTGAACTTTAGCAGCAATTTCTCACATTTTCAAGAAAATTTCAAAAGGCTATTTTTACAGGGGCCCGTTCACTTGTGAAGTGGCTTTGAGGGCCTTATATATTAGAAACCCAAAAAAAGTCACCCCATTTTGAAAACTTCACCCCTCAAAGTATTCAAAACAGCATTTAGAACATTTCTTAACCCTTTAAACTTTTCACAGGAATTAAAGCAATGTAGGGGTGAAATTTACAAATAAATTTTTAATCCATTTTTATTTATAACACAGAAAGTTTTTCCATAGAAATGCAACTCAATATTTATTGCCCAGATTCTGCAGTTTTAGTAAATATCCCATATGTGGCCGTAGCGTGCTACTGGACTGAAGCACCGGCCTCAGAAGCAAAGGAGCACCTAGTGGATTTTGGGCCCTTATTTTTATTCGAATATATTTTAGGCACCATGTCAGGTTTCAAGGGCTCTTGCGGTGCCAAAACAGTGGAAATCCACCAAAAGTGATCCCATTTGAGAAACTACACACCTCAAGGAAATTATCTAGGTGTATACTGAGCGTTTTGACCCCGCAGGTTTTTTGCAGAAATTATTGGAAGTAGGCCCTGAAAATAAAAATCTACATTTTTTCAAAGAAAATGTAGGTAAAGCTAATTTTTTCTCATTTCCACAAGGACTGAAGGAGAAAAAGCACCACAACATTTGTAAAGCAATTTCTCCCGAGTAAAACAATACCCCACATGTGGTAATAAATGGCTGTTTGGACACACGGCAGGGCTTAGAACGGATGGAGCACCATTTGGCTTTTGGAGTTCACATTTAGCAGGGATGGTTTGCGGAGGCCATGTCACATTTACAAAGCCCCTGAGGGGATAAAACAGTGTAAACCCCCCACAAGTGACCTCATTTTGGAAACTACACCCATTGAGGAAATTATCTAGGGGTATACTGAGCGTTTTGACCCCACAGGTTTTTTGAAGAAATTATTGGAAGTAGGCCCTGAAAATAAAAATCTACATATTTTCAAAGAAAATGTAGTTTTAGCAAATTTTTTCTCATTTCCACAAAGACTGAAGGAGAAAAAGCCAGCAAAATTTGTAAAGCAATTTCTCCCGAGTAAAACAGTACCCCACATGTGGTAATAAACGGCTGTTTGGACACACGGCAGGGCTTAGAATGGAAAGAGCGCTATTTGGCTTTTGGAGATCACATTTAGCAGGAATGGTTTGCGGAGGCAATGTCGCATTTGCAAAGCCCCTGAGGGGCAAAACAATGAAAACGCCCAAATAGTGACTCCCTTTAGGAAACTACACCCCTTGAGGAATCCATCTAGGAGTATTGTGAGCATTTTGACCCCATAGATGTTTCATAGAATTTATTAGAATTGGGCAGTGAAAATAAAAACAATCCTTTTTCTTCAATAAGACGTAGTTTTACCGCAAATTTTTGGGATTTCTCAACAAATAATGCAAAAAAAGAACACAACATTTGTAAAGCAATTTCTCCCGAGTACGGCAATACCCCATATGTGGTCATAAACGGCTGTTTGGGCACACGGCAAGGCTCAGAAAGGAAAGAGCACCATTTGGAGTGCAGATTTTGCTGGATTGGTTTCTGGGCACCTGTGGGACCAAAACTGTGGATACCCCGCAGAAGTGACCACATTTTGGAAACTACGCCCTCAATGCATTTACCTAGGGGTGTAGTAAGCATGTTAACCCTGCAGGTGTTTTGTAGAAATTAGTGTGCACTCGATGTTGCAGAGTGAAAATGGGATTTTTTTTCCATAGATATGCCAATATGTGGTGCCCAGCTTGTGCCACCATAACAAGACAGCTCTCTAATTATTATGCTGGGTTTCCTGGTTTTAGAAACACCCTTCATGTTGCCCTAATCTTTTGCCGAACATTCGACCAGGCTCAGGAGTGAAAGCGTACCATGCAAAATCGAGGCCTAATTTGGCGATTTATAAAGTATTGGATCACAATTGCAGAGGCTCAGATGTGAAATAATAAAAAGAAAGCCCTGAGAAGTGACCCCATTTGGAAACTGCACCCCTCAAGGCATCTATTAAGGGGTGTAGTGAGCATTTTCACCCACAGGTATTTTCCATAAATGATTGCGCTGCGGGTGGTGCAAAGTAAAAATTGATATTTTTCTCTAGAAATGCCATTTCAATGGCAAATATGTCATACCCAGCTTATGTCACTGGAGACACACACCCCAACATTTTTTAAAAGGGTTCTCCCGGGTATGACGATGCCATATATGTGGAAGGAAACTGCTGTTTGGGCACACTGTAGGGTTCAGATGGGTGGGAGCATCATTTGGCTTTTGGAGCGTGGAATTTGCTTGGTAATAGTTTTGTTTGGAGTGTTTCCGTTTATAACGTGGGGCATATGTGAGCTGGGCAGAGTACATCAGGGGCATAGTCAGGGGGTATAATAATGGGGTAAAAAAACAATAAAATAATCAATTTATGTGTGTTACGCTGTGAAGCAATCCTTTCTGCACAGGCCAGTGTCGCACTGATATATGGCGTCCTTACTTATGCCCCTTTTGGTCCGCATATTTGCAGTTCGGGGAATTTTGCTGTGAAGTGTTGTCCTGGTATAATACGGGCACCCTCGCTTCCAGCAGATATGTTTGGGCCCTCCCCTTCCTGGTTCCCTAATTTTAGATCCTTGATAAATCGCCTCCTGAAACAGAGGAAATGTTCCCCTCGGGCACAACTGCATATTTTTTATTTCCTGACTTATTGGAGCCATAACTAATTTTATTTTTTCATAGACGTAGCGGTATGAGGGCTGTTTTTTTGCAGGACAAGCTGTAACGATTATTGTTACCATTTTCGGGTACATGCGACTTTTTGATCACCTTTCATCCTATTTTTTGGAAGGCCAGGTAAACAAAAAAACGCAATTCTGGCACAGCTTTTTTTTTTTTATACAGTGTTCACCATGCGTTATACATTACCAGTTAACTTTATTATGTGGATCCGTACGATTCCGGAAATACCTAATTTATAGAACTTTTTTATGTTTGACAACATTTTGCACATTAAAATTGCTTTTGTAAAAAGAATGTATTTTTTCTGTCGCCAAGTTGTGAGAACCATATCTTTCCAATTTTATTGTCGACGGAGCTGTATGAGGGCTTGTTTTTTGCGAGACAATCTATAGTTTTTATAGGTACCATTTTTGGATACGTGCAACGTTTTGATCACTTTTTATTCTAATATTTGTAGGGCAGAGTGACCAAAAAACAGAAACTCGGGTATAGTTTTTTACAGGTTTTTTTTACGCTGTTCACCGTGTGCAATAAATAATATAATATTTTGATACATCAGGTCGTTACGGTCGCGGCAATACCAAATACGTATGGTTTATTATTTTTTTTCAATAATAAAGGACTTGATAAGCGAAAAAGGGTGATAGTGTTTTATTTTATTACTTGAAACTTTTATTGTTTTCAAACTTCTATTTTTTTCATTTTTTTTCTAATACTTTGCACTACCTACGTAGTGCAATGTATTAGATCTGTCAGTTATTCACTGACAGCAAGCCGATTAGGCTTCGCCTCCCGGCGGGGCCTAATCGGCTTCCGGAATAGCAGAGCAGGAGGCCATTGTGTCTCCTGTTGCCATAGCAGCAGTCGCCAGTCCTGATTGCCTGTCAGGGCTGGTGATCTGCTAGTAACCACTACGATGCAGTAATCGCTTTCGATTGCTGCATCGAGGGGGATAATGGCAGGGATTGGAGCTAGCTCCGGTTCCTGCCATTAAAGGTGGATGCCATCTTTCCGGCGGCTACGGAAGCCGATCAGGCTCCGCCGCCGGGCGGATCTTGACCGTCTTCTGTATTAGGCAGACCGGGAGGCCAGTATTAGGCCTCCGGTTGCCATTGCAGCCACCGGAACCCCGGCAATTTCATTGCTGGGGTTCCGATGAGCTGCAAACACCTTAAGTGCAGCACTCGCGTTTGAGCGCTGCACTTAAGGGGTTAATGGTGGGGATCGAAGCTAATTTCGGTCCCCGCCATTACAGCCGGATGTCAGCTGTAAGATACAGCTGAGATCCGGGGATGATGGCACCGACTCAGCTTCTGGGCCGTTGCCAAACATTTGGCGTATGGATACGGCAATTTGCGGGAAGTCAAAACTTTCCATGGCGTACCCATACGGCAAATGTCAGGGAGGGGTTAATGTAAGGATGTGTACACTTAATTGTGCAGCAACGCTTGTTGTCTCCATTCTATGTCAGTGTGGGAAGTAGATGTCCGGCCTTATGATTTTGTGATATGTAATAGACCCAGAATCCCAATCACCAAACCAAAGAATGCAAAATAAAGACACAAAACATTATAATTGGGTGTTAAATGGTCAAAACTTTTATTATATTATATGACCAAACCCAAAATGGCAAACCTCCGACTCACGAAGAGTCACCCTCCAGCACGCAGGAAAGGAAAAACCCCCTGTGGGGGAAACCTCTAGGGAAACCATGGCTGGAGGATTGCCCTTCCTCTGGGCTTAGAAGGTGCCAAAATAGAATTTGTAACAGAATTTGTACGTTTTCTCAGATTTTCAAGGAAAGACAAAACAATGAACGAACAACATAAAACACATAAATCGGCTGATCTGGTTGGCTAGGCGGGTGTCTCTCTTCCTGGGCACCCATTAAAATGAATGGGTGATCCACGGATGAGACGGGTCCTCCAGATGCCTCCTTGTAGCATCTGTCTCCGCTCCGGCCAATAGAAGGGGATCTCCTGCTGGAAACCCCCCTCTATTACAGACAACCCGTATGAAGAGGATGGCATCACTGTGAAGAAGAAGTGGTCTTGGGTGTAGGGTTTCCCTGCTAGAATCTCCAAATTACATCAAGTCGGCATTGGTGGAGAAGTCAAGCTCAAGGTCCTCAGTCCCATCCAATATGGCGCTGAATGTGGCAGTAAAACCTTCTAATATGGAATCTTCTTTATGTCATAAACATTTGTATTTATGACATCAGCGCATTCAACATCATTACTGCAGGAGTTTATTAACACTGCCACCTCATTCATTGTGACGTCACCCACAGTGGTCTGAAGTGTTAACCCTTTACTGACTGGCAGTGTACTTACCACAGAGGCCATAAAGCTGAATAGAACATATCAGCGGCCATAAAGGAAAAGGGATATTGCAGGGAGCATCTCCGCACAAGAACAATGCATGACAAAGGGTTGTCCAGGATAAGATAACTTGTCTGCTTTCTCCAAAAACCAGCACCACACCTGTCCATAGGTTGTGTGTGGTATTACAGCTCATTACCATTCACTTCAATGGAGAAAACCTGCAATACCAGATACAACCTGTGGATAGGTGTGGTGCTGTTTTTGAAAGAAAGCAGCCATATTTTTCTAACTCTGCACAGCCCCTGTTAGAAATAGTTAAAAAAAAAGGGGGGGGAGAAAATAAATTAAAAAAAGGTAAAAAGAGGAACTCTGAGGTAAAATAAATCAAACTAGACTGAAAGGAGTCTGCTGGAGGTGCCAGATGGAAAGACATATTTCTGCCATGGGGACCAGATTAGTTGAAATGTATCTTGAAGGGGGCTTCAGAGAGTGGGTTTTAACCCCTTATAGCCCTATGAAGTGCTGTTGCATTGAAAAACTATGCAGTTCATCTTCGAATGCAGCGTCACAAAAACAAATTATTTTGTAAAAAATAAAACTATATAAATTTGGTATCGCCATAATCGTAACGACCCGCAGAATCAAGTTATCATGCAATTCATGCCGCCCGATGAACATTGTAAAATCAAAACAGAAATGGTGGAATTACAGGTTTTTTTTCAATTCACCCCACAAAATGTATGCTTTTTTACATTTTTTAAAATACATTATATATTACATTAGGCCGCAGGGTAAATTCCACATAAACAGCGCCATTTATGGGTTAACTGTTTAAATGATACCAGTTAAAGTGACTTTTATCGAAAAACACCATAAGAATTTTTTTCACAATTAACCTTCTAATTGGGCCTAGAATGTGTGATACTGTCTGCTAAGCCGTTGTATCTAAGTAGACCTAAGTAGACAAAAGTCGATGGTCCAGCGCAGTCAGGTTTAAAACAGAACGTAGTTCCAATTTTATTTGGATGGTTAAAACAAGATCATTCCCGAATGCAAGGGTGAAAATGTAGGTAAAGTGCCTACGCGTTTCAGACGTATACCACGTTCTTCCTCATGGCTTTAATGCTAACAACTAAATGTCAGAACGAGGTCTATATCTGGTTGCCAACAGGTGAAAATTAGTGATGTCACACAGAAAAGTGGTGCTGTCCAGCATAGTAGTGCTGAATAGGGAGACGCCTATAAAGCATCAGTATTCTATGAATAAAAGCTATCCAGCACGGTGGAGCTGTCCAGCAGAAGTGGTGCTGAAACAGAGAGCTGGTGATAGAACATCACTGCTCCACTAGTAAGTTATGTGCTTATAGCGTTGATTGATGAATATTTATAAATAATAAAATGAGGGATAACAATGACCCAAATCTATCCTAGAGTAGTGGATAGAATATTAATGCTAATTTCTGTTTATTAGGCTGTCGGATATAAACCTCTGAAATACTCACATCGAAAAATTAAAACATGAATAGACGCTAAAAAATACATCATTTAAACAGTTTAAAACAATACATGAACTGGAAAGAAGGGGAATTATGTATTGGTCTTCAAGGATAATTAGTATTGGAAAATGTGTTTTCCTTTGTATACTAGACCGTCAAACGGGAAATCTGATGGGGGAAGGACCCGTTAATATGGATAATTAGGTGTCATCTGTAAAAGCCATGAACATTAACAGGTATTATTGATTATTAGGCCATATTAGATTCTACCGATCATTTCATAGATTCTTTTACTATTAGTGGAACATTAATTCTTTTTTTAAGTTCAAACCTTTAGGAAACCTCGTTTTTAGTGTAAATATCCAGTATGCTTCACGTGATAAGATTTTATGTTTGATGTTCCCCCCTCTGGTTGGAGTTTTGACTTTTTTTCTGGTATAACATCTCAGACTTGTAATTGATCTATTATGGAAGGTTATGAAATGTTTTACAACATTGGAGATATTGGTGAGGTTAGGATTTCTTATATAGCCCAAATGTTCTAGTATCCTAGTTTTACATTTGCGGCTGGTGCAACCTACATACATTAGATTGCATTCCAAACACTCCACAATGTATATTACTGCCTCACTGTTGCAATTAATGTAAGTTTGAATTGAAAAATTTGTATTGTTATCTGAATCTCTGAAGTTCTTAGTAGGCTTAGCATATGAACAGATTTTACATGGATGCGATCCGCATTTAAAGAAACCCGTATATTGAAGCCATGTCAGTTTGGGAATGTTTGAGGAAAATATAGAAGGAGACAATAGATCACCTAAGGAAGGAGCTTTTCTGTATACAACACGGCAACCATCTTTCAAAATATCTGACAGAGCCTCGTCTTACATTAGAATGGCTACATTTTTATGGACGATTTTCTTGATTTCATTAAACTGACTACTGTGTTGTAACACCAAAGTAGGTACGTTTAGACCAGTATCTTTATTATTATGTTTTGGCTCTAGAAGTATATATCGGGGCTTTGTTTCTACAATGGAGGTTGCTCTTTTGAGGGTCCATTCTGCATACCCTCTTTTGCGTAGTCTCCTACAAATTTGCTGTTGTTCCACCCGGTAATTGGGGTCATTACTACAATTTCTTTTTGCTCTGTACATTTCTCCCACTGGGATTGATGAGATGGTTTGTCTAGGGTTACCGCTTGTTGCATGCAAGATAGTGTTCCCTGAAATCGGCTTACGGTATGTTTTAGTGTTGATTATTTCCCCTGCATGTCCTTTGAGTTCTAGGTCCAGAAACTGGATAGTATCTTTTTGTGAAGAATAGGTAAATTTCAAGTTGAGTTGGTTATTAAGATAATTGATGAAATTTGGGATATCTGACATATTGCCTTCCCATATAAATAGCAGGTCGTCTATATACCTTGCATACCAGTTAATAGATCTGCCAAAAGGATTATCACTAGAAAAAATGAAAAGTTCCTCCCACAACGCCATCACAAGATTTGCCAGAGAAGGGGAGAATTTAGCTCCCATTGATACTCACTTAAGTTGTAGGTAAAACAACCCATCGAACTGGAGGAAATTGTGTGTCATCAGGAAGACAAGGACCTCAAGTGTATATGATTGTAGCTCATAGCTGTAAGTGCTGTGTTTAAAAAGATGATATTCTAGTGCCCTATGGGCTATTTCCTGTGGAATGCTGGTATAAAGTGAGGTCACATCACAGCTCAGCCATGCAAATTTATTTTCCCATCTTTTTTTGTGAAATGAGCATAAAACATCTCTGGTGTCACGTAAATGGCCCAGGGTTCTTAATGCAAGTTGTTGTAACAAGGAGTCTAGCCATTCAGATAGTTTTTCTGTGAATGATCCTATCCCTGATACTATGGGGCGCATAGGTGGGGGGGTTTATGCCTTTATGTGTCTTGGTCAATGCGTGCATGATTGGAATTGAGGGACATTGGACCATAATATATTCTGCTTGCTTACTTGTTAATACGCCACTACCTAAACCATCGTTTATCAGTTTGTTGAGCTTTTTTTGGAACATAGATGTTGGATTGCACGTTAGTTTTTTATATGTGTCTGTATCTGCTATGAGTTTCAAAATTTGGGTCTTATACATTTCCCTATCTAACACAGTGATACTGCCCCCTTTTCCCGACATCTTAATAATGATATCCTTATTATTTTTTAACGATTTTATTTGCCATATTCAGCTCTTTAGAGATATTACAATTCTTATTACAACACTACGAATTTTTGGATAGTTGCTGGAGATCCTTTTCAATTGCCCATTGAAATCTGTCCATAGAGTCTATCCTGGATGCCAGAGGATGGAAGCTTAGATTTTTTGTGACAAAGTCCGGGGAAAAATGAATATTTCTTGTAGGAAGTTCTGGTTTCAGACTCTCTAAGCATTGGATTGCCCTATGTTCCTCAAACGATAGTAATCTATGGTCGTGGATATTTGTATTGGGTTCTTTGAGATTATAATCTTCGGAGTCTGTTGTCATTTGGGAGCGTGTTGTAGAAATGCCTCTTTACTGTTAAATTCCTTACAAATCGATTAATGTCCAGAAGTGTGTTGAAAGTATTGAACGTACGATTAGGGGCAAAATTGAGGCCCAACGAAAGAACCTTGACTTGTGTGGAGTTAGTTCGGATGAGGAAAGGTTGATCACATTAATGCTGGGTGTGGGTTCCTGCGGTTCCGTAGGCGACGGTTTTGTTCCTGGTCTGTTTGGGTGATGTTTCCTACCGTCTCTCCTTCCCCGTTTTTTTACTTCCTTGACTTGCTGACTGATTGGTATCCTTGGGAATATAGGATCCTAGAGTTATCACTATCTGAGGCTTCATTTATTCCTTCGATTGAATCAGGTTCAGAGGAGCTAAAACTGACTCTGTTCAGACTGCTGCCGGATCTTCTCTCTTGTCTGCGATTTTTTAAGATGGGTCTGATTTTGTTGTGTACTTTGTCTCTTTTATTCCAATCATACACCTCCTTGTTTGCATAGTCCCTGAGGTCTCGTTGGAATTTATTTTTCTCAGTTTCAGCTATGGATTTATTTAATTTTTCCAAGTGTAGAGAAGTACGTTGTTCCAGTATAGTAAAGTCGGGTAAGCTGGAGGAAGCATTAATTTGTTCTTTTAGAGCGGAAATGTCAGTTTCCAATTTCTGTCAATTTGGCCTCCTCTTGTCTGGTAATTAGTTCCATTAGTTTTATAGAACATTCTGTTAATATAAAATTCCAGTGTGTGCTGAATTCTTCAGAGTAGGTAAAAGTAGAACTTTTTCTTAAACGTAGACCCCTTGGGATCATTTGTTTTGTAATATAATTACGTAAAGTCGTCAGGTCCCACCATATCTTAGCCGCCTGTACTGATAGTTTCTCTAGATCATGGAACATTTCCTGTAATGCACGATCACCTCCTTCTGGAGTATCATAATTGCCAAACACTTGGGCGGCCATTTCCACTCTGGAACATCGTGTATCTTGAGACATGGTTATTACTTGTTGTATATATATATACAGTGAAGGAAATAAGTATTTGATCCCTTGCTGATTTTGTAAGTTTGCCCACTGTCAAAGACATGAACAGTCTAGAATTTTTAGGCTAGGTTAATTTTATCAGTGAGAGATAGATTATATTTAAAAAATAAAAACAGAAAATCACATTGTCAAAATTAGATATATTTATTTGCATTGTGCACAGAGAAATAAGTATTTGATCCCCTACCAACCATTAAGAGTTCAGCCTTCTCCAGACCAGTTACATGCTCCAAATCAACTTGGTGCCTGCATTAAGACAGCTGTCTTAAATGGTCACCTGTATAAAAGACTCCTGTCCACAGACTCAATTAAACAGTCTGACTCTAACCTCTACAACATGGGCAAGACCAAAGAGCTTTCTAAGGATGTCAGGGACAAGATCATAGACCTGCACAAGGCTGGAATGGGCTACAAAACCATAAATAAGACGCTGGGTGAGAAGGAGACAACTGTTGGTGCAATAGTAAGAAAATGGAAGACATTCAAAATGACTTTCAATCGACATCGATCTGGGGCAACATGCAAAATCTCACCTCGTGGGGTATCCTTGATCCTGAGGAAGGTGAGAGCTCAGCCGAAAACTACATCGGGGGAACTTGTTAATGATCTCAAGGCAGCTGGGACCACAGTCACCAAGAAAACCATTGGTAACACATTACGCCGTAATGGATTAAAATCCTGCAGTGCCCGCAAGGTCCCCCTGCTCAAGAAGGCACATGTACAGGCCCGTCTGACGTTTGCAAATGAACATCTGGATGATTCTGAGAGTGATTGGGAGAAGGTGCTGTGGTCAGATGAGACTAAAATTGAGCTCTTTGGCATTAACTCAACTCGCCGTGTTTGGAGGAAGAGAAATGCTGTCTATGACCCAAAGAACACCGTCCCCACTGTCAAGCATGGAGGTGGAAACATTATGTTTTGGGGGTGTTTCTCTGCTAAGGGCACAGGACTACTTCACCGCATCAATGGGAGAATGGATGGAGCCATGTACCGTCAAATCCTGAGTGACAACCTCCTTCCCTCCACCAGGACATTAAAAATGGCTCGTGGCTGGGTCTTCCAGCACGACAATGACCCGAAACATACAGCCAAGGCAACAAAGGAATGGCTCAAAAAGAAGCACATTAAGGTCATGGAGTGGCCTAGCCAGTCTCCAGACTTTAATCCCATCAAAAACGTATGGAGGGAGCTGAAGATCCGAGTTGCCAAGCGACAGCCTCGAAATCTTAATGATTTACAGATGATCTGCAAAGAGGAGTCGGCCAAAATTCCATCTAACATGTGTGCAAACCTCATCATCAACTACAAAAAATGTCTGACTGCTTTGCTTGCCAACAAGGGTTTTGCCACCAAGTATTAAGTCTTGTTTGCCAAAGGGATCAAATACTTATTTCTCTGTGCACAATGCAAATAAATATATATAATTTTGACAATGAGATTTTCTGTTTTTTTTTATATAATCTATCTCTCACTGGTAAAATTAACCTAGCCTAAAAATTCTAGACTGTTCATGTCTTTGACAGTGGGCAAACTTACAAAATCAGCAAGGGATCAAATACTTATTTCCTTCACTGTATATATATATATAACCGAAATTCCAGTTAAGTTTTAAAAATTTGTATTTTAAAGCCAGAAGAAAAAATATATATATAAAGAAAAATTGTTGTACTTTAATAACTCTGTGAGTATATTAGTATGTTATAGAACTCTTTAACATTCGGGATATGGTCAAAATACAATTGTGCTTTTGTATTGTGAACCCTATATAACGGGCAGTAGGTGTGCACGGATGGATGCAGCCGTATAGCTATACAAACAAACAGTGGGAGGGATCCTCCAGCTCACCTTGATGCAAGTTTTAGACAGAAGAAAAATGGGCAAAAGTAGATGGTCCAGCGCAGTCAAGTTTAAAACAGAACGTAGTTCCAATTTTATTTGGATGGTTAAAACAAGATCATTCCCGAATGCAAGGGTGAAAATGTAGGTAAAGTGCCTACGCGTTTCAGATGTATACCACGTTCTTCCTCATGGCTTTAATGCTAACAACTATTTGTCAGAACGAGGTTTATATCCGTTGCCAACAGGTGAAAATTAGTGCTGTCACAGCAAGGTGGTGCTGTCCAGCAGAGTAGTGTTGAACTAAGGAGACGCCTTAGGAACATCGGCAGTCTATAAATAAAAGCTATCCAGCACAGTGGAGCTGTCCATCAAAAGTGGTGCTGAAACAGAGAGCCGGTGATAGAACATCACTGCTCTAATAGTAAGTTGTGTACTTACAGCATTGTTTGATAGATAGTTATCAATGATAGGATGAGGGATAACAATGATCCAATTTTATCCATGAGTAGTGGATAGAGTATTAATGCTTATTTTTGTTTATTAGGCTGTCGGATATGAACCTCTGCAATACTCACATCGAGATATTAAAACATAAATAGACGCAAAAAAATACATCATTTAAACAGTTTAAGACAATACATGAACTGGAAAAAAGGGAATTATATACTGGTTTTTAAAGGTAATTGGTGTTGAAAAAAATCTTTGTATACTAAACCGCCATTTGATTAACAAGGAATGTGATGGGGGAGGGACCCGTTGGTACGGACAGTTAGGTGTCATCTGTAAAAGCCGTGAGCATTGACAGGTATTATTAATTATTAGACCATATTAAATTCTGCCGATAATTTCATAGATTCTTTCACTAATAATGGAACATTAATTCTTTTTTTATCACAACTTTTTTTTATTTTCACAATCCTGACCCTTATGTAGCGTCTCTGTGATATTTACAGCAAGGCAAGCGTAATCTCGTTTTAAATGACAGGTTACATCGTACAGGTCTTTACCACTTTGGAATTTTTCTAAGACCCTCTCTCTTTGTCCACCATTACATGATCCACTGAAACCAAATATCACAAATTCTCGTCTGTGGATCTTGTCCCCTATATTGGTGGACAGGTAAATTCCCAGAGGAGCCACACCACAGAATAATAAGCCACAAAAGGTTAATCTGTACAAACCATCTAGTCAGGCGGGGTATTAACGTACTGGCTTTACTGGCATAGCTTATACTCCACCCTTTGCCACCCAAACAAGCCCAAGTTGTCCTTTAAAACAGAGAACAAATCCTCATCCGTCAACACATTTGTGCTTGAGTACGCAGCCAAACATGAAGGTGACTCACCACTCACAGGAATCCTGGCATCACCCAAGGGTGCCTCCAAGATTGTTCCAGCAGCTGGACGACCAGTCTCTTGACCGTGGTCAGCTGCAGATCCCAATGATGCAATAGGAGGCAGTCTTCGTCCGTATCCTATGACAACGGTCTCTCCCACCAGCAGCAAGGAGGGGGCAATAAACTCCTTTTGGAGTCTACACCTGTCTCACCACTGATGCTACCGACTGCCCTCCATAGTCTGCCTGTACATTATAATCACAGGACTGCTCCTCCCACCACACCTCGAGCCATCCATGCCCCTACTGCTTCCTCTGGGGTAGAGCAGAACCCTGCCTCATGGACCTGTTAGATGAGGGTGCAGTACAAGGACTGACTCCTCCTTCCTCTACACCAGCGCTGTCCCACATCCCTGGACCACTTTACTGCAAGCCGGGAACTTCCGGCCATGCCACATGCAGGGAAGGGGGGGGGGGGTGGAGGAACTATTTTTAGAGCATAACACTTCCCTCTAAAAAGCATGGGACAACAATAACAGTCCATAAGCTTTTGGAAAGGGCTCTTCAGCTCCTTTGCTTTGGGAAAATAGTTACTGCCAGACTCCAGCCATCCCTTAATAAGTGGATTTCCACGCCGTTGCATTCACTCCACCACTGAGGACCCTGTGTGGTAACAATCCTGAATCTTTTTGGAGAACTGTTGCCTACTAGGCACAGGTAACCCTTTATAACGACTCCGAAAAAATTATTGTGTTAACCATTTAAGATTACATTGATAATAAACATTAATTTAAACTATATAAGCAATATACCCATAAGCTCCATAATTCTAGGCACCCAAGGGGCCTTACAATAGAATACACTTGCTATGCTACTTTTTACCATAAAATGGGGGTTTGCCATACAGCACAGGCAAGGGGGGGCATGTTATTTTGTTTCATTTTTGAGGGGTTAACCCGACGGAAACCTCAGACGGAATCCCTCAACGGAAGGGCAGCGGTGATGTGAACAGGTCCTTAGTGTCGTCTTTTTCTTTATTTTCTATTTGTACATTATACCTGAGATAAATAACTATGTCCCTAGTGTGTTATACATATTAGGCTGGGTTCACACGGCCTATTTTCAGACGTAAACGAGGCGTATTATGCCTCGTTTTACGTCTGAAAATAGGGCTACAATACGTCAGCAAACATCTGCCCATTCATTTGAATGGGTTTGCCGACGTACTGTGCAGACGACCTGTTATTTACGCGTCGTCGTTTGACAGCTGTCAAACGACGACGCGTAAAAATACAGCCTCGTCAAAAGAAGTGCAGGACACTTCTTTGGACGTTTTTGGAGCTGTTTTCTCATAGACTCCAATGAAAACAGCTCCAAAAATGGACGTAAAAAACGCCGCGAAAACGGCACGAAAAACGCCACGAAAAATGCGAGTTGGTCAAAAAACGTCTGAAAAGCGTTTTGAAAACAGCTCTGGATTTTCAGACGTTTTTGGTCACTACGTGTGCACATACCCTTAGTGTCTATAACATGTATCAGGAACATATTATCACACCTTTGATTCTTTACAGATGACTGATCCCAGTGAGAAGAAGGAACGTGACATATAATCCTGTCAGCAGCAAGAAAGGAATCACAAGACAGGTAATTAATATTTATATTAATTACTGATAACACTCAGGCTAGATATGAGTTCTAGACCCGCAGAGGTGTGATAGTATCTTCCTGATACATCAGAATATATGTGTTTTTAACCGCTTCCCGACCGCCCACTGTATATTCACGTTGGCATTTGCTGGGCTCTGTGCAGTGCCGACGTGAATTCACGGTGGGTGTTAAAAGCGCGATCCGGGTGTCTCAGAGTAGCGCTGACACCCGGATCGCGCTGTTAACCCCTGCCTCTGGTCCTGGAGTCATGACCGGGACCTAATTGGTTCAGGTCCCAGTCATGTGATCGCAGGGAAAGCTTGTTGTAGCAACGAACTGGAAAGTTTGTTACTACAACAAACTGGAAAGTTTGTTGCTACAACAAACTTTCCCGGGGACCGATTGCGGGTGCTTCAGTCGGTTATAAGGCAGAACCGGAGGCCATACAACGGCCCCTGGGTCTGCCATGCACAGCAGCCTATGAGAACCAGCCGGAGGCCGGTCCTCCTAAGCTTCCTGTCAGTGTGACTCTCAGCGTCACACTGACAGTTTATAATACGTTACACTACCTAGGTGGTGTAATGTATTATAGCAGCGATCAGTGCTGCCAGTCTTCAAGTAAAAAGTAAAAGTAATAAAAATGTTTTATAAAAGTGTAAAAACAAGTTATAAAAGTTACAAAAACAAAAAATGCTTTTTTTCCCTATAATAAGTCTTTTATTATAGGGAAAAAATTAAAATGTTAAAAAAAGTACACATATTTGCTATCACCGCGTTCATAACGACCAAAACTATAAAACGATAATATTATTTTTCCAGAACGGTGAACAGCGCAAAAAAAATAATTAAAAAACTATGTCAGAATCGCAATTTTTTTTGGTCATCAACCCTCCAAAAATATAGAATAAAAAGTGATCAAAAAGTCGCATGTACCCTAAAATAGTACCAATAAAAACGACAACCCGTCCCGCAAAAAACAAGCCCTTACACAGCTTTTTTGACTGAAAAATAAAAAAGTTATGCCTCTCAGAATATGGTGACACAAAAAAGAAATAATTTAATCGAAGAGTAATTTTATTGCGCAAATGCCACAAAACATAAAAAAACTATATACATCTAGTATCGCCGTAATCGTATCGACCCGCAGAATAAAGTAAAATTTCATTTATAGCGCACGGTGAAAAGTGTAAAAAAAAAAGACAAAAAACATTGTCAGAATTGTTTTTTTGTCACTTTGCTTGCCAAAAAAAATCTAATTTAAAGTGATAAAAAAATCACATGTACCCTAAAATGGTACCAATGAAAACTACAGATTGTCCCGCAACAAATAAGTCCTCGCACGGCTCCGGTGAAGAAAAAATAAAAAAAAGTTCTGGCTCTCAGAATATAGCGACAGAAATTATGCAGTGTCCAAAAGCTGATAAGATCAGGCGCCATTTATCAATGCGACATTGGCCACATATCTGCGGATTATTATTTATTTACCGAATTATTATACCCTCTTATTATGTCCTGATGTACTCTGCCCAATTCACACATACCCCCACGTCATGAACTGAAATAAAAGCAAAACCCCAAACAGAACAGTTACCAAGCAAACTCTGCGCTTCAAAAGCCAAATGGCGCTCCCTCCCTTCTAAGCCCCACAGCGTGCCCAAACACCAGCTTACGTCCACATATATGATATTTTATATCTGGGAGAACCTGCTCAACATTGTATGAGGTACTAGTCTTCAGTGGCACAAACTGGGCACAACATATTGTGCGTTAAAATGGCATATCAGTGGAAAATTTAAATTTTCACTTTGCACCATCCGCTGCACATTAACGCCTTCGCGCACCACGACTTAATAGCATGTCGTGTTGCGGGGGGTTATATATGGAGCGGGCTCATGCGCTGTGCCCGTGCCATATTCTGCAGGTGTCCCACTTTTGGGGGATTTCCACTGTTTTGGCACTACAAGACCTCTTCAAACCTGACATGGTGCCTAAAATATATTCTAAAAAAAGGAGGCCCCAAAATCCACTAGGTGCTCCTTTGCTTCTGAGGCCGGTATTTCAGTCCCTTTTCACACTAGGGCCACATGTGGGATATTTCTAAAAACTGCAGAATCTGGGCAATAAATATTGTGTTGCATTTCTCTGGTAAAACCTTCTGTGTTACAGAAAAAAATGTATTACAAATAATTTGCAGCAAAAAAAAAACAATTTGTCAATTTCCCCTCTACATTGCTTTAATTCCTGTGAAATGCCTAAAGGGTTAAGAAACTTTCTGAATGCTGTTTTGAATACTTTGAGGGGTGTAGTTTTTAATATGGGTTATGGGGTCTATCTAGTACATAAGGCCCTCAAAGCCGTTTTAGAACGGAACTGGTCCCTGTAAAAATCGCCTTTTGAAATGTTGTTGAAAATGTGAGAAATTGCTGGTAAAGTACTAAGCCTTGTAACGTCCTAGAAAAATAAAATAATGTTCAAAAAACTATGCAAGTATTAAGTAGACATATGGAATATGTGAAATAGTAACTATTTTGTGTGGTATTACTATCTGTTTTACAAGCAGATACATTTAAAATTAGAAAAATCATAATTTTTGCAAATTTTCTCTAAATTTTGATGTTTTTCACAAATAAGCAATGAATTTATTGACCAAATTTTCCACTAATATAAAGTACAATATATCACAAGAAAACAATCTCAGAATCACTTGGATAGCGAAAAAGCATTCCGGAGTTATTACCACATAAAGTAACACATGTCAGATTTGAAAAAATGGGGCTGGTCCTGAAGGCCAAAATGAGCTCGGTCTTGAAAGGGTTAACATGTATATCTTCTATAGACAATATCTAGTATAACACAACCATATATCAGGTACAGAGGTGAGGAACATCTCTGTTCTTTACCCGCTGTTTTGTAGTCAGGACTCCCCTTTTATTTTTAATATCATTTTTAATAGCTATTCAGTCTTCGATTAACCCTTTCAGGACCAGGCTAAGTTTAATTTTTATGCTTTTGTTTTCTTACTTCCCGCCTTCCAAAAGTCATAACTCTTTTATTTTTTCGTTGACACAGCCATATGAGGGCTTAATTTTTAAAGGACAAATGTTACCATATCTCAGGTACAGAGGTGAGGAACATGTCTATTATTTTACCCTCTGTTCTCTAAAGTCAGAAATCCACCTTTTATTTCCAATAGAATATAATTGTTATGGTCCTTTTGACCATAAAATTTGGCATGAGGGGAGGCTAGTGAGGGCGAGTAATGTATTTGACCTTGCATTGTTACTGGCAGTATGATGACAAGAAACCCAGGTTTGATGCAGGTTTCTTTTAGGGTATGTTCACACGTAGTCAACAAAAACGTCTGAAAATCCAGAGCTGTTTTCAAGGGAAAACAGACCCTGCTTTTCAGACGTTTTTTTACCAACTCGCATTTTTCGCGGCGTTTTCACGCCGTTCTCGCGGCGTTTTTTACGTCCGTTTTTGGAGCTGTTTTCATTGGAGTCTATGAGAAAACAGCTCCAAAAACGTCCAAAGAAGTGTCCTGCACTTCTTTTGCCGAGGCTGTATTTTTACGCGTCGTCGTTTGACAGCTGTCAAACGACGATGCGTAAATAACAGGTCGTCTGCACAGTACGTCGGCAAACCCATTCAAATGAAAGGGCAGATGTTTGCCGACGTATTGTAGCACTATTTTCAGACGTAAAACGAGGCATAATACGCCTCGTTTACGTCTGAAATTTGGCCGTGTGAACATACCCTTAGTAGGCCGGTAATGTTTGCAAAACGACTAAAAGGAAATACAAAAAACTGTTCTTAGCAGAGAGGCACAGTCACTTAAAATATTACACAAAATGGCGGCAATTTCAGGCAATGCAGGAAATGGGGTTTTACCAGCTTGGTTTCCTTGGGACAGAGCTCGGACTCTTCCCTGATACAGGGGTAACCCATCGTCTCAGCAACTAAATAACAGGGAGGCTTCACGCAACTTCCACTTGTTACATCCAATGCTGCCTCTTTCACAGCAATCATCTGTGGGGAGGTTCCTGCACTCCACCGCCACAGCAATGGGTACTCTCTGGCTTCAGGGCCTACTCAGCCCTGCTGGCACAATAGTTGCTGATTTATGGGTCGCAGCCCTTGCACCTGAACCCATTAGGTGGGAACAGTCGCCTTTTATCAAATTTAAAAACAGCCCCTTTGTGAGTTATTCAATGTTCCGACACTGATTACATGCCCATACTACACTGTTTTTGCACTCTAAAGTAAATAATAAAGACAGTGCCCGAGCCGGTTTTCCCGGTGCCTGCAATAAACAGGGTCAGCCACCATTGTCTGAACAGTGTTACATAGCAGTGAGCTTTACTGACGTGAGCATCTGCACAGCTCAGAACATGTAAGCACAGGTCCTGTGACTAAAACAACACATAAAAATGCTTCCTGGCCACTAGGTGGCAGCATCGCAATGGAAGTATATATGCATATAGTGACCGCTCATCTCCTCTAGTCCTGGACCTATAAAGGAAATAAAGTGTTAAACATGCATAACACAAAAGCATTGAAAGAGACAGCAAAATCTATCTCTACATTACTCCATACGGCTCCTCTCGTGAATAGGGGAGACTCCCTTCAATACCTTTCATTGCCCCCTTGCCTTATTTGGTGTCATTCCCGGCACCAGGAAAAATAAGCAACTAAAATAACTGAACAAAAACACAGATTCCTTTCACACAAATTGGGCCTTCTTCCGACAGTCTCTGAAGGCCCTCTTAGACTCAGTTCAGGCCCTCTTCAAAGTTACTTGGGCCTCAGGCTCAAAGCTTAGTAGTTACAGTCTCTCACAGGTGAGGCACATACTTAACAATTGCAGTCTCATACTCAAGGTCCCAGGACTCCCTTCTTTGTCTCAGTCTCATGCACAGCCTCTTGTCTTTCTCTTGCTGGGAGACTCCTCTCTACCCACCTCTTGAACGCTTCCTTGTGGCGCATTACAGCTACTGAAATGCAGCCTTTCCTGGCTCCACAGCCTCTTACTAGAGCTAGTCATCTTTCTTGAGGGAAAGGTGCACTTGGCAAGAGCGTACTCATGATGGTACAAGGGCGACAAGGGGCCACACAAACACTCTCCTATCTAATAAATATACAAAGACACAATTAAAATTGGAAGGTGCTTGTCACAGCTTTATTGAATGTTTTCTTTTACAGAACCTGAGAATATATAAAAACAAGTATAAACATAATTAACATATTAACCCCTTCCCGACATTTGACGTACATGTACGTCATGGAAAGTACTGACTTCCCGCATCTTGCCGTACATGTACGTCAAACGTTTGGCACCGGCTCAGAAGCTGAGCCGGTCCCATCATCACCGGATCTCAGCTGTATCTTACAGCTGACATCCGACTGTAACGGCGGGGACCGAAATTAGCTTCGATCCCCGCCATTAACCCCTTAAGTGCAGCGCTCAAACGCGATCGCTGCACTTAAGGTGTTTGCAGCTCATCGGAACCCCAGTAATGAAATTGCCGGGGTTCCGGTGGCTGCAATGGCAACCGGAGGCCTAATACTGGCCTCCCGGTCTGCCTAGCACCGAAGCCGGTCAAGATCCGCCCGGCGGCGGAGCCTGATCGGCTTCCGTAGCTGCCGGCAAGATGGCGCCGGGTCAGGAGCTGATCCGGCGTCATCAGCGGTGGAAGTCAGCTGTACTGTACAGCTGACATCCACCTGTAACGGCAGGAACCGGAGCTAGCTCCGATCCCTGCCATTAACCCCTTCGATGCAGCAATCGAAAGCGATTGCTGCATCGTAGCGGTTACAAGCAGATCGCCAGCCCTGACAGGCAATCGGGACTGGCGACTGCTGTTATGGCAACAGGAGACACAATGGTCTCCTGCTCTGCCATTACGGAAGCCGATTTAGGCCCCGCCGGGAGGCGAAGCCTAAACGGCTTGCTGTCAGTGAATGACTGACAGATCTAATACATTGCACTACATAGGTAGTGCAATGTATTAGAAAAAAAAAAATCTGACCGTTGGACCTTCAAGTCCCCTAGTGGGACTTGAGAAAAAGTGTAAAAAAAGTATAAAAAAGTGTAAAAAAAAGTGCAAAAAATAAAAGTTTGAAAACAATAAAAGTTTCAAGTAATCAAATAACACACAATCCCCCTTTTACTCTTATCAAGTCCTTTATTATTGAAAAATAATAATAAACCATATGTATTTGGTATCGCCACGACCGTAACGACCGGAGGTATCAAAATATTATATTATTTATTGCACGCGGTGAACAGCGTAAAAAAAACCCGTAAAAAACGTTACCAGAGTTTCTGTTTTTTAGTCACTTTGCCATACAAATATTACAATAAAAAGTGATCAAAAAGTCGCACGTATCCAAAAATGGTACCTATAAAAACTATAGCTCGTCCCGCAAAAAACAAGCCCTCATACAACTCCGTCGACAAAAAAATTAAAACGTTATGGTTCTCACAACTTGGCGACAGAAAAAATACATTCTTTTTACAAAAGTAATTTTATTGTGCAAAAAGTTGTAAAACATAAAAAAGTTCTATAAATGAGGTATCGCCGGAATCGTACTGACCCGCAGAATAAAGGTAACATGTAGTTTATAATGCGTGGTGAACTCTGTATAAAAAAAAACCAAAAAAAGCTGTGCCAGAATTGCGTTTTTTGGTTTACCTGGCATCCCAAAAAATAGGATAAAAGGTGATCAAAAAGTCACATGTACCCCAAAATGGTACCAATAATAACTACAGCTCGTCCCGCAACAAACCAGCCCTCATACCGCTACGTCTATGAAAAATAAAATTAGTTATGGCTCCAATAAGTCAGGAAATAAAAAAATATGCAGTTGTGCCCGAGGAGAACATTTCTTCTGTTTCAAGAGGCGATTTATCAAGGACCTAAAATTAGGGAACCAGGAAGGGAGGGCCCAATCATATCCGATGGAAGCGACGGTGCCCGTATTATACCAGGATAATACTTTCCCAGCAAAATTCCCCAAACTACAAAGGCGCGGAGTGTGGACCAAAAGGGGGATAAGAAATGACACCATTTATCAGTGCGACACCGGCCTGTGCAGAAAGGATTGCTTCACAGCGTAACACACATCTATGGATTATTTTTATTTTTTTATACCACCTGACTATGCCCCTTATATACTCCGCCCCGCTTACATGTACCCCCACATTATAAAACACCAGCAATACTCAAACAAATATAGTACCAAGCAAAATCCGCTCTCCAAAAGCCAAATGGTGCTCCCTCGGCCCTGAACCCTACAGCGTGCCCAAACAGCAGTTTCCTTCAACATATATGGCACCGTCATACCCGTGAGAACCCTTTTAACAATTTTTGTGGTGTGTGTCTCCAGCGTCATAAGCTGGGCATGACATATTTGCCACTGAATGGCATATCTAGGGAAAAATATAAATTTTTAATTTGCACCATCCGCAGCGCATTCATTTATGGAAAAGACCTGTGGGGTGAAAATGCTCACTACACCCCTTAATAAATGCCTTGAGGGGTGCAGTTCCATAATGGGGTCACTTATCAGGGGTTTCTTTTTATTATTTCACATCTGAGCCTCTGCAGTTGTGAACCAATACTTTGTAAATCGCCAAATTAGGCCTCCACTCCGCATGGTACTCTTCACTTCTGAGCCCTGTCATATGTCCAGACAAAAGATTAGGGCCACATGTAGGGTGTTTCTAAAACCGGGAAACACTGCATAATAATTAGAGAGCTGTCTTGTTATGGTGGCACAAGCCGGGCACCACATATTGGCATATCTATGGAAAAAAATCCCATTTTCACTCTGCAACATTGAGCGCACACTAATTTCTACAAAACACCTGCAGGGTTAAAATGCTTACTACACCCCTTGGTAAATGCATTGAGGGGTGTAGCTTACAAAATGGGGTCACTTCTGGGGGGTTTCCACTGTTTTGGGCCCACAGGTGCCCAGAAACCAATCCAGCAACATCTGCACTCCAAATGGCGGTCCTTCCCTTCTGAGCCCTGCCGTTTGCCCAAACAGCAGTTTATGACCACATATGGGGTATTGCCGTACTCGGGAGAAATAGCTTTACAAATGTTGGGTTCTTTTTTTCCTTTATTTGTTGAGAAAATGAAAAAATTTGCGCTAAAGCTACGTCTTATTGAAGAAAAAGGACTGTTTTTATTTTCACTGCCTAATTCTAATAAATTCTATGAAACATCTGTGGGGTCAAAATGCTCACTACACCCCTAGATGCATTCTTCAAGAGGTGTAGTTTCCTAAATGGAGTCCCTTTTTGGGCGTTTTCATTGTTTTGTCCCCTCAGGGGCTTTGCAAATGTGACCTGGCCTCCGCAAATCATTCCTGCTAAATGTGATCTCAAAAAGTCAAATAGTGCTCTTTCCCTTCTAAGCCCTGCCGTGTGTCCAAACAGCCGTTTATTACCACATGTGGGGTATTGTTTTACTCGGGAGAAATTGCTTTACAAATTTTGTGGTGCTTTTTCTCCTTTAGTCCTTCTGGAAATTAGAAAAAATTAGCTAAACCTACATTTTCTTTGAAAAAATGTAGATTATTATTTTCAGGGCCTACTTCCAATAATTTCTGCAAAAAAACTGTGGTGTCAAATCGCTCACTATACCCCTAGATAATTTCCTCAATGGGTGTTGTTTCCAAAATGGGGTCACTTGTGGGGGGTTTCCACTGTTTTGTCCCCTCAGGGGCTTTGTAAATGTAACATGGCCTCCGCAAACCATTCCTGCTAAATTTGAGTTCCAAAAGCCAAATGGCGCTCTTTCCCTTCTCAGCCTCGCCGTGTGTCCAAACAGCCGTTTATTACCACATGTGGGGTACTGTTTTACTCGGGAGAAATTTCTTTACAAATTTTATGGTGATTTTTCTCCTTTAGTCCTTGTGGAAATGAAAAAAATTAGCTAAACCTACATTTTATTTGAAAAAATGTAGATTTTCATTTTCACAGCCTACTTGCAAAAATTTCTGCAAAAAACCTGTGGGGTCAAAATGCTCACTATACCCCTAGATAATTTCCTCAAGGGGTATAGTTTCCAAAATGGGGTCACTTGTTTGGGGTTTTCACTGTTTTGTCCCCTCAGGGGCTTTGTAAATGTGACATGGCCTCCGCAAACCATTCCTGCTAAATGTGAACTCCAAAAGCCAAATGGCGCTCTTTCCCTTCTCAGCCACGCCGTGTCTCCAAACAACCGTTTATTACCACATGTGAGGTATTGTTTTACTCGGGAGAAATTGCTTTACAAATTTTGCGGTGCTTTTTCTCCTTTAGTCCTTGTGGAAATGAGAAAAAAAATCGCTAAACCTACATTTTCTTTGAAGAAATGTTGATTTTAATTTTCACGGCCTACTTCCAATAATTTCTGTAAAAAACCTGTGCGGTGAAAATGCTCACTACACCCCTAGATAATTTCCTTGAGGTGTCTAGTTTCCCAGATGGGGTCACTTTTGGGGGATTTTGACTGTTTTGGCACCGCAAGAGCCCTTCAAACCTGACATGGTGCCTAAAATATATTCTAACAAAAATAAGGCCCCAAAATCCACTAGGTGCTCCTTTGCTTCTGAGGCCGGTGTTTCAGTCCAGTAGCACGCTACGGCCACATGTGGGATATTTCCTAAAACTGCAAAAACTGGGCAACAAATATTGAGTTGCATTTCTCTGGTAAAACCTTCTGTGTTATAAAAAAAATTGTATTAAAAATGTATTTCTGCAGAAAAATATGAAATTTGTAAATTTCACCTCTACTTTGCTTTAATTCCTGTGAAATGTTTAAAGGGTTAAGACATTTTCTAAATGCTGTTTTGAATACTTTGAGGGGTGAAGTTTTTAAAATGGGGTGACTTTTTTGGGGTTTCTAATATATAAGGCCCTCAAAACCACTTCACAACTGAACTGGCCCCTGTAAAAATAGCCTTTTGAAATTTTCTTGAAAATGTGAGAAATTGCTGCTAAAGTTCTAAGCCTTGTGAGGTCATAGAAAAATAAAAGGATGTTCAAAAAACGATGCCAATCTAAAGTAGACATATGGGGGATGTTAATTAGCAACAATTTTGTGTATTATAACTGCCTGTCTTACAAGCAGATACATTTAAATTGAGAAAAATGCTAATTTTTGCAATTTTTCGCTAAATTTTGGTGTTTTTCACAATTAAATACTGAACATATCGAGCAAATTTTGCCAGTAACATAAAGTCCAATGTGTCACGAGAAAACAATCTCAGAATCGCTTGGATAGGTGAAAGCATTCCGGAGTTATTACCACATAAAGTGACACATGTCAGATTTGAAAAATGAGGCTCTGTCAGGAAGGTCAAAAGTGGCTAAAGAGGGAAGGGGTTAAGATTATGTGGCTAAGTCCTTGACAACCTCCAAAACATAAATAAAGCAATACCCTTAAACCACTAGCCGTGACCATATAAGCTACAGTGGCGTCACCACGGGTATGCTAAAGCACCACGCTTCCCAGGGTCCGCCCCTTAGAGAAGCCCAAATCCATAGCTTTAAAATAAAACCAATGTATTGTGTCAAAGACAGCAATATATAAAAACATAAATAGCGTTGCCAAGGACCCGCCACAGCATGAAAACTTGACTCCTTAAATTTTCATGTGCCGCCACACTTGAAAACCCAACTCCAGGCCTTCTTGGAGGCCAAAATGTAAAACATCCAGGCCCACATCTGTTAAGTGAACCCCATCCTTTCCAATGTACGCGCCCCGATCCTCCAACAGTGGGTGACGAACTACCAACCCACCATTGAGGCGAACAAACTTGGCCACTGTCTTATTAATCTTATCCCTGGTTCTATTCAGCGCCGACAATGACTGCGCATTGCGCCATTTTACCCGCTGTACAATTTCGGACCATATAATCAAAAGCCCAGGATGGGCGTCTAAAAAACATAAGAAGTCCCTCTTAATGTTCCTAATGAGGTTCCGCATTGGATAACTCCCGATGTCATTACCCCCAGCATGAATTATCAAAATATCAGGTAGACCCCAGGACCTAACCGCATCCTGAAACAAAGGCCTTACCTGATCCCAGGTCAGGCCACGAACTCCGAACCAGTGTACCTCCACCTCATCCTTATCTAAATCAAAATACCTACCATTCGGACGCACACGGGCACACCTTTCAGCCCAGTAAATATAGGAATGGCCAAGAAGCCAAACCACACATTTCGCAGAACCTGAAAGCAACAGAAAATTAGTCACACAGAACAAGAATGACATCCCCACCCAAAATAAACCCAAGATAAAGAAATCAACATTCCAGCAAATGCGGCCTAACATAGGAACGAAAACGGCTGGACTCCCAGCGGCCAATCCTCTTAACTGAAGCAGTGTCGAGCCCAAAACAAGAAACCTCAGTAGCGGCTCCAATCCTAAAAGAATGTGAGCTGTAATCCAGATGTGAAAGGCCCAAACCTTGTACGCATTTCTTAAAGACAGCAATAAATTGATATCTGGACAATGCTGACCCATCCGCATGCACCAGCAAAGAGGAAGAACCCTGAGGACACATAGCCATGAAACGCAGAAAACACCCCACTGGGCACGATTCCCCCTCATGAATTTTAGTCAAACAAATCTCAAAACCTTTTCCCTTCCTGTCAGTTTTGGAATAATACAACATTATTCTCAACACACCATCCCGAAAAACCACATCGGTTAAATGAATACCGCCCTGCCCCCTTTTTGAGGGACTAGCCAATTCGCCAACCCGAAAAGCCCCATAGAAAGCCCAAGAAAAAGCCAATTGAAACAACAACCTGTTAAGGATCTGTCAGGCACAGCTTCTGTATCCACACCCATAGGTAATCAGTCTGCACCTGCTTCTATGTCTGTGAGACTGGCCACAGCCTGGCCAGACGGAGCTAGCTCCCACCCTCTGTCTATTTATACCTGCCTTTCCTGTTCCTCCTTGCTTGTGATTCTTCTCATTTTGTTTCCTGGCCCTGCTGCAGCTTCTTGCACCATTTGACCCTGCTTCATATTGACCCTGGCTTACAGACTACTCTCCTGCTCTGCGTTTGGTACCTCGTACACTCCTGGTTTGACTCGGCTTGTTCACTACTCTCCTGCTCTGCGTTTGGTACCTCGTACACTCCTGGTTTGACTCGGCTCGTTCACCACTCTTGTTGCTCACGGTTTTGCCGTGGGCAACTGCCCCTTTTCCCTTGCTTCTGTGTACCCTTGTCTGTTTGTCTGTCGTGCACTTATTGAGCATAGGGACCGTCAGTCGCCCAGTTGTACCCCGTCGCCTAGGGCGGGTCGTTGCAAGTAGGCAGGGACTGAGTGGCGGGTAGATTAGGGCTCACTTGTCTGTTTCCTTACCCCCATCATTACACAACCTCTCATAATCTGAATGGGATATCCTGCGCAACTGAGAAAAAAGTCCCTCCAACATTGCAAAAGACACGCTTATCCTTCCCGTCATGTCCTTTCTGAAAACCCTGCAGAGCACGCCGTGTCAAATAAATGCTTAGTAACATCCATACAACCAATTAACTTAAAGGAAAGTGCCGCTACTGACTTAACAACAGAGGAAACTGAAGACCCACTCTCCATAAGAGATAACAAAAACATAACATCCCCCTAAGGCACTAAACGGACTCCCTTGACTACACCACGAATCCTCCAGCCGGAACCATCTCACCCAGATCTTGTTATAAGCATCCGACGTAGCAGGGGCCAGCGAACATTTCGCCCACCATATCAGACGAGCGACACCACCCTCCAAAGGTGTTCGGGGTGATAACGCAATTCCCAAAAGGTAGATCGACACCGATACGGCCGGAGACAAAAACAGAACAGACAAGTATCTGATAACTGTAGAGGTCTGAGCTAGTCCCGGCCCCCTATCGTTTATTTATACTTGTTCTATATTCATGCAATACTATAAGACAATAAGACAATAAATATATCAGGTCAGACAGTATTTTGGCTAACATACAGTAACATAACAGTAGGAAATAGTCAGTCCTTCACCTTTAGTACAGTTCTAGAGAATTCTGCGGACAAACATGTTTTCTTCCCAAATACCTCTACTCCCCCTGACCTATGTATTTAATCCGTCAATTCTTGCAAAATGATAACCAACTCTTTCCTCCCTTCCTTTCCCAAAACAACATCTGTTATAACAGTCTATTTCGATTAACTATTAGGATTACTTTAACATTACTCCCCTCTTTTTATCATTTGGCTAGACCTTTTAACTACTCTCCCTTCCCTTCCGAGAAACACCCAAAGGCTCGTCCTACCTACACAAGGTATAGAGATACTAATCTCCATAAATTGTGGGATGTTCAACATCCATCCAGACGATCCTTTAACTTAGGCTTTCTCATATTTCCCCTTACCCGCTAGCTATTACAAATATAGATTCTAATATGAGAACTGAAAGAGTTAGTTATATATATATTGTTAAACACGTATGTGATATATCATATATGTCAGTAACAGGTTCATTCTTGTCTTTCTCAAATCAGTTCTTTTCCACAATAGATGCAGTCCTTGATGTCATCAAGCGATTCCTTTTCACATGTGTAGCATTTTCGCTTCATAGGCGCAATCATGATCATAACTGGGGTATCGCTTCGTTCAGGGGAAGATCTTTTCTTTTTACGGCTACAATTTGAACCTATTATTTTCCTAAAGACAACGAGTAAAATTTTGATTACTATTACAAGTATTAGTGCAATCATAACAACTTGCAAAAGTACATGAGAAATACCAGATATCCATCCCCCTATCCCCTGAAACCAGTTGAGAGGATTCAACCAAGATAACCAGTCGGGGAAATGCAATTCTGATTGAGCATTAGCCTCACGATATCTTTCTTTTAGTTCTTGCGCTTGGTTAATATCATAAGCAACTTGCATCATTCCTGTAGGATTGATATAGTGACAACATGCTGGTCCTACTATTTGACAAAGTCCTCCTTGTGAAGCAGTTAAATAATCCAATACCATAGTGTGTTGATTAGTAACTACTATTAATTGTTTCGTATAAACAGAGTTCACACTTATAGCATCGAAAAGGTAATCAGTAATATTGTCAAATACTTCTGCTAAGGCTTCCATACGTTGGGCATTCTGAGTGGTTCTTATTAACGTAGAAACTGGACTACCAATAATGGGCAGAGCCATTATCAACTCTTCCTTCCAACCTATTTGTAGTAATGGTTGTGTATGTCGAAACTTAAGACTACGTTTGCTTATCATATGTTGGGGCATACGCTGATACAAGAGTTGATCAGACTTCCATGTCCATGTGGCTGGTTCTATCCTTGCTAAGGTACATGTTCCCCCAGCTCCTTCAGGAAGCCATCTGTATGCATTATTTCCACAAATTATATAAATTCCTTTTGGAAGTTCAAACTGTCGTTTGTTAATTAGGGCGCTTACAATGGATGTTAAAAGAGTAGTATTTAGATAAAGGCACCAAGAATCTGATTCTTTGTTAGTTAATATGCAATAGGCCTACATACAGAAAAGTTTATATTTTTTCTTGGATCAAGTGACATTGAATCCGCCCCATCTCCTGCCATACTTGCAACATTTTCTTCATTATCTTTGCTGACAGAGAAGGCCTTCATAGCCTCACAATCTCCCCTATGGCCAAGAGGAAATTTATCAGCATGGTGCCAACTGAAATTATGAATCTCCCGAATTATAGAGTAATCTATTTCCTGATCCTTTAAACTTTTACTGGCAAAACTTATTTGTAGATTTTCTACAGGCAAACTTCCAGTTTGTATAAAGGTCATCTCTTTTGTTCCCCAGACACCATCTTGTTTTCTAAAATCAAACCAATTTCCCGGCTTGGATGTTAGGTTGGCTTGCCACCAGGGATACTGTATCCATCCAGCAATGGGTAATGCCATTAGGACTTTCCCATTGCGCTCCTCTATATCTAATGGTCTCATCTCCCAACAATCATTTTGGAATAATTCTTGTTCTGAGACAGGAGTAGCAAAATATGGCATAGACCTTGCAGACATAGGAGAATGTGTGCATATCCAGCAATCGGTCAGATTATATGTTTGTGTAACTATACCATGATACTTGATAAACTTATTATCCCACTCCTCCTCCTCCAACTGCCGGTACCCTTCTGCAAAAGTATACATCATTATACTGATTAATAACACAGATACTGAGAAATACTTCCCCATTATGTTGTTAGATTTTATAAAACTTTTTGCAATGAGAAGCATGTATCCAGGTTGGTTTTTCCTCCAGTTTCACTGAGGTAGGGGTGATCAGTTGGACCTGGAATGGACCTTCAAATCGTGGTTCCAGTGATTTGCGGACGTGCTTTCGAACCGTAACCCAATCTCCAGGTTTTAACTGATGTGCACCGGGTATAGAAGAGGGATCTGGAATGGAACTGAAAACATAATTGTGAATCTGTTGCAAATTTTTCTGTAGAGCTCCTACATACTCTGTCATATTTGAGTACATTGACTGAAGCTGCTGAGGGAAATACAAGCCAGTTTTTGGAGCACTGCCAAACAAAATTTCATAAGGACTTAATTTATTTTTCATGGTTGGCGTCATACGGACAGAGTGTAGGGCAATGGGTAGACATTCAGTCCATGGCTTATTTGTTTCTGCCATTACTTTCTGAATTTTTAATTTTAATGTCCCATTTAACCTTTCAACCTTCCCACTGCTCTGTGGCCGGTATGGAGTATGGAACGATTGGGTAATATTGAAAGCTTGCATGATTTCTTTAAGGATTTCTGATGTAAAATGAGTACCTCTATCACTTTCAATAACTTCGGGGACCCCATATCTACATACTACTTCTGTAAGAATCTTTTTTGCCACAGTTTTTGCATTAGCTTTAGCAGAAGGCCAAGCTTCAGGCCATCCTGAAAACAAATCAATACACACTAGGACATATTCATAGATACCCACCTTAGGAAGCTGAATAAAATCTATTTGTAGTCTCTGAAACGGGTATAATGGCTTAGGGGTGCACTTCTGTGGCACCTTCACAGTCTTACCAGCATTATGACAGGCACAAATGGCACAGCTCTGCACATATTTAGCAGATGCGTTGTTGAACCCTGAGGTCACCCAACCTTGAGCAACTTGACTTACCATTGCATCCTTGGACTGGTGTGTAGGGCCATGAGAGAGAGTACACAACATAGGGTGCAATACCCTTGGGAGACAGAGCTTAGAGCCTAGTTCCCACAGACCGCTCTCGTTCTCTACAGCCTTTTTTCTTTGCCAACTTTCTTTCTCCATTTTTGGAGCCTGTGCCTGTAACTTTTTTAATAAGTCCAGGTCTATTCCCCCGTCTTTTTGCACTGGGTCTGCCGTATAGGCAGTTACGGGGAGAGGAAGTCTGGCGGCAGCTTTAGCCGCAATGTCCGCTTTGCGGTTTCCCTCGGCTTCCTTTGTTCTTTCTTTGGTATGTGCCTGAACCTTAATGATAGCTACCTGCTTGGGTAGCTCCAGAGCTCGAAAAAGCTGAGCAACTAATCCTGCATTTTTAATAGGCTTACCCGTGGAACCAACAAAGTTTCTGCTGTGCCATATTGGTCCATAGTCATGAGCTATGCCAAACGCGTATCTGGAATCTGTATACACATTTGCAGTTCTATTTTCAGCCATGATACACGCCTCAGTGAGTGCTGTTAGTTCAGCCTCTTGTGCAGACATGCCAGCCGGCAATGCTCCACACTTAACCTCCTTCTGTGAGTCTACTATGGCATATCCTGTGTATGGCCTCCCTTCATGGTAGTACCGGGAGCCGTCCACATAGAACTCAAAGTCTGCATCTGTAATAGGTGTTTCAGTAACATTTTCCAACACCTTAGTCTCAATTTTCATTAGTTCAAAACAATCATGTTCCTGCGGAATATCTTGTTCTGCTCTTACTTCTGGAAGTAGAGTAGCTGGGTTTAATGTAATACATCTCTTAATTGTTAAGTTAGGAGGAGTTAACAATGCTACTTCATACTTAGTGAGCCTGGCCATTGACAGGTGCTTAGTTTTTACCTGTGACAATAACTCCTGAACTGAATGTGGGACTTGTATTACAAGAGCATGATCTAATACTATGTCAGTGACTTTTTCCTTTAACACTGCACAGGCTACTACAGCTCGAATACACGATGGAGTTCCCCGTGCCACTACATCTAATTGGGCTGAGTAATAGGCCAGAGGACGATGCTTTCCCCCATGGCTTTGAGTCAGAACTCCTTTAGCATGTCCGTCAGCCTCGTGACAAAATAAGTTAAAGGGCAGATCGTAATTTGGAATTCCCAGGGCTGGGGCAGATATTATAGCTGACGTGAGAGCATCAAACCCTTTTTTTGCTTCTGGTGTGAGGCAAAAAGGTGATCCTTTGTTGCAAGCCGCTAGAACATCAAACAGTGGCTGCATCAAAGAAGAGGCAGATGGTATCCACTCTCTGCAGTAAGCTATAAGTCCCAAAAATGTTCTTAATTCCCTTACATTGGAGGGTTCTCGTGCCTGGGAAATAGCTTTTTTCCTTTCTGGGGTAATATGCTTAGTCTGCTGAGTGATACAGTGTCCTAGGAAAATGACCTTTGTTTTGGCTATCTGTAGTTTTTCTTTAGAAGCCTTACACCCTTCCCTTTCTAGAAATAGAAGGAGAGACAAAGTTTCCTTTAAACAAACTTCCTTGTTTATCGTGCATAAAAGCAAATCATCCACATATTGCAGTAATTGTGTGTCTTTATTTTCAGGGTGCCAGGAAAGTAGTGTCAATGCCATTGCTTCTGAAAACTCTGAAGGGGAAGTGGCGCCACCTTGTGGCAATCGGGTCCAACAATATTGTTTCCCTTCATGAGTGAATGCAAACAGAAGCTGGCTCTCCTTATCAACTGGCACTGAAAAGAAAGCATTTGCTAAATCTATGACAGTGAAATACTTTGAACTGGGGGGAATTTGATTTAGCAAAGTATGGGGGTTGGGTACAATAGGAGCGTCAATAATCATCAGTTTGTTAAGTTCTCTTAAGTCATGAACCATTCTGTATGCTTGTACCTTCCCTGCTTCTGGTTTTTTCTTTACTGGAAAAAGTGGCGTATTATAAGGGGATCGACATTCCCTTATAACGCTCATCTTTTGATATACTTCCAGTTGAGTGGTAATAGCAGCTTTCTGCTCTCTGCTCAGGGGATACTGTCTAATTGTGATTGGTACAGTTCCTGGCTTCAACTTAATCTTAACAGGAGTTACCTTAAGTAAGCCAACATCAGTTTTGTCTTTTACCCACAAAGAGGAAGGTACTTGAGATAACATTTGGTTTACCTCTTCGTCTCTTGGTTCTGGGTTTTCCTGATTTCCCCCACTATCCAGACACATTATCATGGTCAGAAATGTCTCTGGAAGTGGTCCAGTTACAGAAACTCCTTTTTTTCCAAAACGTATTGGAAGGACAGGAAAAAGGGACTATGTTTTGGGTGTGGAGGTAAGGGACATATGAAGAGGGATTGTCCTTCCAAACAAAAGGTTCGAGCCCAAACGCCCCAAACGCAAGTACAAACGGTTGATACTATCCAGACACAAGATGATACATACTAGGAAGAAGGCAGCCCCCAAAGCGCTCCCGTTGTAATGGTCCCACCATACCCAGGACCAAAAACTGCAATTAAATTGACACTACCTCATGGGAAACGTATACGTTTTTTAGTAGACACGGGGGCGAGCCGGACAATTGTTAAAACTAAGGATATCCCTTCCCAGTTTTTGACAAATACTGAAATAACAGGGACTGGTTTGGGGGGGAAACCGTATACTATGAAACAAACTAAGCCCCTAAAAATACGTCTTGCAGATACTACAGAGGTATGTGCACAATTGTTAGTATCTGACAGCTGTCCAGTCAATTTGTTAGGAGCTGATATTTTGTCAGCAGTAAATGCAACAATCATTTTGGAATAGTTCTTGGTGGAAATGCCGGGGTATGGTGGGACCATTACAACGGGAGCGCTTTGGGGGCTGCCTTCTTCCTAGTATGTATCATCTTGTGTCTGGATAGTATCAACCGTTTGTACTTGCGTTTGGGGCGTTTGGGCTCGAACCTTTTGTTTGGAAGGACAATCCCTCTTCATATGTCCCTTACCTCCACACCCAAAACATAGTCCCTTTTTCCTGTACTCTTCAACATTTATTCTTCCAGTTCTTTGCTTAAATTCCATACCCCTAGCTTCAGGGAAAGTATTTGCATTAGGAGGTGCTGCTATTGATACCATAATCGGCACAACAGGTTGTTTCTGCACTTTCCTCAGTTTCCTTTTGTTATTCTGTTCCTCAATACTTCTGACTACCACCAATGACTGCTCTACAGGAGTAAACATACATTCTGGACGTATTTTCATCAATTCTGTTCTGAGGTCTTCCCTTAACCCATTAACAAAACAAGTCCTCAGTATACGGGCATCTTTGCCAGAAGCAGTACGCACATCAAAATCCTGATCTTCAAATATGCTTGTACATCGTGCATAGTATTTATCCACTGACTCTTCAGCCCCCTGAAAAGCCTCAGGCAGACCTGTAGATAACTCATTTGCAAGGGTTTTTGCTAATATCTGGAGTCTCTGAATAAACGTTTGACCAGATTTCTTAGTCTTTTGTTCCTCTGCTGCTGGTACCCCTTCCACCCCATCCTCCTCTACCCTCTGTACCTTGTTGACCAGTGGTGTGCCTGCAGATATGGTGCACAATGAAGCCAAATCACTCCAGGTGGCTTCATAGTTTTGACATATCCTTTCCACACCCTTAAAGAATCCCATTGGGTTCTTATACGGATCTGGTAACTCTCTTGCCATTATCAACTGGTCACTCCTGCTCCATGGTTTATACCAAGTGGTAGTTTCTATTCTAGGGGCATCCACTGTTTCTCCAGGGCTTGAGGAAACCTGTGTGATAACTGGAAAAGCCTCTTGGTGCTGAGCAGTTGGAGGTTGCATCCTCCCTGTCTTACATTTTGAGCAATACGGTGAAGTGTCAGTCCTATGAGTGTTTCCACACTTACATACCCATGTATTGGATCTCAGTGCCCTTGTAGTACCCACCGTCTCTTCTCCCCTCTTTCCCTCTGGTGCTTGCAAAGGCGAATTTGCCACGCACCAGGTGTCCTGATATTTGAAGAGGCGAAGTCGTATTTCTGATCTATTACCGCTTGCACTCGTCGGTGCCGGAGAAGTGGAACCTGTTTCTGAACTAGTCAATAGGGAACACTGACATTCTCCTCCCAATCTAATTTGTCCACATCTTGGACATTTATATACATCGGGTTTATTACAACGCCCACAGGAACCACACTCCCATCCAAACTCCGGGGTCGGGGATGAGGAACTAAAACTGTCTTGGAGACTATCTTTAGGCAAGGGGGGGTATGCTGCGGTTTGTAGTGATACCGGCGAGGAACTAGATAAACTAGTATATAATCTGGTGGTGAATTATGAGGATGGTAACGAACAATCAAATCAGATAGCTGTCGTGCTATTGGAGTGTAGGGAGAAAGATTTTCCACGAAAGGAGGTGAAGAAGGAGAAGAAGGATTATAAGGAGAAGAGTTCTCCACTGAAGAAGGTGAGGAAAGGGAAGAAGGGATAAAAAGAACAATTTTATCAGTACTGCTGTCATGCATCACTTGTGATTTAGCATCTGTATTATCAGAGGAAATAGTCTGCGGGGAGACAGTGTCTACACTGGAGGGTGAGGATAGAGTTAAAGCACGAGCAGACGTACAGGGTGAGGAATGAGGAGTATGTATACTTGAACGCCTGACATTGGGCGATGAGGATCTACGTGACTGCTGCCGCTCAGGAAATGAAACTTGCAGCTGTTTCCCTCCTCGTCGGGACTTTCTTGTCTCAACATCCTCATCCTCCTGATCTGCGTGATTATTAAGGGGATCGTGCCTTTCTGATGTTCTGATCCAGGCTGCTACCTGCGCCCCGTACTCATGCTTTTCTATCCATTTATCATTCTGCCTGCTAAATAGCCTCCACCTCTCAGCATCCAGACAACCAGTCTTTGGCATCCCTGCCTTCTTGAGAATTGTAGTTGCATGTTTAATTGCCCAATCTCCATGTTCTAATTTCACTAAATGTTTCATGGTTATCTTAGGATTCCAACCAGGGCCCGGTTCTGATTTAGTGAAAGAAGTTCCCATAGCAACTGTCAAAGGTAGCGAGCCTTATCTTCAGTTCTTGCTATGTATATTCTCTTAACTCTACAGCTGTATATATCTTTTTAATTATCCACAGCTGTTTCCTCTTGGGCAATCAGTTGCAACTCAATTCTCTGCTGAGCTCTTATTTTACTGTACTCTTGATAAATGAGATAGAAACACACAAATAGTCCCAAAAACACTCCAACTACTACCGCAAAGTATTCCTCATACATTTATCCTAGTTCCAACAAGCCTTTCCTAGAGAGACAATCAATTTCCAAAGTTTTTACTCTAGCCAAGAAGGAGAATGTATATTTTCCAAAATCACAAAATATATATATATATCAATATCACTTATATCCTCTATGACTTTGACTGCAAATGATCATTAGTGGGTTAAGGACAAACAAAACAGACTGACTCCTGACCCAATGCCCCCTTGCGGGTTGTACACCGGGAACTGCAAGAGTCTTAAAACCACACACTTGGACAAATGAATGCCACTTCGGTAGACCCCTGGTATGAGTTGCTACTGCAATTCCCTCCGTCACCCCGTTCAGGGTTCAGGGCTTCAAATGAGCAGCGCGAGAGCAGAGTCTCTACCCATCCAGGTTGGACTTAACCCACACTCACATTCACACGCCTTCTTTATAAACAGCAAGCAATTAGTTATTTATGTTGCATGAAAACAGAAACAAAATATCAACAATAGTTCAATATAGACAAATCAAATGATCTACCTGAGATCCCTGTTTCTTCCCTCGGACTGACTCCCGAGGCTTCTTCCCCCGGCAAAAAGGGAAAACAGCGAGACAAGTGCTCACTTACCCGGGTTTGATGTTTCCCTCTCCGCCGGTGGTGTGCTGCCTCTCCTTGTTCAGTCCTGGTGAAGATGTTTACACAGGATATCTCGCTGGGTGCCTCCAAATGATAACGCAATTCCCAAAAGGTAGATCGACACCGATACGGCCGGAGACAAAAACAGAACAGACAAGTATCTGATAACTGTAGAGGTCTGAGCTAGTCCCGGCCCCCTATCGTTTATTTATACTTGTTCTATATTCATGCAATACTATAAGACAATAAGACAATAAATATATCAGGTCAGACAGTATTTTGGCTAACATACAGTAACATAACAGTAGGAAATAGTCAGTCCTTCACCTTTAGTACAGTTCTAGAGAATTCTGCGGACAAACATGTTTTCTTCCCAAATACCTCTACTCCCCCTGACCTATGTATTTAATCCGTCAATTCTTGCAAAATGATAACCAACTCTTTCCTCCCTTCCTTTCCCAAAACAACATCTGTTATAACAGTCTATTTCGATTAACTATTAGGATTACTTTAACAGGGGCAAGAAGCCGGATCCCTCTCCGCCTCTGGAGCTAGCCGACGGAAATTATCCCACTGCAACCGAGATAAAGCATCTGCAATGTCATTGGAAACACCGGGAACATGATGAGCCCTAAATAGAATGTTCCACCTCAAGCACAGTAGGACCAACTGGCGTAACACTGTGATCACCGGGGGGGAATTGGCGGACAAACTATTAATAGCGCACACGACTGCCATGTTATCACAGTGAAAAACCACTGACCGATAGGACAAAAGGTGTCCCCAAATTTCCACCGCAACTAGAATGGGAAACAACTCCAGAAAACAAAGGTTACCTGTCAAACCACACTCCCTCCACCCTAGTGGCCAAGTACGAACACACCATTTCCCCTGAAAGTACGCTCTGAAACCGATAGAACCAGAAGCATCAGTACACAATTGTATCTCCACATTTGAAAGTCCCGCTGCAATCCATAATCATCTGCCGTTATATTCTTCCAAAAAGGAAACCCAAACCCTCAAATCCGCCTTATGCTCCTTGCCAAGGCAAATAAAATGGTGGGGACTTCTAACACCAGCAGTTGCTTGCGCCAAGCGCCTACAAAAAAAAACCGGCCCATAGGCATAATTCTATAGGCAAAATTGAGTTTCCCCATTAAAGATTGCAGGAGCCGCAGGGTGATTTTTGTTTTCACCAGAGCCTCCTGCACCGTTGCCCACAGATCAACAAGTTTTGCCTCCGGCAACCTACATTCCATTGCCTGGGAATCAATTTAATTTCCCAAAAAAAAGAGCGTCGTGGTTGGTCCCTCCGTTTTTTCAAACGCCAACGAAACCCCAAAGTCATCAAAAACATCAATCACAGCCTGTAAATATTGCACACGACGGCCGAGCCGCAGGGCCGACACAAAAGAAGTCATCCAAATAATGAATCACTGCTTTAGAGCCGGCTCGTTCATGGACCACCCACTCCAAAAATGTGCTGAAGGCTTCGAAATAGGCACAAGAAATAGAGCACCCCATAGGAAGGCACCTATCAATATAAAAAAGGCAATCAAACGAGCACCCCAGCAAGTGCATGGATTCTGGGTGCACTGGCAAAAGGCGAAACGCAGACTCCACATGCACCTTAGCCATCAGCGCCCCCTGCCCCGCCGTCCTAACCAAACGAACCACCTCATCAAATGACGTATAGGAAACCCGCGTCAAAGACTCATCAATATCATCATTCACCGAAGAGCCCTTCGGATAAGATAAATGATGTATAAGCCGAAATTTTCCCGCCTCCTTCTTGGGGACAACCCCCAGCGTGGAGACACGCAAATTGGAAATAGGAACATTAGAAAAGGGGCCTAACATTCTACCCAACAAAACTTCCTTCCACAACTTGTCTTGTACCACTTCTGGATGATCCCGCACCGAACGCAGATTATTAGCCATCAAAACCCCCACCCCCGGGGAGAACAGAATCCTAAATCCATCCCCAAAACCGTTCAATAACAGCTGCGCCTTCTCCCTGTTGGGGTACATCTTTAGCCAAGGCGTCATAGCGTCCAGGTTCACTGGACTCACCCCCTTTAGCAGGACGATCCCCTGGCTTCGTCGTGCCTCCTCGTGCCAGCTTAAAACACATGAAGACGGGTGGTTACCACCCCTACACCCGGCACATTCGTGTCTATAGACACAATTAGTTCCCGATTTACAGGTGCTCTCGTTGTAGAGTCAGCAGACCCCTTTTTTTTTTAAAACTCCCAAATGAACCCGCTCATCTAGACCCGCCGAGTTAGGACTGAAAGGGTTATGCAAACCCGCAACTTCAACACGCCCCATCCTGACCAGCCCCCTTTGGTGTAGTCATAAAGCGCATCCAAAGGCTTATGTCCTTATGATCCCACCACAGGGATGACTGAACCGCCATACGCTGACGAAACTGCTCGTCATATTTAAGCCAAGCAGTTCCCCCATACGTTCTATAAGCCTCCTAAATAGAATCTGGTAGCCTAATAATACGCTGAGCAGCAGCGCCATTGTGTGGTCAATGCAGGGAAATGCACACTATGTCTATTATATATTTTAGAAAGTTTGTTTGAAGCCCGATTGTGATACGCTAAACAGCAGCGCCATCGTGTGGTCAATGCTGAGAAATGTCACTAAATTGAATGTAATGCAGGCAGCCTAGTGATACGCTGAGCAGCAGCACCATCGTGTGGTCAATGCAGGGAAATGCACACTATATCTATTTATTATATATTTTAGAAAGTTTGTTTGAAGCCCGATAGTGATACGCTAAGCAGCAGCGCCATCGTGTGGTCAATGCTGAGAAATCTCACTAAATTGAATGTAATGCAGGCAGCCCTAGTGATACGCTTAGCAGCAGCGCCATAGTGTGGTCAATGCAGGGAAATGCACACTATATCTATTATATATTTTAGAAAGTTTGTTTGAAGCCCGATTGTGATACGCTAAGCAGCAGCGCCATCGTGTGGTCAATGCTGAGAAATCTCACTAAATTGAATTTTCTACAGGTAGCCTAGTAATACGCTGAGCAGCAGCGCCATTTTGTGGTCAATGCAGGGAAATGCACACTATATCTATTATATATTTTAGAAAGTTTGTTTGAAGCCCGATTGTGATACGCTAAGCAGCAGCGCCATCGTGTGGTCAATGTTGTGAAATCTCACTAAATTGGATGTAATGCAAGCAGCCTAGTGATACGGTGAGCAGCAGCACCATCATGTGGTCAATGTAGGGAAATGCACACTATATATATATATATATATATATATATATATATATATATATATATATATATATATATATATAGTATTATATATTTTAGAAAGTTTGTTTGAAGACCGATTGTGATTCGCTAGGCAGCAGCGCCATCGTGTGGTC